>NC_056734.1:191781146-192096146 GCF_019279795.1 Protopterus annectens
GACGTTACCTATGCCTGACCTGTAAAGGATTCTCTGATCCCACTCAGATGGACATGTTGCATATCTGCAAAACAAATAGTGGGTCTATATTATATAATCAAACTTTCAAAACTTCGAATCCCATATGTTCGACAACATATGATCGAAGTTCGAAAGTTTGAATATATAATAAAAAACAAAAAACAAAAAAAGACTTACCTTAACGGTGCACCCCCCCTACTTAAATATACCAACTCCGAGATCGCACTTCAGTGCAGAAAAGGGAAATTCTCCCATTCTGCACTGAAAGGCACTGTTATGCTTAACCTTTAAACACTTGAAATGTCGATCATATGGTGTCGACCATATGATGTTCGGCATTTCAAGCGTTCGAGGTTCTAATAGGAACCCCAAATAGTATCACAATTGCATTATCTAGGAATATAATACTCACCTGCAAAATAAATAGGACATGCTGGAGGGACAGGTATCTGTCTCAGAGAATACCCCTTCTCTAGAACAGGCTTTTTATTCATGTCAGGCAAAGCTCTTCCCTAACCCAATTCAAGAATAATTTCGACAAGTGGATGGGGAATCAGAAGTTTACCCCTGGCCTGGCATCTTCAGTTTCTAATGGATACAGGCAGCCTCTAAATGCCTGACCACCCACACCCAAGTCTATATGTAAACCATAAAACAATCCAAGAGTATCAGCCTGACAGATACATTTGGGAAGCAAAGTTACATGTAAAATGGACCCCAGGGGTCATTAGCTTAGCAATTACCTATGAATCCAAAAATAACCTGTCTCCCCTAAAACAACCCCCAAATGCAAAACTGTACTTTGTTTAAAAAATAATAATAATAATAAAAGCAAAACACAGTCGACCCCGGGAATTAATTAAACTTCCTAGTGTGAGTCATATGGTTCACACTAGAAAGGCCCTTCCCATGCATTGCACTCATTTCAGATTCAGGAACATACTAGTTGTAATGAAGTAGGACCTCATTACTGGCTTATTTGCATTTTTCCCAACTCAATGATACTACAGTGACATGCAGATCATGGCTGATCAGCACATTGCATAGTAACCTGCTGCTCATGTAGGCAGTGAAATCTCCCCTCTAGTCACTCACTCTGTGTCACGCACACACACACACACACACACACACACACACACACACACACACACACACACACACACACACACACACACACACACACACACACATGCACACACACGCAAACACACATATACACACACAAACACATATGCACACACCATGGTCCCCATACCTATTCCTACACTCCTGTGCTTCTGACCATCACCATAATACTTTAGTGCAATTAATGCACATATGTATTAGGCCCTGGTGTCTAGTGTATCCCACCACACCAGATCATTGTTACACTGTCAGTGCCATTATGGCATTTTAAGGAGTTATCCCTGGTGGTCCTCCCATCACCTTTATGAAGTATGTGCCATTATGGGACTTATCCCTGGTATCTAGAGGCTCCCCCATCCTCATTTTGCTGGGTTGTGCCTTAGGGCCTTTACAGAGTAATCCTTGTTGTCTAGTGTATCCCCTTACCCCAATCCCCAATGCAATGTTGCTGCCATTATGGCAATTAAAGCATTCCCCGGTGTGTACTGTATCCCTCTGTAGCAACATTTGGTGCCATCATGACACTTAAAGCATTTCCTGGTGTCTAGTGTATTCCTCCACCCCCTAGTCCTCATAGTAAAGCTGGTACCATCAGGCTTAAAGCATTCCCCGGTGTCTACCGTTTCCCCCAACCCCAAGTCCCATAGTAATAGTGATGTTGGTACTGCACTGTAGGGGGTTTATCCCCCCACCCCCAATCCATATAGTAACATTGGTGCCCATACAAGTCTTAAAATGAAAATCACTGTTGTCCAGGTGTCCCCACGCACCCCTGATCACCCTTAAGATTTATGACACCTCAGTTTGCTGAATACAAAAAGGTACTGCAACATGTACACAGATATGTACAAAAAGTAACCTCCCATACTACCCACATACAAACCTCTCAACTGTACAGATTTCCACAGAATGTCTAGATTTTTGCCTTATATTTTTGGTCCGTTTTTCATAAAATTGTGGCTTTCTGGCAAATTAGTGGCAAATCATTAAAGACTGAAGTTAGAAAATAATGACAGACGTTTGAGTTTTAGACTTCATACCCTTCAGAAAATCCATGCTAATGCAAAATCTGTTATTCTATCAACTTTCTAAGTTTGTAAGAGCAGTATTTAAAAATTCTCCCTATTTGTACAACTTTTTTATGGCTTTGTCCAGATTTCTTACTTTAAGAGGTTGAGAGGTATGCCCACATGTAATCTATACACATAATGTCACCAAAACAAAGCTGTGTACTTGAGTCAGTCCCATAGAAATTAAAATTATTAATATTAAACAACAAATCTTAAATAAGTAACAACTAAAATTAATCACTGTGAGCAAATAACCAATAGGAAAATGACATTAGCAACAAAATTAGCTTTCTTGTAAAACTAACAAAGTCTTAACATAAGCCTTACTACACAACTAAAAAACATAAAAAATGAACTGATAATGCAACAAATAATGCAAAAAATAAATCAACAGAAAAGTGCCTTAACTAGAGTTGAAAATCACCCTTGGGACTCTTCATTCATAAAAACTGATGGAAGCAAACAAAATTCTTGTCCTGCAGACAGCAAAGTCAACTGATGCAGCCTAATGACATAGAGGGCAAAGAGTAAGTGAAACATAAGAAAAAACAGGAAAAAATCAAATAATTGGAATGTGTCAGGGTCTGGTTTCTATGATAAATGAAATAAATAAAAAAATATTTTTATTTTATTTATTTTACATTTGTTTACCGGGCTAGTCCAACTGGATATATTTCCATTTTCAGCAGAGGCCCGGGGAGAAAAGCTCCACATTGAAGTTAATACAAACAAGTCATTTACATAAAGAAAGTAAGTAGTTAGTAAAATACAAACAGAAATAAGGTTTAATCTAGATTATACTAGTTGAAAATATATATTGGAAAGGACACTTACTCTAATTTTCTTTACAGTACAAGATAGGGGAGTTTATACTTTAGTAAAACATTCATGAAGAGTATAATTGATTAAGTAAGTATAAACCATAGAGAGTTCTATATTAATTCATAACAGAGGCTAATTAACAAGGGTGTTTTAGAGAATGTCTACTCAAGGAGAGTGAGTAGAGAGAGGTAAGAGAGGGTGATTAAGAGAAGAGTAATTAGAAGATTAGTCAGGACTGATGCATGGGCATAGCCAGAGTGTTTTTAGATGTTGTTTGAGCTTTTGTTTAAAGAGGAAGGGTGACGAAGTAGAAGTTAGAGTGGTAGGTAGAAGATTCCAGTATTTACCTATGGTGTTGGAGAAAAGTGAGTCACCTGCTATGTTATTGGACTTTCTTAACTTCACAAGAAGTTTATTAGAGGAGCGTAAAGAATTTAGGTTAGAATAGGGAGAAATAAGGTCAGACAGTATAGGGGTATTTTTTGGTTGGTAAAATATCCTATGAACAAAGGTAAGTTGGGAGAGTAATAGTGTGTTTTTTAGTTCTAGCCAGTCTAGTTGCTGTAGATTCTGACAGTGGTGAGTTCTAAATGGGTTTCCTGTGGCAAATCTAGCAATGCTATTGTATGCATTTGCTAGTTTAGTGAGGTTATTTTTCTTTAGGTTAGTGTATATGGATGAAGCATAAAGAAGAGTGGAAATAAGATGAGAGTGAGCGAGTGTGATTTTTGGCCTGTGGAGTTAAAAAGGTTTTAATTCTATATAAGGAGCCAAGTTTTCTATTTACGGTTTTAATAGTGTTATTAATGTGATTATCAAAAGTGAGGTTATTGTCAATTGTAATACCTAACAGCTTAGTGGTAGAGTCAGGGGCTATATGTGTGCCATTGTTGGAAGTAATAAAGAAGTCTATGAGGGGAGACTTAATATTAGGCTTGAAGAGCAGGGGTTTGGTTTTATTGGCATTCAAAAGGAGGCAGCATTTCAAGAACCATGCCTCAACTGTGCTAAATACATTCTGTGTTAGGGTTTGTAGTTCAGAGGAGGTATTAGCAGAGCATATGAGTGTTGAGTCGTCTGCATATTGAATACATGTAGCTTGAGGCATTGCTACATGTAAGTCATTTATGAATAAAGAAAATAGGAGAGGTCCTAGGATGGAACCCTGTGGGACTCCAAGAGAGACTGGCAGAAGGGATGAAAGTGTATTATCCCAGAGAACTGCCTGTTGCCTGTTATTAAGGTAGGAAGTGAACCATTGAATAGCTTTGGTATCTAGAGAGAGAGATTCAAGGGTTTTTATGAGCATATTGTGGTTTACCATGTCAAAGGCTTTTGACAGGTCTATAAAGAGTGCTGATGACAGAATACTATTATTACGGTTTCTATTGATACACTCGGTAAAAGATAGGAGAGCTGTTGTAGTGCTATGAAATGGCTTAAAGCCATGTTGGCAGTTGGCTAGTAAGTTATATTGAGTTAAGTGGTGCATTAGCTGATGATGAATACATTTCTCCATAATTTGTGCTAAGGGTGATAAGAGTGCTATAGGCCTGTAGTTAGAATAGTCATTTGAGCTACCTCCTTTATGTAAAGGGATTATGTGGGAAATTTTCCAGATAGCAGGGATGGTTCCTTCATTGATGGTTCTGTTTATAAGTAGGGATATGGGATAAGCAACTGCTTCAGCTGCTTTTTGAAGGTATTCAGATGGTAACTGATCTGCAGATGGGGTACAAGGTTTGATGTTTTGGATGAGTTTTAGGATGTAGGAAGTAGAGATGGGTTGTAGTTGGAATATAGGGAGATTAGTAGATGTACAGGTGGGAAGGTTAGATTTGTCTATTGTGAGATGACTTGCTAGTGAATTAATGGTGTCTGTGAAAAAGGAGTTAAAGGCATTGGCAGTTTGATGTGAGGTATTCTTTTCGGCCCCTGAAGGTGAAGGTGTACTAGAGTGGCCTGGGTGTAGGAGCGAATTTAAGGTTGACCAGAACCTTTTGGGGTTGTTATGATGAGTTTGCTGTAGTTTACAGTAATAGTTCTTTTTATCTATAAAAACAGATTTTTTAGTGCTATTTCTTAACTGTCTAAAGGCTTGTTGGTCTGAAGTAGTTTTTGTATTTCTCCATTTAGCCCAAGATTTATTCCTTAGTAATATTTTTTGTCTTGTCTCTTTGGACAGCCAGGGGGCAGGTTTAGATTTAACTCTGATAGATCGTTTTGGAGCATGTTGGTCAAGGATTGATAGGAATTTGGTATTGAAATATGCGCTAGCATCTTCAAGGGTTAGGGTTTTTAGAAGATTCCATTTACAGGCTTTTAGCTCATTTTGGAATAATAATGGGTTGAAGTGTTTCTTGCTAAGTGAAACCCTATAGGTAGGGGTGTAATTAATGTCACTCTTTTGTCTTATGATATAAGTTAAGGAATGATCACTTACATCATCAGGCAAAGTTCCTATTGTATATGTTTGTTGCTGTTTGTTAATAAGAATCCAATCTAAAACACTTTCTTTGTTATTGGGTTTATTGATTCTTGTGGGATTATTGATTATCTGAGTAAAGCCATGAAGATTAATATGAGATGAAGGATTATTTGTATTGATAGAGGACCAATCACAATTAAAGTCTCCTAAAATGATTGTTTCTTGTGGGAAGGAAGAAGATATATGGGAATATAATAAATGGAAGCTAGTATCTCTGGTTTCCCTGTGCTTCATACATTCGCAACGATCACTATTCTTCAGCAGCTGTCTCTGCCGTTAGAATACAGCCAGGTAGTGTTCGTTAGGGACCGTCGCATGTACCAGTTTACTCGCTGGTGTACAATGCTGTAGCGTTTCTGCTTTTTGGCCACACCGCTCTATGCTGAAGTGCCGTTGCAGCCTTTTGGTTTCGGCATAGTAGCTCACAGGGAAATATCTCGCGACCTACACACTGGAACCCCATTATCACAGGCTAATCTTGCCACAACATCAAACATCTTTGACTACTTTGACCATGTCATTAAAAATGTAATAACTTTACTTACATTAGAAGTTGCTGCAACACGTTAACTAAATTCCTGCAGAAATACTGGTTATAGCCACAGTCTTATGAATAACACTGTCAGCTCAATAAGGCACTAACCCAAACCAAAAAACACACATAAAACAAAAACGTTACATCATAGAACCCTAGAAAGTTCATGGCAATTTAGTCTTGTGACCATTTATGCCTTGCTAATACCCACTCTCAGACCATACCCCCCCCCCTCTTGAGGATGGGCAGGCTATCAATGTAGTATTTCTTATAGTGTTTAAACACTAAACACCATAAAACATTACATTAAAATGCATACAAATGGAACTGGGAGAAATGTAATAACTGAAAATATAAACTCTGAATTTCTTAAAAAAACAATTCAATGAAAGCAAACTAAACTATAGCTTTAATTTAAAAAAATTCTGGGTATTGTTAACGGCTTTGCCCTATCCTAAATATACTAATTACATGCTTGCTTAGCCTCAATCAAAACCAGAATGCTGATGTGGCAAATAAACCATGTTTCTCCATATTTTTACTGCTCTGAACCCCACATGATGAACATCCATTTGTAGAACTGTTGACTCAATATCCAGCCACACAGAAGGAAGAACTGACTTACTAAAAGTAAACACAAAAAATGAAGACTACAAAAACTACAAAAATGGGTTGGGAGGGTGGCCTAATGGTTAAAGTGTTTGCCTTACAAACACCAGGTGCAGGGTTTGAGTCTCTCAAGGGATAATTGGCAAGGCTTAAAATGGCCCACAAGGGCAATTAGCCTAGTACTTACCTATGCACCTATGAAATAAAATAACATAAACCAAACTGCAAGTCCAATACAAGATAATTTACTTCCATCTGGTAGAATAGAAATCTTGTGATATTGTGATAGAGACCATCTAGAACTGGAGAAAAATCATGCTCCAACTGTATAGCAGGAAATTGACTTAGCCATTTCCAACAGAAGTGTTCTATATATCTTCATGCACTGCTTGTGTACATGCACAGCATGTGGTGCACTCACAGTATTGGGTCATAGGTTCATAGATGTGTACTAGGCTAATGGCCCTGGAGCCTTTACAAGTCTAGCCCAAAAGAATTGCCAAGACACAGTGCCACCCATGCAGTAGTTCACATGTGCATGCACAGTATCTGGTTATGCAGCATTTCATGTGTATATGCAAAGTACCCAGTCCATGAAGTACTGCATAAATACATGCACAGCACCCAGTTTATAAAGCACTGCACGTGTGTATGCACTGTATATGGCTTATGCAGCTCCACACATGTGAATGCACAGTACTCAGTTCATGCAACACTGCATGTATACATGCACAGTACCCTGTTCATGCAGCACTGCACATGTGCATGCACAGAGGTCAATTCATGCAGCATTTAATGTGTGCTTGCACAGTACCTGGCTCATGCAGCATTGCACGTGAACATGTACAGTACCCAGTTCATAAATCACAGCACATGTACATGCGTAGTATCTGGTCTATGCAGCACTGCACATATGCATGCATAGAACCCCGGTCATGCAGCACTGCATATGTGCATTCAAAGTACCCTGTCCCTGCAGCACTATGCATGTGCATACACAGTATGCAGTTTATGCTACAATACATATATGCATGCACAGTATCCGGTTCATGCAGAACTGCATGTGTGTACATGCAAAGAACCTGGTTCATGTAGTACTGCATGGGAGTGCACACGCACGCATGCACATATGTGTGTGTGTGTGTGTGTGTGTGTGTGTGTGTGTGTGTGTGTGTGTGTGTGTGCGTGTGTGTGCATGCACGCTAGTACAAAGATGAAATTTTCCTAATATATTTCCTGCAATCTATAAACCTAGTAGCATGTGATGTCCAAGGAACTGATGCCCAGCCCTTAAATGTCTGCCCCTCTGACATTCAAATGGCAGAAATCTCTTCCCTTAACAATAAAAAACAAAAAGTAACTCCCAAAATAACGGTTGACTTACAACCTTTTATTTAACAAGAGGATAAGCACTTTTGTGGTTCCTGTACCAAGACTTCATCAAACCAAGATAACAAAAAATACCATTTGAACACGTCAGTCATCTGATCATATGATACTAATTAATGAAATATTTCCAGATGTAGCATATTAAATGAATAAATAAACAAAATTGATGGCTTTTCAAAAACCTTGCTTAAAATAGATCATAAAAATGAATACTTGAAAAGCAGTAATTTGCTTGAGTTTAAAATAACTTATACAATTCAGATAATAGGCTTTCCAAAAAGTGCTAGAATTGAGAAAAATGGCCAAAAGGTGCCAGCAATAAATGAACACTAATATTAATAAAAATCATACTACCTCTCACTCCAATGATTTAAGTATCAGGATACTCTTAAAATTCAAATAGTCATCCAAGTCATTGGGGGTGACCTGCATCCAGCTTGAGTTGTATTCAAGCTCTTTCTTTTTTTTTTTTTTGGATGCTATTAAGGCCACCTCTCCCAATGTCCAACCAATCATGGTATACTCCAAAGAATAAAAACATAGAATTCAAGCACTGCAATGTATGCCAACACAATGTTGTAGCTGTGGCTATGTTTTGAATAGTGTAGTCATGTTAATGTTCATGTTAATGCTTTACAGCAGTTTTCTTGTGATCTTACTGAGTGTCACAAGATAAACAAGTGGCACATGTGTGACAGCCGCACCACTGCAGTCAAATCTCTCCCATGATCATGATTGCCTTATTATAACTAGTCAACATCAGAGAAAAGCCACTGCTGATATACCTACAATATATAGAAAAGCCACGTGGGCATTCATTTACCAGAAAAGTCTGACTGGGCCAAAAGCACCCGTTTTCAGCAGAAGAAATGCTCCAAGTACATAATAATTACATAACAAAAAACCTATCAGAAGCAATAGGTTACCTTGCACATACAATTATTTTTAGAAAGTCAAAACACATCATAAACGTATATTGCTAGCAGTGGGCATCAGTTTTAGCAGACAAAATATAGCATAAGTATATATATATATATATATATATATATATATATATATATATATATATATTGGGATCAGTCAGTTAAGTAGTAATTTCATACATAATAAGAGTGAGTGAGTGAGTGAGTGAGTGAGTGAGTGAGTGAGTGAGTGAGTGAGTGAGTGTGAATTAATGTATGAGGTTAGGTTATAGTAATAGGAAATGTAATAGATCACAAAATGTTAGTCTTGAAGTGCCTAGCCTAAAAAAGGTAAAGCCTAGGATGAGAGAACATAGTGACCAGTAGTAAAACTTAATTATAGGTAAATAATGAGAGAAAAATATGTTAGTAGGGAAGGTTAGTAGATAGTAAAGTAAAGACATAGCAGGGTTCAGAAAGTCTTAGTACATGTTAGTACATACTTATTTCCCCCAAGCTTTTAGTCTCATAGTGTAGTTCCAGTAGAAACTTCAAATTATTCACACCTTTATTAACAGAATGTGAACTATCACCAGCTGTGGATACAAGGTCTGATGTTCCCAACAGAATGTTCCATTATTTTCTTTATCTTCACTTAATGTCAAAGAGTGAATTAGTCTGTAATTAGTTGTTGCTTTTGGTATCCTTACATTTTCCCCAAACCCACCTTAATTTCACTTAAAATAACGGTGGATAAAAAGTTGATGTGTACTTATCTACCTTATTCAAGAATCTTTCTACAAACTTCTAACAACAAATTCATTTTGCAAACATGTTGTCTAAATGAATCAGATATCATTTGTTTCATTTAAATAGTAAGTGAACTACTGGCACATGCACAAGTACCTAAGTTTTCTTTTCTCTCATTATTTACCTATAATTAAGTTTTACTACTGGTCGCTATGTTCTCTCATCCTAGGCTTTACCTTTTTTAGGCTAGGCACTTCAAGACTAACATTTTGTGATCTATTACATTTCCTATTATTATAACCATATACTGCTGTGTCTCCTAGCTCCAGTTGCTAACGTGGACGCTGCCCTCGGTATTTATCCCTCCCTACTGTAGGACTCTACCTAACCTCAGTATCCCGCCCTGAAAGCGGCAATTACAAACTGTTTCTACCTACAAAGGAAAGCGACGGGAAAAGTCCTCATCACTCTCAGTTACTTGCTAAATACAAAGTAACGCTTTAAACAAGACGCTGCCCTCGGTACTTATCCCTCCCTACTCTAGGACTCTACCTAACCTCAGTATCCCGCCCTGAAAGCGGCAATTACAAACTGTATCTACTTACAAAGGAAAGCGACGGGAAAAGTCCTCATCACTCTCAGTTACTTGCTAAATACAAAGTAACGCTTAAACAAGACGCTGCCCTCGGTACTTATCCCTCCCTACTCTAGGACTCTACCTAACCTCAGTATCCCGCCCTGAAAGCGGCAATTACAAACTGTATCTACTTACAAAGGAAAGCGACGGGAAAAGTCCTCATCACTCTCAGTTACTTGCTAAATACAAAGTAACGCTTAAACAAGACGCTGCCCTCGGTATTTATCCCTCCCTACTGTAGGACTCTACCTAACCTCAGTATCCCGCCCTGAAAGCGGCAATTACAAACTGTTTCTACCTACAAAGGAAAGCGACGGGAAAAGTCCTCATCACTCTCAGTTAATTGCTAAATACAAAGTAACGCTTAAACAAGGTACGCGACCTTCAGTTGCGTTTTAAGACCTTATAGGGAATATTCTACATTCGTAGCCTCAACGCTAGCCCTGGGTAAAGGAAAACTGGCAGTAAATTATAAAGCACCCTGTATCACAAACAGTAGTCTTATAGTTTAGTTACCTGAAGCATAGCGTGCTTAGTAGCACTATTTTACCATAGTTTACTGTGTCAGTATAGTTGTAAATCACACGACTTCCATTAGTTTGTTTTTCTTTTTTCTTACCTGGTTTAACATTAAAATTACAAAACCTGGGAAACAGGATTATCCCCCCTCCCACTATTACTGGCTAATGCGAGGTTATTTATAACCCGTTTCTTGGCGCCATTTTACCATATACTGCTGTGTCTCCTAGCCCCAGTTGCTAACGTGGGTATGTACTGCCATTTCAACAGCATATTTAATGGCTTATTACTCTGTATCATTACACTGTTGTTGACTGTTTTTGAAACTTAATATCTGCTCAAAGTAGCGACTTCTGTGATTCTTTAACTATCGAATTTAGTTAAGTGTACTGTGAACTGTTGTGTCATACAAAGTGGTACGCTCTGTTCTATCCTGTGATTCATAACTACCTACGTACACTGGATTGGATTTTATATGTCTAACACTGTCTTTATGATCTAAAGTTGCATAGTAGTGAAACTAAGCTGATGCTATATGTTGCCTATTTGTTTTCAATATCTGTAAAGCTTAAACAGCTACATTATGTTGCCTTTCTAATCTCTCTCCTACAGACGCTGCCCTCGGTACTTATCCCTCCCTACTCTAGGACTCTACCTAACCTCAGTATCCCGCCCTGAAAGCGGCAATTACAAACTGTATCTACTTACAAAGGAAAGCGACGGGAAAAGTCCTCATCACTCTCAGTTACTTGCTAAATACAAAGTAACACTTAAACAAGGTACGCGACCTTCAGTTGCGTTTTAAGACCTTATAGGGAATATTCTACATTCGTAGCCTCAACGCTAGCCCTGGGTAAAGGAAAACTGGCAGTAAATTATAAAGCACCCTGTATCACAAACAGTAGTCTTATAGTTTAGTTACCTGAAGCATAGCGTGCTTAGTAGCACTATTTTACCATAGTTTACTGTGTCAGTATAGTTGTAAATCACACGACTTCCATTAGTTTTGTTTTTCTTTTTTCTTACCTGGTTTTACATTTAAATTACAAAACCTGGGAAACAGGATTATCCCCACTCCGCTCGCCCTCGCTACGCTCGGGCTCGCTCCGCGCCCCACCCTGCCCCCGTATCCCACCCGCCCCCAGTACCCCTACATTTATAGTTAGGTAACCACACCTCCTTATTACTTTACCAGCCATTCACAATCTCTTATAAATTTAGCCCCTCCCCATCCTCCTAAAAGAAGTGAATAAAAATTTTTCTAACCACCACGAATATGGGAAAAATAGCAATCCTGTGCTTTTTACTACCCCTGTTAGTTAGTATTTACCACATTAGTAAATATGAAGACCAACCATATATAGGTTACCATTTCCCCAGAAAACAAACAACAACTTCAGGATCTCAAATTGCTCTTAAATTCCACTACCAGCAGTCCTACCTTTTTAAAACTAGTATCATCCACTACCACCGAAGCAAATTTAACCTTAACTATCATAAAAACAAGCAATCCCAGAAACTAGTACAAAAATTCATAAAACTCCTAGAATATATCAGTAAAAATATCACAAGGGCTGGAGATATCCATCCCAATCCTGGCCCCATATCAACAAGCAACCCGGACTGTCCTGTGAATCCCCCAACGACATCCCATTTGCTACAAATTTTTCACCTAAATATTAGAAGTATCAACAAGAAAGTGCACAATTTACATGCACTCCTAGATACTTACCTACCAGATATAATATGTCTAACTGAAACATGGCTAAAGCCAGAGATCAAAGATAATGAACTCACCCCACCTGGATATAACATATATAGGAATGATAGAAATAAAAAAAAAGGTGGCGGAGTTGCTGCACTCTTTAAAACTAACCTTAACGTTACCATTAATCCTACCCAACCACCGCAATTCTCTAATGCTGAAATACTCGCTTTAAAAATTCACTTGAATAAAGAAAAAAGTATTGACCTAGTTGTTTTATATATCCCTCCCGGGAATAACGCCTATACTTTGGAGAATATATTAAGCTGGCTAATGAATAACTATCCACAAGAAACTATAATTATGAGTGACGTTAACATTGATTGGTACCTATGCTCTAATGATAATAACCCCACTAACATTAACCTTCATGGTTTCTCACAAATTATCACTACATCCACCAGAATGGGTAACTCTAAACAAAAAGAAAGCATTCTTGATTGGATCCTTATAAACAGTCACCCTCATACATATATGTCCGGAACCCTGCCTAATGAAATTAGTGATCACCTTATTACATATATTACTAAAAATAAACCAGACCACTCCACTGTCCCAGTCTATAGATCTGTAAGAAACAAAAAAAACTTTGACCTCATAAAATTTAAAAATGAGCTTCAATCCTGTAACTGGACACCACTCAAATATCTTCCCCTAGATAAAGCAGTAGAACACTTCAATACCACCTTCCTATCCATACTAGATACCCATGCCCCCAAAAGACTCATCAAAACTAAAACAAAGATTGCCCCTTGGCTCTCAACTGAATCCAAACTTAAAATTAAACTCAGAAATAAAGCCTGGAATACCTGGCATACAACCAAATCAATTCTAGACCGCACGAAATTCCAACAACTCAGAAATGTAACGAAAAAAGCCATAGTAACCGACAAAAAAAACTTTTATTGTTTGTTACAGAATAAGCACCAGAATAACCCGCAGAAATTCTGGGCAGGCTTGAATAACCTTCTCCACCCAGGTAAATCATCTACTCCAACTCCTGAAACAGCAATGGCTAAAGACCCCAAAGAAATAGCCAATACCTTCAATACATTCTTTACAAACATCATCAAAACCTTAGCCAACCAACTATCCTCCAACAACCCACCGGTCATGGATAAGTTGCCACAACCTTTAAATACCTTCTTCCTAAAAAGTGTCCCTACATCTTTAATAAGAGCCCTTTTACAGAAACTTAAGCCATCTACCCCCTCTGCAGATCTACTTCCAGCAGAATACCTTCAAAAAGCTGCAGATGTTATAGCCTATCCGGTTTCTATCCTCATTAATCGAACTTTCTCTCAGTCAGAAATACCAAATTTATGGAAAATATCCCACGTGATACCACTCCATAAAGGTGGGACATCCACTGAATTATCTAACTATAGGCCCATTGCTTTAATGTCCCCATTAGCCAAAATTATGGAAAGATGTATGCACAAACAGCTACTCCACTATCTTATCCATAACAACCTCCTAACCAGTTCCCAGCATGGTTTCAGACCCAAACACAGTACCACAACTGCCCTTCTCTCCTTCACTGACACAATAAACCATAACCGTAATGACAAGAAAGTGTCCTCAGTCCTATTTCTTGATCTATCAAAAGCATTTGATATGGTCAACCATCAACTACTCTTGGATACCTTAAAAAATCTCTACCTGGATAACTTGACACTAGATTGGTTTAAAGCCTACCTCTCAGATAGGAAACAAGCAGTATTGTGGCAGAATACTCTCTCCACATTATTACCAAATACCATAGGGGTCCCTCAAGGGTCCATTTTAGGGCCACTTCTTTTCTCGGTCTTCATTAATGATCTCCATACAGTCATTCCCGAGGCCACCTGTATTCAATATGCGGATGACTCAACACTGGTTTGTTCGGAGATATCTCCTGACAGACTACTAACTAAAACCCAAAGTTGCTTCACCAAAGTCGAAAACTGGCTATTAGGCCGACAGTTAATCTTAAATCCAAAAAAAACTAAATTATTAATCTTTCAACCAACCCACAAAAATCATCTTATTGATGTCTCTATAACATCCAAAAATGGTACCATCATCTCCCCAGACCCTCACACGAAATTGCTAGGAGTTACTATTGATAATAAACTGAAATTTGACATGCATATCAACCTAACCATCAAAACAGTAAACAAAAAATTAGGATCGCTATATAGAATTAAAAATTTCCTAACACCAAGTACTAAAGTGACCATTGCCCGAACTCATTTGCTCTCCACCCTTCTTTATTCATCTGCAATATTTACTAATCTTAACAAAACCATACTTGATAAACTATCCAGCTCATATAATCATATAGCTAGATTTGCAGCAGGAACTCCATATAGGACCCATCATTGCACCAACCTAAAAAACCTAAAATGGATTGAACTCCCCAACCTTGTTAGAGTTACCCAACTCACTGAGGTACAAAAAATCCTCAAAAACCCCGACAAATGTCCCTCACTTCAGAACTTAGTCCTTCCATATTCTAATCTTAACAGTCTACGTTCCGCAAACAGACCACTCTTAAAAATGGTCAAAGCTTATAACACAGGAGGAGACGCACTCTTTCAAAACACAGTAGGAAAAGTCTGGAACTCTCTTCCCACCAGTATTCTTTCTATTACCTCTCTACCCCAATTCAAAAAACAACTGTTTCACCACTTTCAGAAGCACTGGCTTTGCCAATGCTCATCTCCTGACTGACAATTCCTAGTCTCTGATATGGATTCCCTTCCTTTAATAAAAAAAAAAAAAAAAAAAAATTCTATGTTCCCCTAAAATTTCTATCCTGTAAAATCTCTACTTGAATTTGCTTTTGTCCTCACTCTTTATTTCTCATACGCATAGCTTACTTCTTTCCCCATGATCAAGAATTTTTTCTCCTTGTTCCTCTCTATCACCTGAACCTCTGAAATTATCTATCTATAGAATAATTCTATGAATGATACTAGGTCACTATCTTATTCTTGCCTCTATCTCATCCCTTTTAAAGTCCTGCCTGAATCTTTTTTATTTACTATGTTAACAACTGAATTTTCAATTTGAGTGTTTGTTGACTATTGACTGTTTAACTCTCTGTATTTTTAAAACTTGGAGCTGTCTGTATTTTGTATAATTATGGAGCTTTTCTCCCCGGGCCTCCGCTGAAAAAGGACATGTATCCAGTCAGATTTTTTCCCGGTTAACAAATGTAAAATAAAAAAAATAAATAAATAATACTGTAAATCTTACAGTTATCCTAGTTTCATCAAAAATAATTCAATATGTAAAATGATGATGGGTTGGGAGGGTGGCCTAATGGTTAAGGTGTTTGCCTTACAAGCACAAGGTGCAGGGTTTGAGTCTCACAAGGGATAACTGGCTAGGCTTAAAATGGCTCGCAAGGGCAGTTAGCTTAGTACTAATCTATGAACCTATGTCAATCATGGTCAAGGAAGTCATTTGACTGCAATGGTGAAGCAGTCATGCATGTGTCCACTTGCTTATCCTGTGACAACTTTACAATGATAAGACCACAAGAAAGCTGTTGGACAGAACTTATGAGCATTAGTTATGCAGCAAAATTGGAATGCATTTCAACTCGTCTAAAATGAAAGTAACTTTACCCCTGGAAATGTTTCTGCACTGCCAGACAGAGAGCTCTGTCACATGCATTACCTACTTATTCCAATTAACTCTGAGGTCACTGCATTGCAGTGCAAAGGGATTATACAACAGCTCTCAGCTATTCATACCATGTAACCATTCGCATCACACTTTCACAAAATGTCAGTCATAAAAAAAAACATACTGCAGTTCGTAGTAATCTTTATTTTTATTTTAATATCTTTCTCCTGAGCCTACAACAAGGGAAACAATGAAGGCAAGCTTGGAAGCAAGTGCTTTGACTTGTCAAAGTGCTCCATTTACCTTTCTGTCTATCATAGTATCTCCTATGTTTCTACTTATGGTTGCACTTTTTATTTGGAAACTGCACCTGACCAAAATGTGGCAGGAGAGTACAGAAAATCCCTTGCAATATTGCGCACAGGAATATTCTGCCAGATTCATGAATGCCTTCACTAAGTGTACAGAAAGAACATCCTTACCACATTTTTGTGCTGTCTATCCAGTCAGAAAGATTATACTAAGTGTACACATTAACCCCCCTTGATATTTAGGGCTGCAAGAAAATCAGTAAGAAAACTAAAATTATGAGGAAGAAGGTGGGAGTTATGCTTGTGTTGTCTAGTCACTCAAAACAGTGCACGCTTAGTGTTGGCATTCAAGAATCTGGCCCAGTTGTCTATCCTACTATGAGATGTTTTATTAAATGCTGCACTGTGAATGAAACTGAATGTTGCCCTCTTCCAAGAAACAAAAAAGTACTGCAGATGAGCTGTATTTCAAAATATTTGACAGCCATAACACTTTACTTTCCATGAGATGTCAAACATCCTGAAAATAATCAGAAAATATACATACAGTATGTAGGGATACTTTATTAAATATATCAAAGCATCTGAACAAATAAAGGCCTGGGCTGATACAGCACTGCACAATTAAGTGAAGTGAAAATTTAATTCAGGCAGCAAAAAACAAAAACCCTAATGGAAGTACACAAATTATTTTTTACAACCACCCCCCCCCCCCCACCCCCACTAGGAGGAATTTGACAGCTGAAGAATATGACTACTGCACGCTATTTCAGGTCATATATACCAATCCAGCAGCAGTGATATGCGAGATGGAAATCTGTTCTGTAATGAGTCAAGTACCTGACTATGGGCAGAGGTATAGGGGGACTGTGAGCATATTGATCATTTCGTATATGGCAGTAGATCGTGTTTATTAACTAATGCGATAATTTGTTTATTCAAAGCAGCAAGCTATGAGTATGAATTATATCAATTGAATCAGCACAGCACTCATACATTAATTTCCATTCTTTTTGCAGATCTAAAGAATGTTGAACTCCATACTATGAACAGTTCGGGTATGTACTACTGCACAGCAAATGGGTTTCCAGCCCCTGACATTAAATGGTATAGTTGTCAAAATTCCTGGTAAGAGAATTTGTGAATTGTTATCCATGAATATTTAATGTCATCTTTGTAGAATTACATTTCACTCAGATGTATGTTTCTTGTTTTGTAACAAATGCATACCTATCATTTCTGTATTAATTTGACAGAATCTAACAAATAAGGACTTCATCCATTTTGATAGCCAGAAAATGAGAAAAAAATCGATCATTATTCATAATTTTAGCTTACTTTAAAACAACGCACTATACAAATATATTTTAAACTCAACATGGTTCTAATTTAGAAACCAGTCTGTGATTTGAGCTATGTGAAGTTGAACTGAAATTAAAGAAAAAACATTGCATTTCACTGATTAATGGCTTCTGATATTGAACTACTTAACTATAGGCCCTGCAGTTCTGCCACCTATATGATTTCACTGAAGCAAAATACCCACATGCACTGGTGTACAAACCAGCAACCACTGTGAAAAAGAATCAAGGCAATATCTGTACTGCTACGCAGGCATGTGCTAGAGAATAATGAATGCTGACTTTTAGTACCCCATGTAATATATATATATATATATATATATATATATATATATATATATATATATATATATATATATTATTTGCCTCCCTGCAGAAATGCAGTAAAATGTGTGTTTGTTAGTTTTGTGTTGCTATAGGTGGATAGGTGGACGGGATGTTATTTTCATGTGATTTGTAGTGTTCGATGTTGTGATATAAAGTTTCAATGTTATGAAATTCAATATTATGAGTTTTAGATGTAGTCTTGATGTTTTGAATTTAGATGTTATGAGTTTTAGATGTTTTGAAGTGTATACATATATATATATATATATATATATATATATATATATATATATATATATATATATATATATATATATATATATATATATATATATATATATATATATATATGTATATACATACACTCGGTGGTGGTGCTGCGGTTGCGTTGTCGCCTCACAGTAAGACGCTGTCCAGTTCGATTCTCAGCTAGAGCATCTTCTGCGTGGAGACATGCAAGAATGGGCATACCTTTGTTGAAGGTTGTGCGGCAGGCCTGGCAAGCCGGTACGTAAAAATCAACTGTCGATCATTAGCGGACCGGAGTTCCGCTGTGGCGACCCCTAACTGGGAAAAGCCGAAAGACACAAACAAACAAACAAATATATATATATTTTATATGCATGCATCATAGCTGTATTTGCATTAATTTTTTAAAGACATATCTTCAGCTGTCTCACTGGACACATGTCTTCTATCAGGTACCCAGTCATTGAGATCTTGATGTAAGGTTATTGAAATGCAGGACAGTAATATTTTCCATTGAGTACTGCCTGCTACCTCTCTACCCCCTGCTGTGCTGGATATCTTAGTCAAGACCCCATGTCAGAACAGTTATTAAATATGTTTGGTCAGGATAGCTTGAAGATTATTGAAGTATTTCTGAAGTGTAAGCCACCATTTATTTGGAAATAAACATGAATGTTTCTTTGTTTAGTTATTTATAATTTAATGACCCTGAGGTCTCTGTGGTCCAATTCCATTTTCACCTGAGGTTTGGGCAGTAACAGACTCCTCAAAAATGGCAAAAAATATCAGACAGAGAAACTAGTACATACCCATCACTACAAAAGACAATCATCGTCAAGTAGCAGCAAAACAACATGATAACATTAAGATTTGGTAAGATAATATTTATTTATTGACATTTGATTAACAGGAAAGTCCAGTTAGGTAGAAGCCCATTTCCAGTGGAGGAACGGAAGAAAAGCTTCAAAGTATTACAAAAATTTTTAAGAACAATACATTTTACAGTCGTTAAAATAATACAAAATACAACTACAGTTTAAATAATTATACCAAATTAGATATAATATAAAAACATTGGTTAAGAATAGGTACAAGTTGTATGATAATGGTTTAATAGTTAGAAAAGTAAAAGGTTTCCACATCCACATCCACATAATACAAACAACAATTGCAATACAACGTGAGAGTAAAGCAGGCTTATGGTATATTTAGAAAGAAAACCAGGGAAGAGAAACTGATAGATGTAAGAAAGTGAGTGAAGAGGGAGAGTAGATGCAAGGTATGATTAGGTATTTGTTCACATTTAGGGATATCGTTTATCTTTGTGTTGAGCAAATACAGAGCCAATTGTTGGCTAGGAAGTCTTTCAGAATAGTTTTCATAGATGGGAGGGAGGTTATTGATCTGATGGATAGTGATAAGGAGTTCCAGGACTTAGCAACATGGTATGAGTACAGACAATGCCCACCAGATTTGATAGGTTTGTGGACAGACAGGAGGTTTTACCCATTGGATCATAATGACCGACTAAAGACATAGCTGTGTAGAATGTTATTTAGTGCTGGACAAGGAGATGGATTATGGGTAATTTTATAAATGGTAAGAAGGTGTGTATATGTTAGTTAGTGCTATACATTGGTGGGTTTTGAAAGGGGTATTTGCTGCATATTTAGCAACTTTGTTTATAGCATTGTTCAAGTTTTGATTTTTGTAATGTCTGAGGGGTGATAAGTATGGGAGAAACATAAAGAAGTGTGGGGAGGAGATACGTAGTGGCAAGTGTAACTTTAGTTGCATCAATGAGAAAGTGTTTGGCTCAATAAAGCATCCCTAGTTTTTAATGAGTTTTTCTTATGCAACTTTGTATATGTAGGCAAATTTAAGATTATCATCCACTGTTATCCCTAATAATTTGCAATGATAAGTGATTTCAATAGTTGTATTATCAAGATAGAGGATTTTAAGTTTTGTTTTTTCATGGGATAGGGATTTGGCGGGAGTAGTAGTTTGTTTTTTTAGGATTGAGCATGAGTTGTGAGTTACATCTCCATGTTTCAGTTGCTGCTACAGTTTCCTGAGTATTTTTTGGAGGTCTGCCATGTTGTCAGATGTGGAAATAAGTGTGGAGTCATCTGTGTACTGTATTTGGAAGGTGTATTGTGTGGATGAGTGGAGCGTATTGGTGAGAATATTAAACAGGGGGAGACCAAGGTTAGAGCCTTGTGGTGCACTACTGATGACTGGGAGGTATAGAGAGAGGGTGGAGTGCTGTTTTACTGACTGATACTTAATGAATGGGTAGGTTTTGAACCATAGAAGGGTGGGGTAAGAGAGACCTAAGGAAGACTTTTGAAGTAGAAGTTTGCTATGACAAACTTGTCGAAGGCTTTAGACAAGTCTAGAAATAAGGAAGAGACTAGTTTGCCATTATTTCTAGCTTTAGTGACAGTATCTACATGGGTTACAAGTGCGAAGGACATAAGCCATTCTGTGTGGGAGATAGGAGTTCTTCTTGCAGGAGAAAGTTTAGCAATTGTTTCTGAATACGTTTCAAGTATTTTGGAGGGGGAGATAACATTGCCATAGATCTAAAGTTAGTAATATCTGCTGAATTTTCTCCTTTGTGCACATAGATAATGTTTAACTTTTTCCAGAGAAAGGGGAACATGGGATTCCTGGATTGACCTACAGTATTTATAAGGATTGAGGCAGGGTAGGCAATACACTCAGTTGCTATTTTAAGTTACTCACCAGAAAGGTCATCAGCTGAAATAGAATATGTTTTGAGTTTGTTTAAGAGTATTTTTTTATAGGCTGCAGGCACAGACTTGAAGGTGAAGGTGAATGTGGTGATATGTGGCTGCTGGGCAGGGTTAGGGTTAGATGTTGGGGAATCCTTGTTTAGAGATGTTATACTATCGTTGAAATAAGAGTTGAATTGTATTGTGATTTTGAGTGATCAGTTATTAGGAGAAAGTTTAGAAATGAATTTATGGCCAGGATGCAAGATTTCTTTAATGGCTGTCCAAAATTTTTTATGGTTGTGTTTACTATTATTCTGAAAGTTCATATAGTATACCTTTTTGTCTTCATTGTTTTGCTTTGTAGTATGATTGGGAAGCATCCTGAAGTTTTCAAGATATTATGGTGTTTTATATTTTTGCCATTCTATCCATGTTTTTTCTCTATCCTGCATTAGCATTCTACTCTTTTTGGATAGTCAAATTGTATCATTTGTTTTTAGTCTCTTCCCTCTAGAGAGTATAATCCTAGTCAGGATATTCAGGAAAGTTGTACTGAATTCATTTTCAGCATCATCTAAAGGGAGGATTTTTAGGAAGCTCCAGTTAATAGATAGTTAAACCTGGAAAGGTTGCATGTTGTTTTAGAAACATGCTGTTTAAGTGTATGTGTGAGATGTCTGGTTGTATAGATTGGAAGATGATCACTGAGACAGTCAAACATTGTACCTGATGTGGTATATTTACTAGTGTCTGATACTAGGATCCAGACAAATAGCGTATTTGAAGTATTGCTATAATGTGTGGTACTACTAATTAGCTATGTGAAACCAAATAAGTTCAAACTAGATGTAGAGGAGATAGTTTATGTCCAACTAATTGACATTCTCATCACCTAGCAGAATTTTTTCTTGTGGAATTGTTATGGATATCTGATGTAGGATGTCTTCAAAGATAGCTGTATTGTCACCAAGAGGGATGTAAAGAACAGGAATACATATTTGTTTACAATTGTTTAGCTTCAGGAAAGTAATAAGAGGCTCTGCTGAATTTAATTTTGGTAGTGGTTTGTTGTACGGGGAAATGTGGTAGTTGGAAAATATTAAGGCATCACTGCCAGCTTTCCTCTTTATATGGTCATTATGGATGACATTAGAGCTGGGAGGTATCATTTTGTCATTGTTTATGCTGAGTTTAAGCCGTGTTTCAGTTACGCGAGAATGTCAGGTTTATTGGGTAATCCAGGTATGGTAATTCAGCAGTTTTATTTCTTATACTGTGGTTGGGAGTTGACCATTGTAAGGATAGAGTAGTGTGCGGAAGAGAATTGTCTTGATGTTTATTGTGATACTTGGGGCCAGGATTAAGGTGAATGTCTCCTCCTAGAAGGATTTTAGTATATTGGGGAATTATTAATACCTGTTTTTAGAGAATATTTTTCCACTTAATTTTGTTTTGGATTGAGTTGAAATGGAGTTAATCAGTTTATATTTGGGGGTAAAAAATGAGGGACATCATTAATAAATTTGGAGAGTGTAGGGAGGAAGTATAAATTACTGGTTGCGACAAAGTTGGAGATATGTTGAGGGCTATTATAGAGTCATAGTAGGATGAGACCCAGTAGCAGAAAAAGAGAGGATAAGCTGAGGAGTAGCATGATTATGTAAATGGATCTGCATGTTATAGTTGGCAGGTGGTGGGGAATTAGGGATCAAGAAGGAAAAAGAAGTTTCAGTTAGAAGGATATTTAGTGGTGGTGGAGTCTGAAAGTTTATAGGGCATATGTAGGAAAGAAGTATTTTCTATGCAGGAAGAGAGCTAAAAAACTAGTGTGAGAATATATAAAAAGTATTAACACTGCTTGTAAAGTTGTCTGGTATTATAAGGATCAGGTGGCTGTCATCCCTTATAATAATCATTTTACAGGTACAGATATAGGACAATTGAAAGTAAGCAAAGTTAAAGCATATATAATACTAGGATTTCAGATTCATAAGTAATTTCTGAACACCAGATTTTAATAGTCTTTTGAACTCATTTACTTTATGAGTTTGTCTATGTTCAGACAAACAGTTGCAGGTAGTGGGCAATCAAAACATTGTAACTTACACTGAGGCTTTGTGGTCCTGGAATAAGTTGCAGTAAGTAATATGGTGCACAGAGCAAAAAGCCTTTTCATGGGGCAAGATTATAAATGTTAAATTTAAGGTATATTTTTAACTTAGAGCCAAAAGTTAACAGGAAAAGTAAAATGGTAGGTATTCTAGCACTTTCAAATAATTTACATAAGAGTGCTTCCCAGAGTGACTCTAAGAGTACTGGTGGATCAGTTGGGTTAACTGAAAGTTTATTTGCTAATGAAGCTCTGTTTAAAACTGAGCAACCTAAGTAAGTATTTAAGAAACAGTAGACTAACACATCTGCAGCTAAAATACTATGTTTTAGATGTAGGAAGAAGTGCAAATTGCTAAACATTGTTTCTTTATTTATGTATTTATTTATTTATTTATTGTTATTTTTATTTTATTTTTTGACTGG
Organism: Protopterus annectens; assembly: GCF_019279795.1. Classification (NCBI taxonomy): domain Eukaryota; kingdom Metazoa; phylum Chordata; order Ceratodontiformes; family Protopteridae; genus Protopterus; species Protopterus annectens. The sequence goes on from NC_056734.1 coordinate 191,804,924, forward strand.
ATGGGTGAGCTTTTCCTTGCACCCTTTTCAGCCACAACCCAGATGCAGAAGGTGCAGAAGTATAAGCAACAGATTCAAATACTTAACTAGCTGTACCTAAAAATGTGATTTCAAAACAACATACTAGTAATGAAAATGTTAATGTTGTGCCATCAAAATTGTGATTTCTAACCATTATGCTGATAATAGAAACGCACCGAACAAAGTGTAATAAAATAACCTGGAATAGTAAAATCAATATATCTTCTCTGAGCCACAATCAAGTTAGTCAGATATATGATATCAATTGATGGGAAGGAATTGAAGGAACTAGTGTATTCTGGGATAATGAATACACTTATTAGGGAACAATAAGACCAGAGGTTTACACTGCTGGGTGACTTGCCCTGCCACAGTACTTCTTCCACAGTACACACTCACATGCACATGCACACCTATGGCCAATTTATAGTGTCCAATCTACGTACTGCATGTCTTTGGAATGTGGGTGGAAACCAGATTACCCAAAGGAAACCCACCTGGACAGGGAGGACATGCAGACTCTGAACAGAAGGTTCCCCAGCCGAGAAGTGAACCAGGGAACCTCTTGCTGTGAAACGACGACATGTGGAAATAAGAAGGAACATCTGATGATTCATGTAGAAATTCAAACTCTGTTGGGCAAAGAGCTACTTACTACAGCTTTTATGCTTAATTTAACATATGGCTTTAACGATTATCACAAATGGGCAAGACTTCCCTCAGTTCAAGGCACTATGAAAATTATGGGGGGGGGGGGGGGCAGGAATCAGAGTTAGATACTATGTGGGCTGATTATACCCCTAGTAATAATGGAAGGGTGCAGTAACAGCCTGACATACTGATAAAAGAACAGTCCAGATGAAAAGAAAAAGATAGGTGTGGACTCTTCTAAGTGAAATAGAATCTGGCTTTAGTTGAAAGGGCTAGAAGAACCTGCCCGTTATCAGAAATTTCTTACTAAGTCCTGCTAAAAAACTCCAGTCATCAAGTCACTGAAAGAAGTCAGTGCAGAAACTGAAAGGGAAGTACCCATAATACATGATATGGAATCTTGTCTGAATATTCCATCCATTAATGTAATGAAGCATGTCTGTGTGGAGACAGAGATTGAGAGACCCATAGCAATATACCTGCAAGCAGAAGAAAGAGAACCTGATCAGAGTTCTTGGTTTCTCTCTGTAATGTGAAAAACAGAGGTCTGGTCAGAAACAGGAACAGAAACTCAGCAACAGGAACTTAAAGAGAGTGTTACTGAAATAAAGTGAAGGAACTATCAAAACCAAAAGATGAAAAAAAGCCACTGCCATGAGTTCTGTTTTGAAGATGAAGGGATATGACAATAGGAAACTCACATACATATATTCATTTGTGAAGGAGTTATACCCCCTATTTTACATCAATGTAAAACAAGTTTTCTTGACTTAGAAGATGTACATATGTGCAAACAAGCAATACATTTTTTACAAAGTACAGGAGAATGATACATTAAGCATAGCCACAGAAAATATATCCAGAACAGAAGTAGAAACAGATAAGCAGATTGGTCCAATCTCATCCTATTCCCATATATTCAGCTGAGGAATGCCTTGCCATACAGGGAAAGCACAAACGAAGAAAGAAAATCTGAACCAACCATTTGTCCCATAACCTTTTAGAACAGTTACAATAAAACTAGCACATAGCCATATTTTGGGAGAATATCCCAGGCACCCTAACGTTTATGACATCAGGCTAGGTTTTAAGCACTTTTTTTCTAAAGTATAGCCAAACAATCCAATTATGCTGTACTGACAAGGTCACAAAGAGTCCAAAACATGGCATGCCAACAACTAGTGGAGTTTGACTTTATTGGCCTGAATGTACCCATAAACACTTAAAAAAAGTAAAAAGTCATGGACATTCAGAAGCCATGCAGCTAAAACACTGGTATGTCCTTACGGATCATTTTTATATATCCCATGGGCCACCACTACAGAGATTTAAGGTATTACACTGTGAAGATTCTAGGTTGGCTGAGTCCTTCTTGCAGTTTTTACTGAATTTTTTTTGTCTAACCTTTTACCTTTTATTGGATGTGGCTAAGTAAGGCCGAGACAAGATACTTGGCCCTAAAATAAGAATGTGCCACTATTAAGTAGGCACAATATTTGATAGGACATAGCTTCCCCTTGGTAACTGACCATGCACCCCCCCTGCAGTAAACACCATATTGTGTGTGTGGGCGTTATCACTACAGCCTTTTCATGTCACTATTAGAGATAGGTCAAGCAAAAGAATGTGAGTGGCTTATCCTGGTTCAATAACCTATTCCATTCAGAATACACCTGTAGTTCCTGTGATCATAAAGAGGTTGTTGAGACACAGTGGATGTCACAATGTGTCAGAAATGCTGTTTACTGCAGCAGAATGGTGTAAAATATACCATAAGCTATGTTAAGAACTTCATAGCAGCATGGACACCTTGTATACACATTGTATAATATGGTAGTGTTTCATGCAAATGGTCAGAAAACCATTAAATGAAGGATTATGAGTGCACAGTGGCAGAGATGTTTGCTTCTCTTCAGAAATCGATTTTGGGTCTAGAGTGGATTTTCCAGGTGAGCCGTGATCATAACAGACTATGAAGCTCTGAAATGTCAAAAAAGAAAGTCTTGTGAATGTGCTCAAGGAGTAAACAGGAAAACTGCAAGTGGATGTATTTACAGCAGTTCAGCTTGAACTGTTGAAGAAGAACTGCTCCTCTGTTCCTCTTAAGAGACTTTGCTTAAAACACAGCTGTGAATTTGTAAGTTTTGAATTTCTCATCTGTGATTTTCTTAAAAAATACATTGTACAGAACTATGTTTATAATTTTAAATTAATTTTAGGAGGTAAACTTTAATCTTGGATTTCACTGTGAATAATCTACACATAAACTGAACATTGTTTGCATTGTGTTATGAGCAAAATGTGAGGGGACATGATCGAGAGGTTTGTTGTGAAAGGTCCTTTTTTTGCCCTTCAATTGAAGAGTTTGAGGCTGTGGATTGGTTGAATTAGTGTAGGAAACCAATCTGAAGATATTTTTTTTCAACTGGAGATGGAGGGTGTGGATTTGTCAGGGAGTGACTGTTTGCATTGCAGTAATCCAAAGACTCTTCAGTTGAAGAGTTGGTGAAGGCAGAGATTTGGTGAGGCATGATTGGTTGAATTGCTGATTGGCTTCCTGCAGTAATTTGAACGCATTTTTTTCTGCTCTGCACTTGAAGACCAGGGTGGGGTATGTGGATTGGCTGCTATACTGTTGGAAGCCAATCATCTTCCTGCAGTTTTTTTTATCTTCACTTTAAGAGCTGAGTGGGGGGGGGGGGGGTTGCAAGTTCATGGGACTATCACAAGATTTTAGATAAGCCAGCTGCACCTCTGCAAAAAAATAATCTTTTATGCAGGGAGACAAACTGCCTTACACCCCCTGCTAGTTATATTTACCAGAGGTGAAGATTGTATTACAGTGTGGAAAGAGTAACTTCCCAATCCCCACTGTACTGTGGCATCCCAAACATAAATACCAGCAGACCATCCCTGTTTTAGTTTCATTGTTTTGCCCTCTCCTTCAAAAAATTCTTAATTTTCTAGTAAATGATTAAAATAATACTCCGACAGTAATGCCAGATTTTAGAGTTTCATGCTTCAAGCTGGTAACCAACACTTCTGATATTTCTAAATTTAGAAAAAATAACTACAAAACCTAAAACATGATATTTCAAACGTCTGACTAACCGAATGGATCCCTTTTTTATATATTTATATATGTATTTATAAGTAAATAAGGTATTACACAGTGAAGACTCTAGTTTAGCTGGGTTGTTCTTGGGGTTTCTACTGACTGGCTTGTCTCTGTGAGCTTTTTACTGTTTGGTTGGGATGTTATTTAGGGTATTTTGCAGGCACCTTAATGTTTATAAATATCAAACTTGATCTTAACCTCAGTGTTTCCAAAGTACGCTATATTGACAATCTCAAATAAAAGGCAAAACATGGTATGACTACACCTAGTGGGCCTGAATGAACCAGTAAGGACTTAAAAAGTAAAAAAAGTGGAAAGTCAAGGGTATTCAGAAGCCATTTAGCTGATACAGACACACACATGGATTAATTGTCAGGTGAGTTTTGGAGTTTTTAATTTTTCAAAATAATTTCTTTGTATGTTCTCTGCTAATTCCCAGAAGATGGAAGATATTAAGGGAATAAAAGTAAAAGTCCATGACCTGTTCTTTTCAGCGGCTCATTGCATTAACTTATTACATTTGGGAAAGGAGGAAAGGAAAGCACCTTTGAATTCTTAGGCTACAGTATACTATCTGAACCAGGTGCAGACTAGTAGTAGGAACATATTAATGCCCTTCTGCACATATCTGGAACTACCACTATTTAGCTTTAGAGACAGTATTTCTCTTCTCCTTTATAGAGCTATTCCATGCCCTGCAGAATTGTCTATAGGCATTAAAGCAGACCAGCAGTCTATACTTCAGAGACTACATACATTTATTGTCTTTATCATTTCAGCAATCACTGCAGCCTTGACATCAGAAATCACCCAGGAAACACCAGGTTAGTCTGCCCCATAACTCTTTAAACAAGGGACATCATTTATTTATTTATTTGACTTAGATGGCTGGGAAAGTCTGATTGGGCAAAACCCATTTTCACCTGAGGCCTGGGGAGAAAAGCTCCACAGTTAAATCACTTACATTATATAAAAATAAAAATATTTTTACATATGCCTACATTTTACATGAGCAGTGAAAGACTTAAAGATATCCAAGAAAGTTCTATTCAGAAAACAGAAGTGCTTCATCAATTATGGGACTCCATTATAAAATTTCCCAGTCTGTGTTAGACAATTTTTAGAAGATTTCTGCATATTCATGATTTTAAGACTCCTTGCCATAAGGAATCCGTGCTCTCAGTCAGACAGAACTTTATTTGCTCTGATTTCTTTTTCCAGCTATAAATAAATCATTAATTCCAAGATGGTAATTCTGCATAAACATTTGAGCATCCTAGGAGGTAAGGAGATAATAGGAGTTCAGAAAGATTCACTAGCTCATGTGAAATGAGATCTGATCTAGACATGGCAGGAGATTTAGTAAATAATCCTCATAAGAATATATGCTGTACATTTCATAAAGGCTATATTGCAGACTCACCTCTGTAAAATGTCTGTATGCCTCATGACATTCTAATTATTGTTGAGAGTTCATTGGCATTTAAAGGTATAATGCATCTAACTCCCCCACCTCAATGTGGAGCATGCATAATATTACACTGCTCACTATAGGTTACTATAGATAAAGTATTACCTCAAGATGCACGTGCTCGAAACTCTCCTTAGCATGGAGAACATCGATATCTGTGCAGTAACAGAAACCTAGTTCAAGGCTCCTGAGAGCACCCCAGCACTACCAGGTTATACCTCATACCATGCTTTTCGGCCCCAAAACTTGGACCGAACCACAAAAGGAGGGGGAGTATCAATATTCGTCAAAGATATCCACATCTCCAGACTGGTGGCACAGCACGAAGCATCAGAGACTATCCATGTGCAACTAACAGTGGGTAAAACTGCTTTCCAATTTATAGCCTGCAACAGACCACCCTCCCAAACCCAGGAACCCCACTCGGCCTTCCTGAGAACACTGGAATATATGAAGGTCTCTCCAAACACCATTATATTGGGTGACTTCAACTACCGAAACATAGACTGGGAGCATTACTCTAGCTCCAACACCCTAGCCCAAAGGATCCTAGAATTTATAAACTCAAATGCTATGGAACAACTTGTTACCACTCCCACAAGATGGGAAAACATACTGGACCTGATCATCACCAACATGGGGGCTCTATGCTCCAGACCAGAAGTGTATTCCTCACTGGTAAGATCAGACCGTAAACTAATCTCACTGGATATTCACATGCCGACCCCACCCCCTGTTCAGAAAACCATAGTGAAAAACCTCTCTAAAGCAAATTTCACACTCCTCAAAACCGAGGTGGAATCCTTCAAAGCCCCTGGGCCTGTGGAAAATATGGCCCAGACCACAGAATCCTTTATAAACGCATTCTATGAACACCTTCAGGAATGCATGGATCATGCAATTCCAAATAAAACCAAGACCCAGTCCTCCAAAGGCAGGCGTCCTGTCTGGTGGACCCCAGCCATAAACAAACTATACAATAGAAGGAGGAAGCTACTACATGATAGAGCAAAATCCCAAAAAGGGAAGGCATCTCTGATCAGTATTAGCAAAAAACTACGGGCACTCATAAAATCGTCTAAGGCCAGCTTCGAGAGAAAAATTGCACAGGACACTAAGGATAATCACAAGGCTTTCTTTAGTTATGTTAGGAACCTGGGTGGGAATTCCCAGATATGCTCAGAATTAGTCCAAAATGACAAAAAATACACCGAACCCACAGACATTGCCAACATCCTAGCTGACAGGTTCAGCGCAACCCCCCCCCCACCAAACGGGCAAATATCTATCCCAGCAGAGTGCTGCCCCCTGACATCTCAGATGCTCAGGTAAAAGCCACCCTCTCCAAAGCAAAAAACACAGCATCAATGGGACCAGACGGTGTCCTGGGCTGTGTCCTACATGAACTCCAAGAAGAGCTAAACCCAAACATAAAACTACTGTTCAATCTCAGCCTTACTACAGGATATATACCCAAAGAGTGGTGTACAGCAACAGTGGTCCCTCTCCACAAAGGTGGTGCCTCAATGGATCCTGGAAACTATCGCCCCATAAGCCTGACTAGCTTGGTCTGCAAAGCTATGGAAAGGATCATCATGAACCTCATAAATAAAGATATTGGGGACCTACAGACACTGGATCCTACCCAGTTTGGCTTTCTTAAGGGCAGATCCTGCCTCTTAAACCTGGTCGATTTCTTTGAAACAGTCACCAAGGCCATTGACGAGGGGAAGGTGGTCCACACAGCCTACCTGGACCTCGCAAAAGCCTTCGATACAATACCCCACTCGGCATTATAGATAAGCTCACCAGCTTAAATATAAACCCCTATGTCACTAGATGGGTTGCATACTGGCTCAAGGACAGAACCCACACGGTTAGAATTGCTGGAGCCATGTCAGACTCCAAACCAGTTACAAGTGGCATCCCACAAGGCTCAGTCCTGGGACCTCTCTTGTTCGGTATATATTTCTCTGAGGTACAGGCCAACACGGAAGGACTGTGGCTGACCAAGTTTGCAGATGTCTGCAAACTAGGTGCCATAATTGACTCTCCAGCTGACACAAGCATCCTACAAAAGGGCCTCATAGAAACAGACAACTGGTGCCAGAGCCATGGCCTCAAGCTAAATGCCAAAAAGTGTACAGTCATCCCCTTTGGCAAAAACAAAGTGCCCACAAATTACCACATAGGTGGTAATCCATTAAGTACGGAAGAAGTAATTAGGGACCTGGGGACCCAAGTTGATAGCAATCTCTCATTTGAAAACCATGTGGCCAAAGTGGTTAGATGGGGTGTCCAACCTTTTGGCTTGCTGGGGCCACATTGAGTGAACAGAAATGGTCTTGGGGCTGCATATAAAATATAACATACAGTTACCTCTTTCGTTGCTCCGGAAGACCACAGTCGCCCTCCTGGCTGTACTGTAGGTGCATTTGAACAATGAATAAATGTAATAAATGCCTAATATTTGCCTTAAAATTCTAATTCTCATTCTAATTCTAATTCTGTAATCTAACAGTTAACTCTAACATCTTAGTTAATCTCTCTCTCTCTCTCTCTCTCTCTATATATATATATATATATATATATATATATTTATTTATTTTTTTTACAGATAAACAGATATTCACTACACCACTAGCATTTCTCACTGGGAAAACCATTCCAGCAGTCCAACTATGTAAAATGTCAACATCAGCAGTCCTACAATACTATAATCCACAAAAATAACCAAACTCACCCAAACAAATAACTGGTGCCAGAAATATGGCCTCAAGCTAAATGCCAAAAAATGCATCATCATCTCCTTTGAGGAGAGTGATGTCCCCACAAATTATCGCATTAATAACAATGTTGTAAGCATGCAATAAGTCGTATGGTACTTGGACACCCAGGTTGATAGAAACCTGACTTTTGACCACCACGTTGTCTCCATTGTAAGGAAATTTTTTTACATGGCCCACTTCATTAGTAAGAGTATCTCATCCAGGGACAAGGAGGTCATAACATCCCTGTATTCTTTCTTTACAAGAGCCATTATTGAGTGCAATGCCCCTTTTGGCATGTGCCTTAGCAAAACACCCTGCCAAAAGAAAGACTACAACCATTTCTGACAAAAAAAGGTCAAAGGACTAAGTTCACTATGTTATCCAAACAGACTAAAAAGCTTCTTGCTTTCCTCTGTCTCTCACTGGCCCCTATAAATGTCACCATTGGCTTGCTTTCCAGGCTAAGAAAGATCCTGCCTTAAGAGACTTCCTCTACCTCAGAAATACTGGTTATACTTAAAACGCTCACTACAAAGACCACAGCCTTCACTGCAACATAAACAAGTCACTTTTTCTGGACAGGTTCTTGACACAAAAACCTTCAACTTCTGTAAAAAGCTACTCTCATTATCAAACAATGTAGTTCAGCAACACGCTGGCTGGATGGATAGCCATAAATGTAGTCCTTGGGTAAGTAGCAGAGCCTTCATCAAATCAGGTGGAAAATCCACATACAAACTTTTCCCAGCTGGATGGCTAAGATCTAATATTGGTTAGTCAAGTCTAGTTGCCCAAGAAGAGGGGCATGTTTAACTAAGAATTCCATTTGCAAAATTATATTCAGTTGTTGTTGGGTCTTTCAGCTTTTCCTGGTTAGGGGTAGCCACAGCGGAACTCTGGTCCGCTAATGATTGGCAGTTGATTTTTACGTACCAAGTTGCCAGCCCTGACGCACAATCTTCAATGAAGGCATGCCCATTTACGCATGTCTCCACGCAGAAGACGCTCTAGCTGAGAGTCGAACCGAACAGCGTCTTACTGTGAGGCGACAGTATACATATTAAATCTCTTTCTCTCTTACACACACACACACACACACACACACACACACACACACACACACACACACACACACACACACACACACACACACACAAAAGCCCCTACTTGTAAAATAGGCAACCTCAGTAATCGCATGACACCCACTCACTGAATGAAATTGTCTGGAAGTCAAAATATCTGAAAAAAAAAAAATCATAATCGAGATGGATTCATCCATGTAATTTCCCACCACCAAAAGGACCATCAATAAATCAACAAACAATAACTGCTAGGCAAAAAGTAAATCAATAAGAAAACCATAAACTATAATGCTACATAGTGGTGTAAACATATAACTTGTGTCAATCCCCAGGTTAATCCATACCAAAAGATTGTTTCAGAGCTTCAGCTATGTACAAACAGCTTTCTCCTAAAAAACTTTACTCATTGATATTTGCCTTGCTGTAATTATAACTGTAAAAAAAAAAATGTTTTCAAGTTTATTCTGTACCTCAGTGATTCTCACTGTTACGAGATGTAATCTCTGCCATATTGTATGAGTACTACATCCATAATTTGCTGTCTCTCTCTCTCTCTCATGTATTGTATTATATTGTTTTGTGTTATTTTTGGAGCTTTTCACCCCGGGCCTGCGCTGAAAATGGACCTGTGTCCAGTCTGACTTTCCCAGTAAACAAATGTAAAATTAAATAAATAAAAATAAACTTCCCCCCAATCTAAAGCCATTTGACATTCAGACATTTTAATTTGTGCAGAAGTTACTCACAGATTGACAGTTTACTGAGCTGTAATGCTGACCTTCGCTTTTGAAAAAAACAAATTCCCAGACTTTGTCAATAGCTCAAAGTGTAGAGAGGATTATTTATTTATTTATTATATATTTATTTATTTCTGGAAAACATCTTTAAAACTGTTAAATTGATTACACACCCAGAAACACAGAAAAGTTATTTTGATTATGTAAACCACAGACTGCTGCAAGAAATCAAAGTCACATTAGTACTCTATGCTTATGTCCGAACAGATGAATCATACCTGTCAATTCCAAAAGAAGTAAAGTAGCTTAATAAGGTTATTTGCAAGGTTACATGGCAGTTTATATTGGAAATAAGCAGAGATATTAAAAAGGCTCTGTTTTTCATAATTATGCCGAAAAGTCTTCCAAGATAAATACAACTTCTGATTTAGTATGGAACCATACCTCTCAACCTTAGAGCAGGAAATCTGGACAAAGCGAAAAATAAAAGTGGGACACAGGCCCAAAAATAGTTATGCATCACAGACACCATTAAAACAACTGTAGCTGCAAACATTATACATCACTTATAATCTTTCTATCCCATTATTATATATGGCTCATTCAGTCCTGCATCAAAGAAAACCATGCTTTGAAATGACAGATGCATTAAAAATAATAAATAAAACACATTGCATCAACATCCTGCAACTTCCTACCTGCAAGCAACCACAGAGCTTTCATTGAAACTAGGGCTGATTGTTTCCCCAGAATGATAGCTCTCCCTAATTAAGTCTAATGGTATACAATCTACCAGTATCTGGACTACCTGAAATAAATGAAATTATGGCCTGTAAATTGAAAGTACACTTTGTTTAATTAAACTATATTTCTAATCCCACTTACTATATTTATTCAGTGACATCCCAATATCCATTTCCAGGTCACTTTACAAGACATTGGCAGTGGTAGACTTGGCAGCCTTCAGAACCCCACAGGCCCACTCTAATACATTGTCCATTAAATGTAAATATCCATCCACTGTAAATGGCAAGAAGCTATGTCTTAAAAAATCTACTTCTGGCGTGCGTACCCAAGTATTAGGTTTTGAAACAAAGAAACATATTCTCCACAGTCTGTAAGTCTCTGTCGTTAATAATCATCTACTGTTGCAGCACTCCCAACACATAAGCACACACATACGCACTAAAATCCCCAACATTTAAAAATTGACATTGTGCCCACTTGATTTGCCAGTATTGATAATCCACCAAAGCTATGCTTACTGTTGTTCAATCTACCACTGCTTACAACCCACCAATGAAAAAACAGTACTAGGTGCTTTTTTGTTTGTCTGAAAAAACAATACAACTTTATATGCTACAGTCCCACATAGTCAGTCCACTACTGACCCACTAACCCTAGGCTGCTGTCTCATTCTTACTCCCTGGAACTGCATTACCTTGGATGACTACTTTCATTTCCAAAGCAAAAGACACAAATTGGAAGATGAGGCAAAAATCCAGACATTCTTTGAAAATCCATACAGTTAAGAGGTATGAGTTCATGTTCAATACAATACTCTCCCTGTCAGGAAAGCCACAATTTACTGAAAGTGTACTCTTAATGTATGATATATTTGTGAGCTAACGTTTTTGTGTTCAGTAGGTAGACCGATCATTGTTAGCCTCTTTGTGCATGCGTCTCTCTCAGTCATGCACACATATACACACATACACACACACACACACACACTCTTCTTCTACTTTCACGCACACAATTCTGCTTTCATGCATGCACTCACTCACTCCATACTTACCTGTTAATACAGGTAATTGCTGTCCTTTTCAAAGGCAACAGTGACAAATCCATACATGATTCCCTCTTCAGCGAGAACACACACTCACACACACACTGATTGTTCGGCGCAAAATAATGGCGTAAACACACTGACCCTTTTTTGGCTCAAAAACAAAACTAGAAGGGTGCTTTGGCACATGCACACACCGACATTAGCATTACAGGTCATGGGAGTGAAAAACACAAAACAAAAAAAGTGTTTTGGGGCATGCATATATCGATGTTGCAGTTAGATGTTGAGGGCCGCAAGGAAGAGCTCTGAGAGCCGCATGCGGCCCGCGGGCCACAGGTTGGACACGTCTAGGTTAGAAAAACATTTTATATAGCCCACCTAATCATGAAGGGATTCACATCTAGGTCAGGGGAGGTCATCATGCCTCTTTACTCATCCCTCATCAGGCCCATAATTGAGTACAATGCCCCTTTTGGGATGTATCTTACCAGACACCTGCAGCAACTGGAAAGACCCCAAAAGTACCTCACCAAGAGGATCAAAGGGCTCAAACAGATGCCATATGCTGCCCGGTTAAAGAAACTCCAGCTCTACTCAGTGGCGTACCGCCTGCTCAGAGGCAATCTGCGCCTGACGTATAAAGCCATGTCCAACCCGGAATTAATGGACATGCTGCACCTCAGAAAATCCAAACCCCATCGAGCTACGTGCTCGCGAGACTTGAACCTCAGCACTGAAATAAATAGGACATGCTGAAGGGACAGATTCATAACCCAGAGGCTCCCTTCATTCTGGAATAAAATCCCAGTCCAAGTTAGGCAGAGTCCCTCATTGACTCTCTTCAAGAGGAATCTAGATGAGTGGATGGGAGATCGTAGGTTTACCCCGGGTATCACCTCTGTGTCACTGTTAGACAGAGGTACAGTATACTAACCTCGAAAAAGGGCATAGCAAAATTCATTTAAAATGGGTGGCGAAAGCCAAACACACTCTGGCTAGGCTTATAAATGCCCTAGAGCAGATAGCCTAGTATGAACCTATGAACCTATAAACCTATGAACCTATAACTCTATAATATACCTGTCACAGGTTAGTTACATCAAAATACATTTTATTTTTTTACTTTTTTACTTATTGACTATCATTTTAATGTATTTGCAGTCTCCACTGCCTGCTAATCATCAATTCTGCTGTGACAGATTCTCATTCACTCCCCTTGAGGTGACAGCTAATTGTGACAGATCATCATTTAGGAAAACATCAAGGTTTTCAAGTAATGTCTTATGCCCATACACCATAGGCAGGCTTTGAGGGTGCTACTGGGCCATGGATGGCTGCTGCACATACCCCCTGAGAAGACTACTTTTTATTACAGCTAGACAAAGACCATATGCCTGATGCATGTTTGTGCAATGTACTCCTATTTTGTCATTACAGTCAATATCACAGTATTGCAAACTGCTTTCCCTACCACAGGATGGGATAGGTCCATTGAGCTCTCACTTCCACCTTACCTGGCTGACTCCTTCAATATCCAGGTGGCTAACTGAATCTAGGTTGTCATAATCATGGCTTCAGACATGTACAGCACAGAGACACCTTACTCAAGAGCATTTTCAATAATGAACTTCTAAGTCTTTATTATTATCTTTAATTCTGGAATAGTCCATATGTCTGTCTGTTTTTTACTGGTTTATCATACTTGGAGAATTTAAAAGGGATATTTCTACCAGGAGATCAAGTCTTGTCTTTGGGACAGTTTTTGCTGCACTACAGTGTCATTTGGAGACATGATGTCAGGTCCCTCTCTCTATCTCTCTCACTCTCTCTCTCACTCTGTCTGCGCTGCAGTCTCCTTTTTTCTTGTAAAGCAGTGTATAATATTTCTGATCATCCCTCTTTCTTGCCTTTAACTTTGAAACATTTACATTTCTGACTCTGCTGATTTAATTCCAACATTTGTTTTAATCAATGTTCATTTGTAAGCATCAGTAATGTTTATTATTTTATTTATTTAAAATAATATCCTTAAGCCTAAGCATTCACAAAATAAAAACAAAGGAATAATTGAATCTATCCAAAGTAGGCAATCTGCTTTTTTAGCCTTCTAGCCAACAGCAACTGAACTGGTGAGAAACTAAGTCCTTGTAGAGTATTCCAATATTCTAAAATATTAAGCTAACAATCCCCACAGATTCTGCTACAAGTCTTTTTCATCAAATTATTCACTAGCTAGATAGTTATCTCTACTGTGTGCCTTAACCTGATGAAAGTAGGCTGGTTCCCCTATATGAGCCCCACTGATGCAGGCACAGCTTCTCATTTTACATGTGTTATAAAACAGACTAATAACATCTGGCGATAGCCTCATAAAAGCAGACATTTTCAATGATCAAAGTGGAAACCACTCTGTTAGTTGGACTTGATGAACCTTAGGCAAAAGTGTTTTGCTAAATATAAGTTCTATAGTTGTAGCTCACAGTAAGTTATAATGTTTTGTTTGTTAGAAGTTAAAAATAAAATAAAAATAAAACCTTTTAACTAGAACGAGGTTCCACAGGCTGCTGACTTGGTAAACCCTCACAGTTCTTTCAGAATATTCAAATGAGGGACTAACCTCTAAGCTTTGGGACTGACTCCTTGTTCTTCCATCTCCAGGATTTTCCTCCAACCAGCGCCCATGGAACCTCCCACCATTGTTGTAACTTCCTTTAAATAACTGACCTGTTGAATGTAATGTATCAGAACAAGAAAACTTATCCATCTACCTGTTTAACTGAATAAACTACTGGAAACTTCAACAAGGTGTCTTTATTTCTCCCACAGGGAGGGTATCAGAGAAAGAAAGTCTCCTAGATCTGCTAGCTAAATTTTATTTTATCTGGACTAATCCTTAGTTTATACCCTGTTTCATGTAGTCCTGTCCCCTCTCTAGGTCAAAGGTGGGATACCAGACTTCACTCGAGCCGTCTGGATTACCTCTGTTTTCCAAAGCTATGTGTCATGTGACAGCAACAATTCTTTAGCCTGTAATAAACAGCATTAAAATTTTGCTGTGTGAATTTGACTTCTGGTTGGTCTTCCTGCATATTTGTAATAACTGTTTCTAAGATATAGATACAGCAGGACTGCAGTTAATTTATTTCTACAACATGATGTCAGAATAAAATTTGTTTCTGACAAATCTTTACTCAGCTTGACACTAGAGGCTCTTTTTTCTGCTGTGAAGTAGCTTGCCTGCCTGCCTACTCACTCTCATGTGTATGTTCAGTTAGGACAGTAAAGAAAACTTTAAAACTCAGTGGAAATGTTTATTTTTACAGTTTTGAATATTTAATAAGAACACACTAGTATCATTAATTACAGTTAAGATATCACTGTTGATTTTATTGTGTTTTTATGCCATCAGACAATGAAAGTGTTTTCCAAAAATGTTTTCATAATTTTTGGCTCATGACTTCTCTATAATAACCAATAACTCCAATTCTATATTAAAAGCAGTCCAAACATTGGAAGTTGGGTGCTAAGTGTTTTGAGTTGTATTTCACTGTGACTGAGCTTGCTAACAAAACAGGAAACATTCAATATGCAAGGTTTCTATATCACTGCAATCAAAGTATTTAACACTTGCAACCTTTTCAGGGGGAGAGAGAGTTAAGATGGTTGCACTTAAATGTAAACTTAAAAGCATACCATAAGCCAAAAAGAACTTAATATATCAGGCATTATTTTTACAAGAAATGAAGGAGGGTCATGACAATATAGATGAATATTGGGCTGCTCTTAGACTCACCGTGCAAGACTTAGCCTGTCTCTCATTAAAGACCCAAGTATGTATGTGGAATCAGAAATGAGCAGGTCACAGGCAGGCAAACTAATTAGAGAATCATATCTGGCACTGCAAAAATGCAGATGTCTTCAAAATGAGTGAACTAACATTCATTTTAAAAGAATCCTGATTTCAGCAATAAACTTAAGTATATTATATTATACCATGTATATTTGCAAACGTTGTTAAAGGAATAACATCAACTTATTAAGTTCAGATAGTGTGCAGTCATGCTCTCTGAATCATATATATATATATATATATATATATATATATATATATATATATATATATATATATATATATATATATATATACACATACATACATACATACATATAGAGAACCACACTGCACTGATGATGCCAAAAGGTGAAACCAGTATGCTATAGTCTTGAGGTGTGAGCTGTTGTGTGCTGTTTACTTTATTGCACTGAGCTGAAGCCAAGAACTTAAGTAAAGAAGTATTTTTCAGCATTTTTTGTGGTGGATATATTTTCTACAACATCTGTTTAGCCATTCTGGTTCCACAGAGGGTTGTTTGGAGTGTCGTTCTGGATTTTGTGGTTCTTTATAATTTGCTTGGAATGCAGCACCCTATTTTTGGGCCTGTGCACCTGTTTTATATATATATATATATATATATATATATATATATATATATATATATATATATGAGTTCCTTTTAGAATTTCGAAAAACTGAAATACCGAATTTCAGTTTACTGAGATTCTAATCCTGAATGCTCGAAATTGCGAAACACCAGAAGCGCGAAATTCAAAATCCCGAAGTTCGGAGCTTCTGGTGTTGCAGTGTATGAATGGATGTAAGTGCAGGTAAGTTTGTATGAGTGTGTAGGTTATGTGCTGTAGTGTATGTTAGTGCGCATTTTGGTTGTGATGTGTGTGTGCAAGGGGCTGTGAAATGTGTGGGTGTGAGTTGCCTTTGTGTGTGTGATTGTGCGGTCTCGGAGTTAGAAGATAATAGTGGGGGTGTGTGTTTCTAGTGTAGGTTAGTTTTGTTTGTGTGTGTGGGGTAGTTGTGTGTATGTGAGTGTGTGTGTATGTAAGTGTCGGGATTTTGAATTTTGCGGTTATGGGCATTTGGTATTGTGGTGTTTCGGCTTTATGATCTCGATATTCTGAAATTTGGTATTTCAGAATTTTGAGATTATAAAGTGAACCCATATATATATATATATATATATAGAGAGAGAGAGAGAGAGAGAGAGGGGGGGAGAGATAAAGATATACACAGATACACACACACACACACACACACACACACACACACACACACACACACACACACACACACACACACACACACACACACATACACACACACACACACACAAACATACACACACACACACACACACACACACACACACACACACACACACACACACACACACACACACACACACACACACACAATGTTGATTGGAATATATGTGCATTGCTTGAAAGTTACATACTTTAACTGTGACAAATATATTGTACAACTTTATTTATTTATTTTGTATAGTCTTAGGTCTTTTGCATCTCTTAAGCCAATGTTAAGTATAAAGGGTGTCTGTTTTTTTAAACAAGAAACCTCTGTTAAATTATCAGTTATGACATAAGCAATCATACATTTATATAAATGAAAACAAAGGATATTGACATACTTTTAGTTGCAAACATTATACATCACTTACAATCTAGCCAGTCATTGTCAGTCTAACATTATATAGTTCATTCAAACCCTGCCTTCTTTTAAACATCATTCCTCAACCAAAATATTATTCTGCATGTATTGTTTTCATAATTCCAATATTTTCTCTGTAATTGTCTCCCACCCTTTTCTAAAGATCTGATTTCTAATTGTTTTATCTCTATTACTATATTTACTACTTCAAGTACATTTGGTTTAAACCTTGATTTCCATTTTCCCGAAATTGCTTTTTTTGGCAGCCACCAGAATTAAACTTATCAAGAACTTACTATGTCTGGGTAATTCCGATTCTGTATCATAGCTCAAAAAAAGAATTTCCTTAGTTATATCAATTTGCTGACCCAGCATTTCTGATAGAGTAGCCTGCAGGGAATTTTTTAAATCTGCCAACTCATTAGACTACCAGAAATATGTTCCCAATTATCACTTTAATCCCTTTCACTCCTCTGACATTCGCTATCTACTTGAGGAAAAATTCTTTGGAGTCTACTTGGGGTATAAAAATACCTATGAAAATACATACTTCCAAGCCAAGCTCCTAAATCTTCTAGACTTTGTTGCATATTTGGGAGTCATACATACATCCTCCCATTGTTTTTTTGTGAATATTCTAGACTGGGTGTCTTTAATCATTACCCTATGCATCGGTGTATGCATCTCTGTATAATAATACATATATGCTAGAACACATTCTGCTCCTATCACCAACAGACTATGGCTGAAATAATTCCAAAAGGATAATAAATTAAAGTGTAACTGAAGAGCTAGAAATATGTAAGACAAATGTGAGAAGCAGAAGAGGATGAAGTTTAAAAAGTCACAGGAATAAATGTGATAATGCAGAGACAGCACAGAGTGAAAATGTTCACACAGTCATAAAGACTGTATGCAGTGGTACCCAACATGAGTATCTAAGTAGCAATTCAGTTTGCGCATTACAAAAGCATACATATAATGTTTCTGATAAAATAATGTATGATTACAAAGCTAAAATGAATGCTGTTGATGCAAACAAACTGATGGTCAATCAAGAATAAGAAAAAGGACTTTACCACTGATACAAAAACATAAGGCACATAATACAGTAATACTCTTATAGGTAAGTCATTTGCATTACAGATTACTGATAGTATCTTGAAAAAATATTCAAACTTGCTTGAAGGTTTACATTTTTGGTAAGGTGAATACCCTATTACATGTTTATATCTTTAATGCATGCTCCGGAAAGAGTTCTTGTTGCACTCAAAAACAAAACTGAACAAAGAATCAACTGAGTGGAAGCAATGGATGTCATAATGAAACAAACTCAATCTAGCAATTTGATAATTAATATGATAGTCAATAGCCAGCAGTCACAGATCCTCAATACTTAAATACGTTTATCAAAAGGGGATGTTATCCACTTCAGCAGTAAAAGAGTTTGCAGCAACTATGCCAAATACATAATTGCATCTGTACTTCACACTAACTAAAGGTTCAAGTAAGTCAAGCTAGATGAACTGAGTTCCAAGCTACATACTTTCAATACACCTCTAGACATATATGTTCGTTTCTCAGATTGCCATTTGGAATCTCATAAGTTCCAGAATTCTTTCCCAGAGATGCTATTAATACTGCAGATGTGCTCCATACTACATTCAGCATCATTGACAACATTTTAGTCTGCGGTACAAGTAAACTTTAACACGATCAGTGTCTGAATAAACTATTTGTCAGACTGAGACATAACATCTTATACCTTAACAGAAGCAAATTAAAATCTGTGTTACTTTACTCAAATACTTTTTATCTTTATTATAACTGAAACCAGATTTAGATAACTTGAAGACATTCATTAACATGCAAAGCCTACATTATAAAGCATCTGTAAAGCAATTCACAAGCATGACAGATCCATTTAAGTTTACTCTAAACCTATTAGATATGAGAGTGCATTAAGAAAGCTTCTTTAGAGGGTTGTAGAATGGTTTTAGTCACAAAAACAGAAAAATAGTTGTTGAAACAAGTGTTCACTAGAATATCGTATCTCAGTTTTTATGGTGTTTTACAGAATACAGCATTTCAGGTAGATGCAAGCAAGAAGTATCTGATACAGTCTTAACACAAGGTAGTAGACTGGATAATAGTTTTTAGAGATTCTTAGCGTGCTATGCTCTAAAATGGGACAGATGTGTCAGTTAGATTCAGTGGCGGCTGGTGACTTCAAATCAAAGGGGGGCTGCAGGAGACAGCTGAATGGGTGGGGCCAGTGGAAGGGTGTGGTCAACTAAAAGGGGTGCAGTTATGCTAAAAAACACAAAAACTGGGTCTTTAATTAAATACACTGCCCTGGGTACCAAACTGTTACTATGAGAGTCCAATCAAGACAAAATGAATTGCAGAAGAAAAAAAATGTTTCAATGCATTGGCTCCATGACAGCTTTCTTAATATCTAGATGGAAACAAAAAGGTTGTGAGGCATGAAAAAATAAATTACTTTTTAAATACATTACTGGAATGCCAGTCAAAATCAAGTATAAAAAAACAAGCAGCACTCAACTCAAACCACTTCTCCTTGCACAGCAGTTCTAATTATAATTTATATTCAGCTTTATAAAAGTACCAAGTAAAATGCTGAAAGTAGCAATCTCTGTGATACCCCCAGTTGTAAAAATGTTTCTTATCCAAAAAAGACCTGCTGCCTGACACAAGTATCTACTTGTTTCATGGGAAAACATGATCAAAGTAAAAGGTGAACAGCAAACAAGAAACAAGCTCAAGATAAATTGCTTAAAGGATTACTGCACAGGTTATGGACCACACATGATAGATTGGCATTCTGTTTAGTTTATGGGTAAAGCCTGCAAAGATGACTGTAAGACTCCAACAAATGTAATGAGCTTCTGAAAATACTGTAATCCTGTCCTTTATTACAAAGACTGTCATATGCATTTCAATTACCTAAAGCTTATATGCTATCTAGTTATGTAAATATACTCTGCATGGCAACAACAAAAGGGATTTCAATGTCGGTAATTCTTTAACAGTATGCTTATTAAAGCTTACTTGCATCTTGCAGTCTCAGACAAGATTAACTGATGGTCACTGAAGCATTGCTACTTAAACACAGAGCAACAGGCACTGCAACAACATGCATTTTCTGAATAAGAAGAAGCATAAATCAACAGTATAAAAATATGACAGAAAAACCGAACATTCTGCAAAATCAAGGACAGATGAAAAGCCAGTCTAGTACTAGTGTCTACCTTGGATGGGGGATAGTCTGCACACTTACACTGCATAACTGCTCCTTGCCTTGCTTGGACAGATCCAGAGTCACTATGTGGGGGAGTGAGGTGCAACAAGTATGTCACAATTTGAAATGTCTCTGGCTGATGGTGATGGCCTTGACACATTTGTCATACTTTTCAGCCTCAGAGCAAGAAATCTGGACAAAGCCATAATCAGAAGTGGAACAAAGGCCCAAAAATAAGGGCAATTTTTAAATATTGCTCTTATAAACATAGAAAGATAATAAAATAGTAGGTCTTGCATTAGTATGAATTTTCTGAAGGGTATGAAATCTGAAACTCAAATGTCTGTCATTATTTTCTAACTTCAATCTTTAATGATTTGCCACTAATTTGCCAGAAAACCACAATTTTATGAAAAACAGACCAAAAATGTGATGCAGAAATATAAAATAGCCACACAATACAGCTGTGAACCTTTCAAAGAAGGGACACTTTTTAATATTAGTACTGTTAACTTGAGCAGCTGACAAAATAAGAGAATCTTCATGCATTTCTGAAATTAAAAGTAATCTATAACTCTGCTCATTACAATTATTTATTAATTGTAAAACCTCCACGTTTTCCTCCAAATTTGCCATTTTGCAGAGGAATTATTAGGGGGAGAGCAACACTTTGAGACAAAATCAGGGACAGTTGAGAGGTTTGGATATACCTAATTCTATAAAGTGATTTATTTGCTCTTCTTTTCTCTTAATGCAGGAAATCTGGACAAGGTCAAATATATTGGGGGAACATACAAACAGTACTAAAAATTGCTCTTGTATAAACTTAGACAGTTGACAGAATAACAGGTCTTGCTTTAGCATGCATTTTTCTGAAGGGTATGAAGTCTGAAACTCAATGTCTGTCATTATTTAATGACTTCATTCCTAAACGATTTGCCAGAAAACCAAAAATTTTATGAGGAACAAACCAAAAATAAAAAGCAAAAATCTATTAATTCTGAAAAAAATCTGGACAGTTAAGAGGTATAGCTTAGCTGGGGCTGTTTGAGTTTGTCGCCCTTCCCCCCTCACAAAATCATGGTCGAATGGGGCCTCCGCCTGCAGCTATTCCAATGTCCCATTACTTGGCTATGTCACCCCATTTACCATAAACACTGTACTGTGTAGACTGCTTTACTTCTACAATGATTTGGATTTCATTTAAAAGTTTTATTTTACATTTTACAGCACAAACACTAATAGACATCTGCTAAACAAAGCAATGCAGTCTCACAATGAAAACAGACTTAGCATTAAAACTTCTCTGCCCTTGAAACTCACATTCATTGAAACAGCATTGAAACCCACATAGAAAGAAAATACATCTCTCCAGTTGCAGATAAAGATTAACTTTGGGCTGTTTTCAAATCATAGATATCTTGCACAGGAAATATACATGTGTTCTTTGATATACCTTCCTGATTGTATTAAATTATATTCCTTGTATAATACAGTACAGTTGTCAGAGGGCATTTTAAATTTATTGTTTTGAACATTTTTTCCAGTAAACAATTAAACAAAATGCATGCACCAAATAATGACAAAACTGCCCAATTCAGAACATTTCCATCATAAAAGTCTACTGAAACTTGTACAATCCACCAGTATCAGTAAATATGCACAATCTCTGCAGAAGTAAAAGTCATCTAAATAATTCCACATTAAAGAGATATGTAACTAATGAAGAGGCTGCTGCTAGCAAACAACTTTATATTTCATTGTTTCATCTACAAATAAAGTGCCTGTTGCCCTTGAGGGATAAATTGCTTATGTTACATTAAAAATGATAAGCTAGTAATATTGCAATAAGGAATGAATGACAAATGGATAACAGGTATATCGGTACTAGGTATCTCCAGCAAAGAGGACATTCTTAGGACTGCAGCACCCACCCCCTTTAAAAGTACAACACAGTACAGTATCAGTCATGCATCTATATACTGTGGGAGTAGAACCCACAGCCTTCTTCATCAAAAGCAAGTACACTACATATTGTGCTATTAACAATGTAAGCAGACTCAGCATAAGCAGCACTAAACTTCTCTTCAGGCTCTCAGCTTCTTGTAAAATCCACTCAACACTTAACTGTATCTCTCAACTTTGAAGCACAAGAAATATGGAAAAAGCAACATTTTATTGAGGCAGACAAAAGCCCAAAAACTAGGGACATATTTTAAACATTGCTTGTATAATCTTGTAAAGTTGTGAGAATAAAATGCTGTGTTACCACCATACATTTCACTACCAAATCTTGAACCCAGGACCCTGTGCACTACAGTCAGAGCAACATACCACTATGCCAAACTAGCTATTTCTTGAAAGACAGGTAGACCGAAACTTAAATGGCTATCATTTAATGAATTCAGTTCTCACCATAGCTCTCAATCTCTTAGCACAAAACACCTAGACAAAGCCAATAATGGGGGAATACAGCCTCAAAAATAGAGACAAATTTCAAATATTGATCTTATAAACAGAAAATTGCTAGAATAAAATGTTTTGTGTTACCATGTACTTTCTGAAGAATTTGAAGTCTGAAATTCAAATGTCTGTCATTATTTAGTGAATTCAAAATCCAGAAAACCACAGTCTTAATGAGGAACAGAACAGAACAAAAATATGAGGCAAAATTTTCACAAGAACAAAAATATGAGGCAAATTTTTCACAAGTGGTAGTGAGTAGGGAATTCAAGCTTTTGCTACCTGCTCCCAAGGTACAGGGTTTGAGTCTAGCCACCAGGTATGTTTAACTGGGGCATTTCA
The DNA here is from genome assembly GCF_019279795.1 of Protopterus annectens. Taxonomy (NCBI): domain Eukaryota; kingdom Metazoa; phylum Chordata; order Ceratodontiformes; family Protopteridae; genus Protopterus; species Protopterus annectens. Next base: position 191,828,155 of record NC_056734.1, read on the forward strand.
CGCACACACACACACACACACACACACACACACAAAAACCCTGAGTCAGCTTCAAAGTCCTAAGGAGGGCTGTTTGTTACATTCCTGCAGCAGCAAAAAAGGCCCAGTACAAGTACCAAAAGCTCTTTGTTAAATCAGCAACAAGGAGTTCATTTGTTTCAAAAAAAGCTCCGCAACAGCAAAGTCCTTCCCCTTCCCGCAAGAGCAAGCTACCCAGCCTGCAGACATTGCAGTCTGATCCCCTTCCAGTCAACTGCATAGACATCTGGGATCTCTGTTGTCTGAATGCTGTCTTCCTAATCTGGACTGGTTCACCAGCAGTCTGGACTCTGGGAACACTGCAAACATGCATGCGTGAAGTTCCAAAACTGGCGCTTGTTTGTTTTTTAATTTTGTTTTTCTTCTTTTCTTTTTATTTTAATGTCGTTTTATTTTCTTTTACAGCTGGGGGAGGGGGCTGCAGTCCAATATCACGAGCCGCCCCTGGCTAGATTATTTGTTTGACAAAAATTATAAAACTATATTTATGCCAATAGTATCATTTTCAAATGAGATGGTAAGTCATTAAAAGATATTTAAAAAATATTTCATAAAGCAACAACTACAGTTCGGGTTCCTATCAGAAGAGTGAATGTTTAAATTAGCGAACGCTCTTATATCGAACTTTAAAATGCGAAACCTGAAAATGATAAAGGCATGGAACATCAATTTTTTTCCCAGGTCAAACAATCTATGGGCCATTCTCTGGACTTTGTTGTTTTTTCCACTGTGGGGCAATCTCGGAGTTGGTATATTTAAGTTGGGGGTGGGGTGGGGTGGGGCATGAAGCCCCCCCACACACTTTATTTTGCCTGTACATTGTGATGTTACAGATGCCCAGAAATGCAAAATTCCTTAAGCTCTGAATAAAGGTTTATTTTTATACAAAATAAACACCCCAATGTGTGCTTTTAAGGGAGACAGAGCAATAATTCCATTATAACTAAGAAATAATGTTTAGTAGCATTGCTGACTCGCTTTTGGTTATAAGCAAATACAAAGAAAGAGCTTGTTATAGACTGTAATGGCCTGGAATGATACAGTTGAAAGATCAAACTGACTGAAACTTTGAGATCTATAATCTGTGCAGATCTTAGACCCACACAGAAGAAATTATACCTGATGAAATACTAGCTTTTGTCTTTGAAGAAATTTGGTGCAGACCTACTTTGACACAATAATTTGACATTTTGCTGTGTTGTCTGTTATTGTGAGTCTCCTGAAATTGTGCAGCTGACAGACACAAGTCATACTGTAGCAACTGTCAAGTCCATTTTCTCAAGACATGGGATACCAGAAGAGGTAGTTACTGTCACCAGACAACAGCATGTCAGTTGTGAATATGGCTTCTTTGAGAAACTATGGTACTTTAGATTTGTGACCTTGAGTCCCAGACGCCCTTAAAGTAGTTTATTCTGTGCAGAATCTAATAAGGAAAAATGAACATCTCAGGCTCAGTGGCTGTTTACTGCACTGCTCCGTTACAATCAATGGGATTATCTCCATCTCAACTTTTAATGTGTAGATGTTTAAGATAAAAATTACAGACTTAATTAATACCCAGTCAACTAATTCAGTGGGTCTATATTAGAATGTTGACAGGACACAAAATCGAATGCCCTTACATCGACACATATTGAAAGAAATGTCACTATCTCAAACGGCTAGAACAGCAATTTTTTTCCCAGGGAAAAAAATTGCTGGGCCAACAACAAAAAAAAAAAAAACAAACAAACTGACAGACAAAATAAAGTGGGGGCTTTGACACCCACAACCCCGTACTTAAATATACCAACTCAGAGATTGCACTACAGTAGAGGAAATGGCAAATTCCCGACAATGGCTTACTGTTCTGGCTGTTCAAGATTTAGACATTTCATGGTATATGTGTTGATGTAAGGGTGTTCGATATTCATAGGTTCATAGGTAGGTACTAGGCTGTCGGCCCTAGAGGTGATGAGCAGAGCCACAGAGGTGATCCCCGGGGTGAATTTCCTATTTCCCATTCAATCATCAAGACTTTTCTTGAAGAGTGCTAATGAGGAGCTTTGTTTGATATAGATAGGTAGTTTGTTCCGAAGTATGGGAAGTCTCTGGGACAGGAATCTATCCCTCCAGTGTGTTCTGTTTATTGTGGTGACAAGGTTTAGGTCCCTAGGGCCTGTAACTCAGAGGGATTGAGATTTCTTTAAGTGGAATATGTCCAACAGCTCTGGGTTTGACATAGCTTTGTATGTTAGGCAGGGATTGCCTCTGAGTAGGCGATATGCGATAGACTAAAACTGGAGTTTTTTGAGACGGTCTGCGGAGGGCATCTGTTTGAGGCCGGTAATCCTCTTTGTGAGGTATTTCTGCAGCCTTTCCAGTTGTTGTAGATGTCTTGTGAGGTACATACAAAAAGGGGTGTTGTACTCTATAATGGGTCTAATGAGTGACAAGTAGAGGAGAACAATGCCCTCTTTTTTCCTGGATGAGAAACCTTTTGTGATGAGGTGTGCCACATAGAAGGATTTCCTGACTACTGTAGCGATGTGATCATTAAAGGAGAGACTATTGTCCACCTGTGTCCCAAGGTTTCTTATCACACTTTCAGTGTTAAGTAGATTGCCACCTATGTGGTAGCTCATGGGTACAGAGTTTTTACCAAAGGGGATTGACAATGCACTTTCTGGCATTGAGCTTGAGGCCATGGCTTTGACACCAGGCATCTGTCTCAGTGAGGTCCTTTTGTAGGACGTCGACATCGTTAGGAGTTTCAATTATGGCTCCTAGTTTGCAGTCATATGCGAACTTCATTAGCCAAAGACCTTCTGTGTTTGCCTGTACTTCAGAAAAGTAGATACCAAACAGGAGAGGACCCAGGACTGAACCCTGTGGTACTCCACTTGTCACTGGTCTGAAGTCAGATTTGGAGTCTGTTACTTTCACAGTGTGGGTTCTGTCAGTGAGCCAGTTGGCAACCCATCTTATGACATAGGGATTTATACCTAGTTTAGTGAGTTTATCTATAATTCCAGAGTGGGGGGATGGTGTCAAAAGCCTTGGCAAGAACTAGATAGGCTGTGTGAACCACCTCCCCTCATCTACGGTTTTGGTGACTGCTTCAAAGAAGTCTATCAGGTTTAGGAGACATGATCTCCCTTTTACAAACCTGAACTGGATGGGGTCCAGAGTTTGGAGATTACCAGTGTCTTTGTTTATAAGTTCCATGATGATACGTTCCATGGCATTGCAGACCAGGCTCGCAAGGCTAATGGGGCAGTAGTTCCTGGGGTCCATGGTGGCTCCCCCTTTGTGAAGTAGGATAACCATCGCTGTGTGCCATTCAGTGGGCACAGAGCCTGAGGTGAGGCTATGACTAAACATGGTGCTTAGGTGGGGTGCCAGTTCATTCTGTAGTTCATGCAGAACGCAACCTGGAATGTTGTCAGGTCCCATGGATACTGTGTTATTGGCTTTGGAAAGTGTGTTTTTTACCTGTGCAGCCATGATTACAGGATCTTTGCATTCTTCTGGTATAGAGATTGGCCATTTAGGGGGTGGGGGGGGATAAAGTTAGCACCAAAACTATCTGCCAGGATGTTGGCAATATCAGTTGGTTTTGTATATTTAGTATCATTGTGCTGTAACTCAGAGCAGATCTGAGTGTTGCCATTGAGATTCTTGACATAGCTATAGAATGCATTGTGGTTGTCTTTAGAATCAGTGGTGATTTTGTTTTCATAACTAGCTTTGGAGGATTTTATGAGGGATGTCAGCATCTTACTGAGGCTAACCAGGGAGTTCTTCCAGTCATGGGATTTTACTCTTTTTTACAACAGTTTCTTTCTCCTGTTGTAGAGTTTGTTTATGGCAGGGGACCACCAGATTGGCTTCCTTTTTTTGGAGGATAGCATCTTGGTTCTGTTAGGGACAGCACAATCCATGCACTCGTGTAAGTGCTTATAAAGTGCATTCGTGTAGGATTCAGCAGTCATACCTCTATTGTCCATCTGCATGGGTATCATGAAGTTTGCCACTTCTGTCTTAAGAAGCGTGAAGTTGGCTTTGGAGAAAATTTTACGGTGGTTTCCCTAATGGGGGGGTGGGAGCAGTATGTAGATGTCCAGGCTGATTAGCCTGTGGTCGGAACTGACCAACGAGGAACTGACCTGTGGTGTGGAACACCAGCCGCCCATGTTGGTAATGACCAGGTCTAGGATATTACCGCCACTGGCGGGTATGCGGATAAGTTGATCCAAGACGTTAAAATTTATGAATTACAGAAAACATTGAGCAAAAGAGTTGGTATATGAGTAGTTTTCCTAGTTAAGGGTGGGGTAGTTGAAATCGCCCATTATTAGGGTGTTGGATTGTACCCTAATATTTTCCAGTATATCAAGAAATGAGGAGTGGGAATCCTGGGGCATGGTTGGAGATCTGTAGCAAGTTACAATTTGGATTGCGGTCTTGCCCAGAGTTAGTTGCACTTGGATAATCTTGGATGCATTATGCTGAGCAAGTAGCCTGGAGATGTGGGTATCCTTAATGAATATGGACATACCTCCACCTTTAGTGTTTCAGTCCAGGTTAGGTGGCCGAAAGGTGTGGTATGAATTATAGCCTGGTAATGCAGGGGTGCTCTCTGGATCCTTGAACCAGGTTTCTGTCACTGCACATATGTCAATGTTCTCCATTTTAACGAGTGCCTCGAGTGAATGTATTTTGAGGTATAGACTTCTAGCATTGAGTAGCATTACCCTCAGATTTTGCTTGCTTGTATCTGTTATGGTGGTGAATGTGTCATTTGAACCTTGCCTAAAAAGGCACTATAGGGGCGGCAAGAGCTTTAGTCAGTATACGGAATGCCAAGGGTGACAGGTGCAGACTATCTCTGGAAAAGCATTGTGGTTTGTCGATCATGTCATCCCAGGCAGACAGATACTGGATCCCCTTAGAATGACATCAGAAGCTTAGCCAATTGTTGAAGTCAATCATTTTGTCCTTGCACTGTGGTATCATTCTGGGTGACGGCAGGATGCTACTCAGGGCTAGGATCATACCTGCCTGGGCTACAAGACCAGAGAGCTCCTACATATCTCTTTTCATGTAGTCCAGGGAGGTACATCTCAGGTCATTCACATCAACATGGACAATGACAGAGTCATATTTGTACTTGTTGTGTAGTGACCTGAGTGCGTGCATTATGTGTCAGATCCTGGCACCGAACAGGCAGCTGACAGTCACTTTCTCTTTGTTTAGCCTGATGAGTGGAACATCAGTGTGCCTGACTATAGAGTCACCTATGACTAGAGTGTTGGGTACATTGTTATGCCTTATGGGCTGTGGTTGAGTGAAGCACTGAGTTCGTGGGCTCTGTGTCATCTGGGTTGTGTTTGGGGAGTGGAGGTTGCATGTGTTTCTGCTTTGGAGGTCTCTGTTGCTTGAGCAGATTTTTATTGAGAGCTTCCGTGAATGTAAGTGTGTGTTTTGTGTTGCTATGTGTGTGTTTTGGTGGTCTAGGTTTTGAGGGACTATGTGATGAGTGTGGTGTGGTGCAAGAGTTTACCTTCTCCTCTTCACTGTCTAGTCCAGTCTTGAGTGAAGAGAGTTTTGCTTCCAGTTTGGCTATATAAGTGCATCTCTAACAGGTTGTAGTGTTGGGTGGTAGGAGGATAGGGTTGTCTATGTACATGAGGCAATTGCTGCATTGCCCCAAGATACCCAGATTCATCAGGTAGACAGGAGAAACCACTGGGAGCTGACCCTTAGATATGCCTGGATGGGTGCTTATTTATTAAGTACTAAAAACGGTTTTCCTCTAGACAAGTGAGAAAAGTTGAGTGCTGTAGTAATATGTAGCTTATTTAGTGCTTACAACAAGTTCTGAACAAGTGCTGAGCTCAAAGAAACAGATTTGAGTGCTAAAACTAAAAAACTTGCTAGTTCTAAGGGAAAATTTGAAGAGCAGACTTTATGGTGCCAGGAATAGTTTAACCCTAGCTAAGCGGTGATGCATAAAGTGTATTTTTTTAATATAACAGTAGCAAATGAGCAAACTGATTTAAACAGATTAACCAATAAAAAGCTAAAAACTGAGCCCCGTTACAGCAGTCTTCGATCAGACAAGTTCTAACTGCACACTCCTGCCACTAGGGTGCAGGGGAACCTTCTCCAAACAAAGATGGTCTGGATTAGTGCTCAAGTTATACAAACAAAGCTAGATTCAGCAGGTCTGAATTTAGTCTATGCTACAGCAAACAAGGCATCCCAATTTCAGAAAGGAACAGTTCAAATAAGCAGGCACAATAGGTCTTTAACCAGAACCTCCCAGCTCAGAAGGGCAGAATCTACCCTCTCCTCCTACAAGAGTGCAGACCACACCTTTTTAATGTAAAATAACTGGCCCGAAGCCCAAGTGCTTAAACCAGAGCTAATACAGTCTTAGAATAACAGACACTAAGGGCAGGATTCACGAAGGCTTGCATGGAGTGTAAGAGACGTCTAACACTCCATGCAAGCCTTGTGATCCAGGAGCAGCCCGAAACTCCATGAAAGAGACCAGCTAAAACGTCTCTTACACGGACTGGGCGTGGATATGCTAAATACTTTACCTGCAGCTGAAAGGCATGCAAATGAGGTAGAGTAGCGATCCACGAAACAGAAAGCAGCCCGTGTAAGAGCCGTTTTAGCTGCAGAAATGTACTCAGTTGACAACTGAGTACGTTTCTGCAAAAATCACAATGAAGCCATGTCAGCTCCAAATAAAGGGTGCATATGTGTCAGGCAGCATGCCAATGGCCAAATATGTGGCGATTGGCAAGGTACCCCGATGCAAATATTAAAAAAAAAAATTTTTTTTTGGCGATCAAACAAAAATGAATGTTATAAACCCACAAATGTGGGTTTTATGCAATACATGGAATGACAATGCAGGGACCAGCAGACCAAAAACAACATGGCCACCATTTAGTGGTTGCTAAGGGGGGAAGCTGAGTCTAAGACATGTAACTAAGCATTAGTAGGCAATCTGATGTAAATGAGGGTTAGGATACTGAATCCCACAGTCAAATAGCAAATGAGCACATTCTGAGTAGTGTAAGAGATACATAAGGGGGAGGAATAGAGTAGGAGATAGGTGACGTCACAGGGGGGAATGGTAGAAAGAAATGCAGTTCATTGGAGGTCAGTGTTACATGACAGATGACAGACACAGATCATGGAAAGAGGAGTGCCACAAGATAAGCATGGGAAAGTCAAGAAATGGAAGGTGTACACTGTTACTTATACCAAATTTTCTTACTGGGTGTGCATGCGCATGTGTGCACGCCATGAGGCGCGAGTAGGACAGTGTGCGCGCATGTGTAAGACAGACTGAGCATGTGGGAGCATGTTGGTAGACTTGTAAGACTGTTTGCGCTAGTGTGCGTGTGTGTAGGGCAGACGGAGCATGTGGGAGACTGTTGGCAGAGTTGTAACACTGTTTGCGCTGGTGTGCGTGCGTTTTAACCTGAATAAGCAGATTCCGAACCACGTAAGCATGTGTGCGCATGTAAGCCACTGTGAGCGTGTTTCTGCTGGTATGCACATAGCTCCCCCCTGAGGAAACATAAAGGAAAAAGGAAGCAACAGAATTAGTAGGAAGCTAGCAGGGAATACTGCTGGAGCTAGCAGGTGAAAACAATTAGCAGCAGGCAATTACACAGGCAGAATAGTAGCTCAGCCAAGCACTTAAAACTCTGCAAACAGCAGTGCAGGATGTATCTCTCAAGAGACACTGCAAGACAGGAGTAAGCTATTAGAAGTGAAAACTGAAAAAGCTGAACTCAGAGCAGAAATGCTAGGGGCTGCCATAGCTGTCATAATGAGACATAGGCGACTTGCCTATGGGTGGTGACAATGCAGATGGTGCCAGACAACCCACAGTGAGGAGACGGAGAAGAGTGAACAGGCCCAGGGTCACCTACCATGGGTTACATGAGCTGGAGATAGTAGAGCATTATAGAGTGGACAGAGAGCTACTGCAGCAAATTGTCTAGCTGTGCAGGCCACGCCTCACACACAGAACCAACAGAGGGGAACCCATCCCGGTGGAAACCAAGGTATGTGTTGGCCTAAGAATACTAGCAACAGGTACCTTCCAGAGATCAACTGGTGATATGATGGGGATATCACAGGCATCAGCCTCCAGGGTACTGCACCAGTTCCTGGATGCCATGTCAGCACATGTCGGTGATCATGTATATTTCCCCAATGCCCATGAGGTATTGGCCAGCAATATGCATCTCTTCCAGCAAATAGCGGAATACCCTGAGGTAGTGGGTGCAATAGACTGCACGCACATATGCATCAAAGCACCAGCCGGTGAGCGGGGTAGGGCCTACATTAACCACAAGGGCTTCCCCTCCATCAACTGCCAGGTCGTGTGTGATGCCCAGGGCATAATAATGAATGTGTGTGCTGGCTGCCCTGGGAGCTACCATGATTCCCATATCTGGCATTTGACGTAGCTGTAACAGACATTTGCCAATGGGGACATCCCACACGGACACCTAGTGGGGGATGCAGGTTATGCACTGGAGCCGTGGCTGATGACACCCATCAGAAATGCACACACACCTGAACAGGAATGCCATAATGAGGCACACGCACAAACACGTAATGTAATAGAGCGTGTGTTTGGGCTGCTCAAGTCATGGTTCCGGTGTCTGGACACATCTGGTGGAGCCTTGCAGTACTCACCAACTAGATGTACCCAAATTGTCATGGTATGTGCTATGCTACATAATATGATCTTGTGAAAACAGCTGCAGCAGGACCAGCATAGGGCCGGGCCAAACAGACCCCCACCATTGCCAAGGCCATCACAGGCAGAGCATGACTCAGAGGAGGAACAACATGAGCCTTCACCCAGTAGGCAGAAGGAGGCATGCCCAGTATGCCCTGGTCTTGGCAAAGAGGCAACGCAAAGCACATACACTGGCTCAGTAGGAACCCTGGGAATGATACCCCTCTCTGACTCACTCATATAATAACATGGATGCCTAAAATGACATAACCTGCTCTCAAACATGTACAGGGAGTGTAATATGTGCATCCAACAGAGGCAGCCCTGCAGCACCACCTGAGGCATGAATGCCATGTGTTAAGTAATGTAACACCATGTAGTATATGCACACTTGAAGACCCTGACTAACATACTACCCTCACCAAGCATGATGCCACAATATGATGATGGGATGATCAAATGCAATAATTGGCTGAAGTATTGCAGTTAGTCAAAGGGGATTCAATCTGTCCCAGCCTGGGATGACATGCTGAGCATGACATGATGCTCCACCTGCTAGAGGTGGCATGCACCTATCAGTCCAGGCCTCATGGATACTGGCAAAGGCTGTCGTTACCCACAGCGTGCCCTGAATAGGTAAGGCTCAAAACACAAACCCACCTCCATAGGTACCACAAGGGATAAGAACCTAGATGTAATGCTACCCAGTGCCAGAAGTCTAAACAGCAAGATGCGTGCAGTGTAAACTCAACCAGTATGGAGAATGTTGATATCTGTCCTGTAACAGAAAACAGGGTCAAGGCTCACAACAGCACCCTAACACTATCAGGTTACACCTCATACTGTGCTGTACAGCCTCAAAACATGGAACAAGCTACAAAAGGAGGGTGACTAGCAATAATTGTCAAGGATAACCACACCCCCATGTTGGTACCACAACAAGAAGAAGCATGGACTAGCCATGGTCAAGTAACAGTGGCTAAAATTGCTTCCCAGTTAATAGCCTGCTACAGACTACTGTCCTAACACCAGGAACTGCACCTGGCCTATGTTGGAATACATGAATATATCAAGCCCCCCAAACCACATTATATTGGTTGACTGAAAATACCCAGACATAGACTGGGAGCATTATACTAGCTCCAACACTGTATGAGAAAAGTTCCTAGAATCCATAAACCAAAATGCCCAGGAACAACATACCACTCCCACAAGAGGGGTAAGCATACTGGATGTGATAATCAGCAACATGGGTACTGGATGGCAAGATGAGAAGTGTATCCCTCACTGGTAAGACCAGACCATAGAGTAATCACACTGGATATACACATCCTGACCACAGTCCCTGGCCAGAAAACCACAGTGAAAAACATGTGTAAAGCATAAGTTGCACTCCTCCAAACTGATGTGGAATCCATTAAAGGCCCTGTGCAGGTGCAAAATATGGGCCACACCTCAGAACCTGTTATACAGGCATTCCATGAACACAGCCAGGAATGCTTGGATTATGCAATCACAAATAACAACAAGATACAATGCCATACACGCAGGCATCTGGCATGCTGGACTCCAGCCATTACCAAACCATGCAAGAGAATGAGGAAGTTACTACATGATAGAGCAAACATAAAAAGGGAAGTAATCACTGATCAGTAGTATGGCAATAAAATATGTCCACACATACAATCCACGAAGGCCAGCTACAACAAGTTGAATCTGTGAATCCTGAGGCAATGTTACACCTGCCCCAAGTACACAGACAACTCTCAACTCCCCCCAAGAAATACAAATATATGTGAGAGATGCAACCATTTATCCAAACCGGAGGCTGAGCTCCCTCAACTCAGTACTGTCAAAACTAGTCAGGAGGAGAAGGTAACCACACACACCACAAACCCAGTCCCACATAGACTTATCACAACTGCAAACCAAAGACATAAACACAGAAAAACATTCCTGGAGGCCCTAATTACAAACACACCACACCAACAGAGGCCTCCAAAGCAAACCCTCAAGCAACCACAACCTCCAAACATAGCACATGCAACACATAGTGCACAAAGCTGGTGTGCCAAACAGTCACAGGCCAGAAGGAGAAACAACATGCCTGATACAGTTGTAATAGGTGACTCCATAGTCAGACACACTGCTGTCCCGCTCACCAGACTGAACAAGAGAAAGGGTACAGTAAGCTGCCTGTAGGCTGTTACAATATGCCACATAACACAAGTACGCAGGTCACCCCAAAGCAAGTAGAAATATGATGCAGTCATTGTCCATGCTGGCGTGAATGACCTGAGGTGTACCTCCCTGGACTACATGAAAAGAGACATAGATGAGCTCACTGAGTATGTACCCAAGGCCGGTATGACACTGACCGTTTGCAGCATCCTACCCTCACCAAGAATGATGCCACAGTACAAACACAGAATGATCAGCTTTAACAAGTGGCACAATTACTGCTGTCATTCCAAGAGGATCTAATGTCTGTCTGCTTGGGATGTCATGCTTGACAAGCCATGTTGCTGTTCCAGGGATGGCTTGCACCTGTTACCCCTGGGCGTCTGGATATTGGATAAGGCTTTTGCCACCTCCATAGAGCCTTACGTAGGCAAGGCTGAAAAGACTAACCCACCACCCTAGAAAACATGAGTGGTAAGAAACATAAGGGTAATGCTGACCAATGCCAGACATGTAAACCGCAATATGCATGCTCCTGAGGCCCTCCCCAGTATGGAGAACATCGATGTCTATGCAGTGACAGAAACCTGCTGCAAGCCTCCTGACAGCACACCAGCACTACCAGGTTATACCTCATATCATGCGTTATGGCCCCAAAACCTGGACCAAAACATAAAAGGAGGGGAGTATCCATATTCAGCACAGACACCCATACGTCCAGGTAACTGACAATGCACGAAGCATCGGAGACCACCCATGTGCACCTAACCATAGGCAAAACTGCTGTACAGTCTGTAGCATGCTACAGACCACACTCTCACACACAGGAACCCCACCCAGCCGTCCTGAAGACACTGGACAGTATGAATGTCCCACCAAATACCAAACAAGGTACTCACAAATTACCACATAGGTGGTAAACCATTATGTATTGAAGGAGTAATCAGGGACCTAGGGACACAAGTGGACAGTAACCTGTTATGTGACACTCACATTGCCAATGTGGCTAGGAAGACTGTCTATATTGGACACCGTATCATGAAAGGATTCACATCTATGTCAACAGAGGTCATTGTGCCCCTGTACTGTTCTCTTATCAGACCCATAATCTAGTACAATGCCTCATTTGGGATGTACCTTACCTGACACTTGCAGCAGTTAGAAAGACATCAAAGGTACTTCACCACGAGGATAAAGTGTCTCAAATATATGTCATATGCTGCCTGGCTGTAGATACCCCAGCTGAATGCAGTCACATACTGCCTACACAGAGGCATTGTATGTGTGTTGTACAAGGCCATGTTTAACACAGGAGTAATGGACATGCTCCACCCCAGAAAACTCAAAGTCATCGGAGCTGTGAGCGTGAGAGATGTCAACCTCAACACATAAAGAAATAGGATGTGCTGGAGGGACAGATACATAACCCAGAGGCTCCCCACACCCTGGAACAGAATCCCACTCCATGTTAGGCAGAGCCCCTCACTGACACTCTTCAACAGGAATCTTGCCAAGTGGATGGATGATCGTAGATGTACACTGGGGGTCTTCACTGTGTCACGTCCAGACAAAGGCATAGTAAAGTAAATCATAAATGGCCATAATATTCACATAGCAAGGGGTGGCGAAAGACACACACATTCTGTCTAGGCTTATAAATGCCCTAGGGTGGATAGCCTAGTATGAACCTATGAACCTATGAAGATACAAATTGTACAGGACACTAAGGATAATCCCAAGGCTTACTCAACTGATGGTAGGAACCGTGTTGGGAATTCACAGATATGCTCTGAATCACACAAATATCACAAACAACATACCAAACACACACACATATTGCCAACATACAACCTGACAGGTGCAGTGCAAACCCCCCCCCCAGAATGCAAAATATCTATCCCAGCAGACTGCTGGCCCCCTGACATTGCAGATGCTGAGATAACAGCCATCATCTACAAAGCAAAACACAAAGCAGCAATGGTATGAGATGGTGTCCTGGACTGAGTCCAACATGGACTCCAAGAAGAATGGAATGCCAAATCACACTACTGCTCAATGTCAGCCTTACCACAGGATATGTACCCAAAGAGCAGTGTACAACAGCAGTGGTCCTTCTCAACAAAGGTGTTGCCTGAATGGATGCTGCAAACTACCACCCCAGAATCCTGAGAAGCTTGGTCTGCACAGCTATGAAAAGGATCAGCATGTACCACAGACATAAAGATATTGGGGACCTACTGACACCGGACCCTACCCAGTGTGGCTTTCTTAAGTGCAGATCTTGCCCCTAAACATGTTTGACTCATTTGAAACAGTCATTAAGGTCATTGATGAGGGCAATGTGGTCCACACAGCGTAGCTGGACCTTGCAAAGGCTTCCATACAATACACTATGTGTTCATTATAGATATGCTCACCAGCTTAAATATAAACCCCTATGTAAGTAGAGGGGTTGCAAACCAGACCAAGGACAGAACTGACATGGTCAGACATGCTGCAGCCATGTCAGACTACAAACCAGATATAACTGGCATCCCACAAGGCTTGGTCCTGGGACCTCCCTCGTTTGGTATGTCTCATAGGTACAGGCCAACATGGAAGGACTGTGTCTGAACATGTATGCAGAGGATTACAAACTGCCCACCATATCTGACCCTCCAGCTGACACAAGCATCCCACAAAAGGGCCACATAGAAACAGACAACTTGTGCCATAGCCATGTCAGCAAGCTAATTGCAGAAAAGTGTATAGTCAACCCCCGTGGATATACAGTAAGTGCCCACCAATTACCACATAGGTGTTAACCCATTACGTACTTAACATGTAATGAGAGACCTGGGGACACAAGGTGATAGATATCCTGCATTGGACAAACATGTGGCTGTAGTGTTTACAGAAACATACCATATACCTACCTAATCATGAAGGTTGTCAGATCTAGATAAGGGGAGGTCATTGTGGCTCTGCAGTCATCCTTCATCAGCGTTCCAATTGACTACAATAGCCCCTGTGAGATGTACCTCAGCAGACACCTCCATCAACTGTAAAGTCCCCAACAGTACCTCACCAGGAGTATCAAAGAGCTTGAACAAATGCCATGTGTTGCCTGATTAAACAAACTGCAGCTCCACACACTGCCATACTGCCCACCCAGAGGAAAGCTGTGCCTGATGTATAAAGCCATGTCCAAGCTGGAATCAATGAACATGCTGCACCTTGTACAATCTGAATGGCAGTGAGCTATCCACATGAGAGACCTGAACCCCAGCACTGACATACATAGGACAAGCTGTACTGCATGATCCATAACACAGAAGCCACCCCCACTCATGAGTAAACGCCCAGTACAGGTTATCCATAGAGTCACTCATCGATTCTCCTCAAGAGGAATCGTGATGAGTGGATGGGAGATGGTAGGTTTACCCTGGGTATCACTGTTATGTCACAGGTAGACGGAGGCACAGTATACTAACCATGACATATGTCATGGCAAACTCCACTTACAATGTGTGTCGAAGGACAAACACACTCTCCGACTAGCATTACAAATGGCCTAGGGCACATCGCTACTGTTTGCCAATGTACACCTATGTTGTGGAATACACTACCAATGTTGGACAAGCCTGGTATAAGTAGTTCATATCTGAACATAATGCAACATGGTCAGATGTGCACAACTGGCCCCTAACCAGGCTGTTGTGCTCACTATGGAAATGTAAAGCAGTGATAGGACTAAAGCCCAGGATACTGTCCACCACAGTGAAAGTACTGAACCAGTACACTATATGGTACTACAGTGTTAGGTCAGTATGAAAGGATGTTGACAACTGTATGCAAAGTATCCCATGCAAACCCTGTAGGCACAGTATAATCCTTGTTGTGTTCACACACAAAGCAGTTGAACAGTAACTATACAACATGACACACAACACACAACCATAAACGGGAGATATTGTTGAAGTTCACACTCACCAAAATATGTGGTGGACTGCAGAGTTCAACATATGGAAAGCTCACACTGGGCATGCTCGCACACTTTGATAAATGAGGCATATGTCAGACAACATGCCATGGAAAGGCTGAACTGGGCATGCTCACACACTTAGGCCATATCTCCGTTTAGCAGTTGGCCACACATATCTGGTATTTGTACGTGTCATTCCAGGAACCAACCACAACACAGTAATCTGCCCAGTGCACACAGTAAATGACTACAGAGACATACGTGATATAGTGGATCCCTCTCATATTCAAACATCTTCCACAGATACACAAGTTGTTCATAGAAACAGGGAATGCTATGGCAATAAAGACCTGCAAACAGTCTAACAGCAACAAATATTGTGCATCTGACAATTAAACATATGGGTGTAGCGGTCAATACTAGGCTGTTTGCCCTAGGGAATGACAGCTTAGCCAGAGTGTGCTTGGCATCTGCCTCCCCAGTACAGTAGGCTACTGTGCCACTGTAAAGTACGTCACATAAGGCAATGTGTGAGGCTAGCGTGCTGTGCCTCTGTCAAGCAGGGACACAGTGGAGATCCCAGGGTTTGAATGTGCTAAGCCACATCCATGCTGTTGGTGTGTGCTGGAAAGAGGGTTGCTGAGGACCTCTAACAGTAAGTGGGCATCAATAACAGACTGAGGGGAGCCCTATCTGCATTGTCTGGACAATTACACTGTCAACACTGTGTTGTGATGATTATGTGGGATTGAAGTGTCGTGCCGGTACTGTTCAGAGATGTCCTCCCTCTGTGGGCTACAGCTCTGCAATGTATTAGCTCACTCTGTCTGTTGGACAGCTCATATATGGCTGGTGTACACCTGACAGGTGTCCTGTTGTGGAGCAGTCGTAGGTATATGTGGGATAGCATGATCAATGCAAACCTTACACATGCTCATAGAATGCAATTGTCAAGGATTACGCAGAGTGGCCAGTATAGCCCCCAGCATGGGTCCTTTGAAGTCTTCCACCCCAGTCTTCACAAGTGTAGAGTCTGCTTGTGCTAAATACAGTTTGTTTGCAGTGACAACCTTGCCTGGGGGTGGGGATGGGATATGGATGTCCAGGGAAAGGTGGGTATGGTCAGATATCAACAATGGTGGTCTACCTCTGGTGTGGAACAGTGAGTACCCATGTTGCAGATGGACAGGTGCAATATGTATTCCCCCATGTGGCTGTGGTGAGTGGTTCTGCCATAGCACATGGACTCACATGTAGTGGCTGTAGGGTAATGTTGTAGAGGCCTGAGTAGTTCCCACACACAATATGCCTGTACCTGATGTTAACAACTGGAATGGTGTATGTGAACACCTGCATATCCCGGCACTGTTCCCAGGGAAGCAAAGTGTGTGTCCTGGATATGGGAGTGGTGTTCTGGACTGGTTGTGTTGTGTGTTACAGGTCCTGTGGTCACGAAGCATGGTATAGAACATAACCTGCCAGTGCGATGTGCATATCTGACCCTTAAGTAGGTGGCTGCAAATGCATATATATGCTATCCCCCACCTGACAGGTAGTACTAGATGTACATACCTCTGTAGAAATAAAGATTTCAGCACCCTATAAATATTGCAGGTGCAGAACAGATGCCCAGTAATTCGGATAGCTCGCTCTGCTAATGCGTCTCCCTCAAGTGTCATAATATAATTAGGTAGGAGTTTGAACCATGCAAATGCTCAGTGTGTGTGTGTGTGTGTGTGTGTGTGTGTGTGTGGTGAGGCGGGGTTGTTGTGTGTGCAAGTCTGTGTGAGGGAAGTGTCCCTTTTGGCAACTGGGAAAACACTCTACAGGATGCACATTCCCCTTTCTAAACACTGATGATGTCAGCACCCTATAAGTAGAGCAGGAGAATGGAAGCATCTACGTAATGCAAATAGCGCGCTCTGCTAATGCATCCATCTCGAGTGTCATAACATAGTTAGGTAGGGGTTTGAATCCTGCAAATGCCCAGTGTGTGTGCAAGCCTGTGTGAGGGAAATGTCCCTTTTGACAACTGGGAAAACACTCTACAGGATGCACATTCCCCTTTCTAAACACTGATGATGTCAGCACCCTATAAGTACAGCAGGAGAATGGAAGCATCCAAGTAATGCGAATAGCGCGCTCTGCTAATGCATCCATCTTGAGTGTCATAACATAGTTAGGTAGAGGTTTGAATCCTGCAAATGCCCAGTGTGTGTGGAGGGGGGGTTGTTGTGTGTGCAAGTCTGTGTGAGGGAAGTGTCCCTTTTGGCAACTGGGAAAACACTCTACAGGATGCACATTCCCCTTTCTAAACACTGATGATGTCAGCACCCTATAAGTACAGCAGGAGAATGGAAGCATCTACGTAATGCGAATAGCGCGCTCTGCTAATGCATCCATCTCGAGTGTCATAGCATAGTTAGGTAGGGGTTTGAATCCTGCAAATGCCCAGTGTGTGTGGAGGGGGGGGTTAGTGTGTGTGCAAGTCTGTGTGAGGGAAATGTCCCTTTTGGCAACTGGGAAAACACTCTACAGGATGCACATTCCCCTTTCTAAACACTGATGATGTCAGCACCCTATAAGTAGAGCAGGAGAATGGAAGCATCTACGTAATGCAAATAGCGCGCTCTGCTAATGCATCCATCTCGAGTGTCATAACATAGTTAGGTAGGGGTTTGAATCCTGCAAATGCCCAGTGTGTGTGCAAGCCTGTGTGAGGGAAATGTCCCTTTTGACAACTGGGAAAACACTCTACAGGATGCACATTCCCCTTTCTAAACACTGATGATGTCAGCACCCTATAAGTACAGCAGGAGAATGGAAGCATCCAAGTAATGCGAATAGCGCGCTCTGCTAATGCATCCATCTTGAGTGTCATAACATAGTTAGGTAGAGGTTTGAATCCTGCAAATGCCCAGTGTGTGTGGAGGGGGGGTTGTTGTGTGTGCAAGTCTGTGTGAGGGAAGTGTCCCTTTTGGCAACTGGGAAAACACTCTACAGGATGCACATTCCCCTTTCTAAACACTGATGATGTCAGCACCCTATAAGTACAGCAGGAGAATGGAAGCATCTACGTAATGCGAATAGCGCTCTGCTAATGCATCCATCTCGAGTGTCATAGCATAGTTAGGTAGGGGTTTGAATCCTGCAAATGCCCAGTGTGTGTGGAGGGGGGGTTAGTGTGTGTGCAAGTCTGTGTGAGGGAAATGTCCCTTTTGGCAACTGGGAAAACACTCTACAGGATGCACATTCCCCTTTCTAAACACTGATGATGTCAGCACCCTATAAGTACAGCAGGAGAATGGAAGCATCCACGTAATGCGAATAGCGTGCTCCGCTGATGCATCCATTTCAAGTGTCATGACATAGTTAGGTAGGGGTTTGAATCCTGTAAATGCACAGTGTGTGTGTGTGCAAGTCTGTGTGAGGGAAATGTCCCTTTTGGCAACTGGGAAAACACAATGCAGGATGCACATTCCCCTTTCTAAACACTGATGATGTCAGCACCCTATAAGTAAAGCAGGAGAAGGAAAACCTTCCAGTAATGCGAATAGCGCGCTCTACTAATGCATCCATTTTAAGTATCATAACATAGTGAGGTAAGGGTTTGAATCCTGCAAATGCCCAGTGTGTGTGGAGGGGGGGTTAGTGTGTGTGCAAGTCTGTGTGAGGGAAATGTCCCTTTTGGCAACTGGGAAAACACTCTACAGGATGCACATTCCCCTTTCTAAACACTGATGATGTCAGCACCCTATAAGTACAGCAGGAGAATGGAAGCATCCACGTAATGCGAATAGCGCGCTCTGCTAATGCATCCATCTTGAGTGTCATAACATAGTTAGGTAGGGGTTTGAATCCTGCAAATGCCCAGTGTGTGTGGAGGGGGGGTTAGTGTGTGTGCAAGTCTGTGTGAGGAATGTCCCTTTGGCAACTGGGAAAACACTCTACAGGATGCACATTCCCTTTCTAAACACTGATGATGTCAGCACCCTATAAGTACAGCAGGAGAATGGAAGCATCCACGTAATGCGAATAGCGCGCTCTGCTAATGCATCCATCTTGAGTGTCATAACATAGTTAGGTAGGGGTTTGAATCCTGCAAATGCCCAGTGTGTGTGGAGGGGGGGTTAGTGTGTGTGCAAGTCTGTGTGAGAGAAGTGTCCCTTTTGGCAACTGGGAAAACACTCTACAGGATGCACATTCCCCTTTCTAAACACTGATGATGTCAGCACCCTATAAGTACAGCAGGAGAATGGAAGCATCCACGTAATGCGAATAGCGCGCTCTGCTAATGCATCCATCTCGAGTGTCATAACATAGTTAGGTAGGGGTTTGAATCCTGCAAATGCCCAGTGTGTGTGGAGGGGGGGTTAGTGTGTGTGCAAGTCTGTGTGAGGGAAATGTCCCTTTTGGCAACTGGGAAAACACTCTACAGGATGCACATTCCCCTTTCTAAACACTGATGATGTCAGCACCCTATAAGTACAGCAGGAGAATGGAAGCATCCACGTAATGCGAATAGCACGCTCTGCTAATGCATCCATCTTGAGTGTCATAACATAGTTAGGTAGGGGTTTGAATCCTGCAAATGCCCAGTGTGTGTGGAGGGGGGGTTGTTGTGTGTGCAAGTCTGTGTGAGGGAAGTGTCCCTTTTGGTAACTGGGAAAAC
The DNA here is from genome assembly GCF_019279795.1 of Protopterus annectens. Lineage (NCBI taxonomy): Eukaryota > Metazoa > Chordata > Ceratodontiformes > Protopteridae > Protopterus > Protopterus annectens. The sequence continues at coordinate 191,847,778 of NC_056734.1, forward strand.
ACTCTACAGGATGCACATTCCCCTTTCTAAACACTGATGATGTCAGCACCCTATAAGTACAGCAGGAGAATGGAAGCATCCACGTAATGCGAATAGCGCGCTCTGCTAATGCATCCATCTCGAGTGTCATAACATAGTTAGGTAGGGGTTTGAATCCTGCAAATGCCCAGTGTGTGTGCAAGTCTGTGTGAGGGAAATGTCCCTTTTGGCAACTGGGAAAACACTCTACAGGATGCACATTCCCCTTTCTAAACACTGATGATGTCAGCACCCTATAAGTACAGCAGGAGAATGGAAGCATCCAAGTAATGCGAATAGCGCGCTCTGCTAATGCATCCATCTTGAGTGTCATAACATAGTTAGGTAGAGGTTTGAATCCTGCAAATGCCCAGTGTGTGTGGAGGGGGGGTTAGTGTGTGTGCAAGTCTGTGTGAGGGAAGTGTCCCTTTTGGCAACTGGGAAAACACTCTACAGGATGCACATTCCCCTTTCTAAACACTGATGATGTCAGCACCCTATAAGTACAGCAGGAGAATGGAAGCATCTACGTAATGCGAATAGCGCGCTCTGCTAATGCATCCATCTCGAGTGTCATAGCGTAGGTAGGGATTGAATCCTGTAAATGCCCAGTGTGTGTGGAGGGGTTAGTGTGTGTGCAAGTCTGTGTGAGGGAAATGTCCCTTTTGGCAACTGGGAAAACACTCTACAGGATGCACATTCCCCTTTCTAAACACTGATGATGTCAGCACCCTATAAGTACAGCAGGAGAATGGAAGCATCCACGTAATGCGAATAGCGCGCTCTGCTAATGCATCCATCTTGAGCGTCATAACATAGTTAGGTAGGGGTTTGAATCCTGCAAATGCCCAGTGTGTGTGGAGGGGGGTTGTTGTGTGTGCAAGTCTGTGTGAGGGAAGTGTCCCTTTTGGCAACTGGGAAAACACTCTACAGGATGCACATTCCCCTTTCTAAACACTGATGATGTCAGCACCCTATAAGTACAGCAGGAGAATGGAAGCATCCACGTAATGCGAATAGCGCGCTCTGCTAATGCATCCATCTCGAGTGTCATAACATAGTTAGGTAGGGGTTTGAATCCTGCAAATGCCCAGTGTGTGTGGAGGGGGATTAGTGTGTGTGTGTGAGGAAATGTCCCTTTTGGCAACTGGGAAAACACTCTACAGGATGCACATTCCCCTTTCTAAACACTGATGATGTCAGCACCCTATAAGTACAGCAGGAGAATGGAAGCATCCACGTAATGCGAATAGCGCTCTGCTAATGCATCCATCTTGAGTGTCATAACATAGTTAGGTAGGGGTTTGAATCCTGCAAATGCCCAGTGTGTGTGGAGGGGGTTAGTGTGTGCAAGTCTGTGTGAGAGAAGTGTCCCTTTTGGCAACTGGGAAAACACTCTACAGGATGCACATTCCCCTTTCTAAACACTGATGATGTCAGCACCCTATAAGTACAGCAGGAGAATGAAAGCATCCACGTAATGCGAATAGCGCGCTCTGCTAATGCATCCATCTCGAGTGTCATAACATAGTTAGGTAGGGGTTTGAATCCTGCAAATGCCCAGTGTGTGTGGAGGGGGGGTTAGTGTGTGTGCAAGTCTGTGTGAGGGAAATGTCCCTTTTGGCAACTGGGAAAACACTCTACAGGATGCACATTCCCCTTTCTAAACACTGATGATGTCAGCACCCTATAAGTACAGCAGGAGAATGGAAGCATCTACGTAATGCGAATAGCGCGCTTTGCTAATGCATCCACCTCGAGTGTCATAACATAGTTAGGTAGGGGTTTGAATCCTGCAAATGCCCAGTGTGTGTGGAGGGGGGGTTAGTCTGTGTGAGGGAAATGTCCCTTTTGGCAACTGGGAAAACACTCTACAGGATGCACATTCCCCTTTCTAAACACTGATGATGTCAGCACCCTATAAGTACAGCAGGAGAATGGAAGTATCCACGTAATGTGAATAGCGCGCTCTGCTAATGCATCCATCTTGAGTGTCATAACATAGTTAGGTAGGGGTTTGAATCCTGCAAATGCCCAGTGTGTGTGGAGGGGGGGTTGCTGTGTGTGCAAGTCTGTGTGAGGGAAGTGTCCCTTTTGGCAACTGGGAAAACACTCTACAGGATGCACATTCCCCTTTCTAAACACTGATGATGTCAGCACCCTATAAGTACAGCAGGAGAATGGAAGCATCTACGTAATGCGAATAGCGCGCTCTGCTAATGCATCCATCTCGAGTGTCATAACATAGTTAGGTAGGGGTTTGAATCCTGCAAATGCCCAGTGTGTGTGGAGGGGGGGTTAGTGTGTGTGCAAGTCTGTGTGAGAGAAATGTCCCTTTTGGCAACTGGGAAAACACTCTAAAGGATGCACATTCCCCTTTCTAAACACTGATGATGTCAGCACCCTATAAGTACAGCAGGAGAATGGAAGCATCCACGTAATGCGAATAGCGCGCTCTGCTAATGCATCCATCTCGAGTGTCATAACATAGTTAGGTAGGGGTTTAAATCCTGCAAATGCCAAGTGTGTGTGGAGGGGGGGTTAGTGTGTGTGCAAGTCTGTATGAGGGAAATGTCCCTTTTGGCAAATGGGAAAACACTCTACAGGATGCACATTCCCCTTTCTAAACACTGATGATGTCAGCACCCTATAAGTACAGCAGGAGAATGCAAGCATCCACGTAATGCAAATAGTGCGCTCTGCTAATGCATCCATCTGGAGTGTCATAACATAGTGAGGTAGGGGTTTGAATCCTGCAAATGCCCAGTGTGTGTGGAGGGGGGGTTGTTGTGTGTGCAAGTCTGTGTGAGGAAAGTGTCCCTTTTGGCAACTGGGAAAACACTCTACAGGATGCACATTCCCCTTTCTAAACACTGATGATGTCAGCACCCTATAAGTACAGCAGGAGAATGGAAGCATCTACGTAATGCGAATAGCGCGCTCTGCTAATGCATCCATCTCGAGTGTCATAACATAGTTAGGTAGGGGTTTGAATCCTGCAAATGCCCAGTGTGTGTGAAGGAAATGTCCCTTTTGGCAACTGGGAAAACACTCTACAGGATGCACATTCCCCTTTCTAAACACTGATGATGTCAGCACCCTATAAGTACAGCAGGAGAATGGAAGCATCTACGTAATGCAAATAGCGCGCTCTGCTAATGCATCCATCTCGTGTGTCATAACATAGTTAGGTAGGGGTTTGAATCCTGCAAATGCCCAGTGTGTGTGCAAGTCGGTGTGAGGGAAATGTCCCTTTTGACAACTGGGAAAACACTCTACAGGATGCACATTCCCCTTTCTAAAGACTGATGATGTCAGCACCCTATAAGTACAGCAGGAGAATGGAAGCATCCACGTAATGCGAATAACGCGCTCTGCTAATGCATCCATCTTGAGTGTCATAACATAGTTAGGTAGGGGTTTGAATTCTGCAAATGCCCAGTGTGTGTGGAGGGGGAGTTGTTGTGTGTGCAAGTCTGTGTGAGGGAAGTGTCCCTTTTGGCAACTGGGAAAACACTCTACAGGATGCACATTCCCCTTTCTAAACACTGATGATGTCAGCACCCTATAAGTACAGCAGGAGAATGGAAGCATCTATGTAATGCGAATAGCGCGCTCTGCTAATGCATCCATCTCGAGTGTCATAACATAGTTAGATAGGGGTTTGAATCCTGCAAATGCCCAGTGTGTGTTGAGGGGGGGGTTAGTGTGTGTGCAAGTCTGTGTGAGGGAAATGTCCCTTTTGGCAACTGGGAAAACACTCTACAGGATGCACATTCCCCTTTCTAAACACTGATGATGTCAGCACCCTATAAGTACAGCAGGAGAATGAAAGCATCCACGTAATGCGAATAGCGCGCTCTGCTAATGCATCCATCTTGAGTATCATAACATAGTTAGGTAGGGGTTTGAATCTTGCAAATGCTCAGTGTGTGTGGAGGGGGGTTGTTGTGTGTGTGAGGGAAGTGTCCCTTTTGGCAACTGGGAAAACACTCTACAGGATGCACATTCCCCTTTCTAAACACTGATGATGTCAGCACCCTATAAGTACAGCAGGAGAATGGAAGCATCCACGTAATGCGAATAGCGCACTTTGCTAATGCATCCATCTCGAGTGTCATAACATAGTTAGGTAGGGGTTTGAATCCTGCAAATGCCCAGTGTGTGTGGAAGTGGAGTTAGTGTGTGTGCAAGTCTGTGTGAGGGAAATGTCCCTTTTGACAACTGGGAAAACACTCTACAGGATGCACATTCCCCTTTCTAAACACTGATGATGTCAGCACCCTATAAGTACAGCAGGAGAAGTGAAACATGCACGTAATGCGAATAGCGCGCTCTGCTAATGCATCCATCTTGAGTGTCATAACATAGTTAGGTAGGGTTTTGAATCCTGCAAATGCCCAGTGTGTGTGGAGGGGGTTTAGTGTGTGTGCAAGTCTGCGTGAGAGAAGTGTCCCTTTTGGCAACTGGGAAAACACTCTACAGGATGCACATTCCCCTTTCTAAACACTGATGATGTCAGCACCCTATAAGTACAGCAGGAGAATGGAAGCATCCACGTAATGCGAATAATGCGCTCTGCTAATGCATCCATCTTGAGTGTCATAACATAGTTAGGTAGGGGTTTGAATCCTGCAAATGCCCAGTGTGTGTGGATGGGGGGTTAGTGTGTGTGCAAGTCTGTGTGAGGGAAGTGTCCCTTTTGGCAACTGGGAAAACACTCTACAGGATGCACATTCCCCTTTCTAAACACTGATGATGTCAGCACCCTATAAGTACAGCAGGAGAATGGAAGCATCTACGTAATGCGAATAGCGCGCTCTGCTAATGCATCCATCTCAAGTGTCATAACATAGTTAGGTAGGGGTTTGAATCCTGCAAATGCCCAGTGTGTGTGCAAGTCTGTGTGAGGGAAGTGTCCCTTTTAGCAACTGGGAAAACACTCTACAGGATGCACATTCCCCTTTCTAAACACTGATGATGTCAGCACCCTATAAGTACAGCAGGAGAATGGAAGCATCCACGTAATGCGAATAGCGCGCTCTGCTAATGCATCCATCTTGAGTGTCATAACATAGTTAGGTAGGGGTTTGAATCCTGCAAATGCCCAGTGTGTGTGGAGGGGGGGTTCTTGTGTGTGCAAGTCTGTGTGAGGGAAGTGTCCCTTTTGGCAACTGGGAAAACACTCTACAGGATGCACATTCCCCTTTCTAAACACTGATGATGTCAGCACTCTATAAGTACAGCAGGAGAATGGAAGCATCTGTGTAATGCGAATAGCGCGCTCTGCTAATGCATCCATCTCGAGTGTCATAACATAGTTAGGTAGTGGTTTGAATCCTGTAAATGCCCAGTGTGTGTGGAGGGGGGGGTTAGTGTGTGTGCAAATCTGTGTGAGGGAAATGTCCCTTTTGGCAACTGGGAAAACACTCTACAGGATGCACATTCCCCTTTCTAAACACTGATGATGTCAGCACCCTATAAGTACAGCAGGAGAATGAAAGCATCTACGTAATGCGAATAGCGCGCTCTGCTAATGCATCCCTCTCGAGTGTCATAACATAGTTAGGTAGGGGTTTGAATCCTGAAAATGCCCAGTGTGTGTGGAGGGGGGGTTAGTGTGTGTGCAAGTCTGTGTGAGGGAAATGTCCCTTTTGGCAACTGGGAAAACACTCTACAGGATGCACATTCCACTTTCTAAACACTGATGATGTCAGCACCCTATAAGTACAGCAGGAGAATGGAAGCATCTACGTAATGCGAATAGCGCGCTTTGCTAATGCATCCATCTCGAGTGTCATAACATAGTTAGGTAGGGGTTTGAATCCTGCAAATGCCCAGTGTGTGTGGAGGGGGGGTTAGTGTGTGTGCAAGTCTGTGTGAGGGAAATGTCCCTTTTGGCAACTGGGAAAACACTCTACAGGATGCACATTCCCCTTTCTAAACACTGATGATGTCAGCACCCTATAAGTACAGCAGGAGAATGGAAGCATCTACGTAATGCGAATAGCGCGCTCTGCTAATGCATCCATCTCGAGTGTCATAACATAGTTAGGTATGGGTTTGAATCCTGCAAATGCCTAGTGTGTGTGCAAGTCTGTGTGAGGGAAATGTCCCTTTTGGCAACTGGGAAAACACTCTACAGGATGCACATTCCCCTTTCTAAACACTGATGATGTCAGCACCCTATAAGTACAGCAGGAGAATGGAAGCATCTACGTAATGCGAATACCGCGCTTTACTAATGCATCCATCTCGAGTGTCATAACATAGTTAGGTAGGGGTTTGAATCCTGCAAATGCCCAGTGTGTGTGCAAGTCTGTGTGAGGGAAATGTCCCTTTTGGCAACTGGGAAAACACTCTACAGGATGCACATTCCACTTTCTAAACACTGATGATGTCAGCACCTTATAAGTACAGCAGGAGAATGGAAGCATCTACGTAATGCGAATAGCGCGCTCTGCTAATGCATCCATCTCGGGTGTCATAACATAGTTAGGTAGGGGTTTGAATCCTGCAAATGCCCAGTGAGTGTGGAGGGGGGGTTAGTGTGTGTGCAAGTCTGTGTGAGGGAAATGTCCCTTTTGGCAACTGGGAAAACACTCTACAGGATGCACATTCCCCTTTCTAAACACTGATGATGTCAGCACCCTATAAGTACAGCAGGAGAATGGAAGCATCTACGTAATGCGAATAGCGCGCTCTGCTAATGCATCCATCTCGAGTGTCATAACATAGTTAGATAGGGGTTTGAATCCTACAAATGCCCAGTGTGTGTGGAGGGGGGGGTTAGTGTGTGTGCAAGTCTGTGTGAGGGAAATGTCCCTTTTGGCAACTGGGAAAACACTCTACAGGATGCACATTCCCCTTTCTAAACACTGATGATGTCAGCACCCTATAAGTACAGCAGGAGAATGGCAGCATCTACGTAATGCGAATAGCGCGCTCTGCTAATGCATCCATCTCGAGTGTCATAACATAGTTAGGTAGGGGTTTGAATCCTGCAAATGCCCAGTGTGTGTGGAGAGGGGTTAGTGTGTGTGCAAGTCTGTGTGAGGGAAATGTCCCTTTTGGCAACTGGGAAAACACTCTACAGGATGCACATTCCCCTTTCTAAACACTGATGATGTCAGCACCCTATAAGTACAGCAGGAGAATGGAAGCATCCAGTAATGCGAATAGCGCTCTGCTAATGCATCCATCTCAAGTGTCATAACATAGTTAGGTAGGGGTTTGAATCCTGCAAATGCCCAGTGTGTGTGGAGGGGGTTAGTGTGTGTGCAAGTCTGTGTGAGGAAACTGTCCCTTTTGGCAACTGCGAAAACACTCTACAGGCTGCACATTCCCTATCTAAGCACTCATGATGTCAGCACCCTATAAGTACAGCAGGAGAATGGAAGCATCCAGTAATGCGAATAGCGCTCTGCTAATGCATCCATCTTGAGTGTCATAACATAGTTAGGTAGGGGTTTGAATCCTGCAAATGCCCAGTGTGTGTGGAGGGGGGTTGTTGTGTGTGCAAGTCTGTGTGAGGGAAGTGTCCCTTTTGGCAACTGGGAAAACACTCTACAGGATGCACATTCCCCTTTCTAAACACTGATGATGTCAGCACCCTATAAGTACAGCAGGAGAATAGAAGCATCAACGTAATGCGAATAGCGCGCTCTGCTGATGCATCCATCTCAAGTATCATAACATAGTTAGGTTGGGTTTGAATCCTTGAAATGCCCAGTGTGTGTGGAGGGGGGTTAGTGTGTGTGCAAGTCTGTGTGAGGGAATGCCCCTTTTGGCAACTGGGAAAACACTCTACAGGATGCAAGTTGCCCTGTCTAAACACTGATGATGTTAGCACCCTATAAGTACAGCAGGAGAATGGAAGCATGTAATGCAAATAGCGCTCTGCTAATGCATCCATCTTGAGTGTCATAACATAGTTAGGTAGGGGTTTGAATCCTGCAAATGCCCAGTGTGTGTGTGCAAGTCTGTGTGAGGGAAATGTCCCTTTTGGCAACTGGGAAAACACTCTACAGGATGCACATTCCCCTTTCTAAACACTGATGATGTCAGCACCCTATAAGTACAGCAGGAGAATGGAAACATCCACGTAATGCAAATAGCGCGCTCTGCTAATGCATCCATCTTGAGTGTCATAACATAGTTAGATAGGGGTTTGAATCCTGCAAATGCCCAGTGTGTGTGGAGGGGGTTAGTGTGTGTGCAAGTCTGTGTGAGAGAAATGTCCCTTTTGGCAACTGGGAAAACACTACAGGATGCACATGCCGCTTTCTAAACACTGATGATGTCAGCACCCTATAAGTACAGCAGGAGAAGGAAGCATCCACGTCAAAATGCGAATAGCGCTCTGCTAATGCATCCATCTCGAGTGTCATAACATAGTTAGGTAGGGGTTTGAATCCTGCAAATGCCCAGTGTGTGTGCAAGTCTGTGTGAGGGAAATGTCCCTTTTGGCAACTGGGAAAACACTCTACAGGATGCACATTCCCCTTTCTAAACACTGATGATGTCAGCACCCTATAAGTACAGCAGGAGAATGAAAGCATCCACGTAATGCGAATAGTGCACTTTGCTAATGCATCCATCTTGAGTGTCATAACATAGTTAGGTAGGGGTTTGAATCCTGCAAATGCCCAGTGTGTGTGGAGGGGAGGTTAGTGTGTGTGCAAATCTGTGTGAGGGAAATGTCCCTTTTGGCAACTGGGAAAACACTCTACAGGATGCACATTCCCCTTTCTAAACACTGATGATGTCAGCACCCTATAAGTACAGCAGGAGAATGGAAGCATCCACGTAATGCGAATAGCGCGCTCTGCTAATGCATCCATCTTGAGTGTCATAACATAGTTAGGTAGGGGTTTGAATCCTGCAAATGCCCAGTGTGTGTGGAGGGGGGGTTAGTGTGTGTGCAAGTCTGTGTGAGGGAAGTGTCCCTTTTGGCAACTGGGAAAACACTCTACAGGATGCACATTCCCCTTTCTAAACACCGATGATGTCAGCACCCTATAAGTACAGCAGGAGAATGGAAGCATCCACGTCATGCGAATAGTGCGCTCTGCTAATGCATCCATCTTGAGTGTCATAACATAGTTAGGTAGGGGTTTGAATCCTGCAAATGCCCAGTGTGTGTGGAGGGGGGGTTAGTGTGTGTGCAAGTCTGTGTGAGAGAAGTGTCCCTTTTGGCAACTGGGAAAACACTCTACAGGATGCACATTCCCCTTTCTAAACACTGATGATGTCAGCACCCTATAAGTACAGCAGGAGAATGGAAGCATCTACGTAATGTGAATAGCGCGCTCTGCTAATGCATCCATCTCGAGTGTCATAACATAGTTAGGTAGGGGTTTGAATCCTGCAAATGCCCAGTGTGTGTGGAGGGGGGGTTAGTGTGTGTGCAAGTCTGTGTGAGGGAAATGTTCCTTTTGGCAACTGGGAAAACACTCTACAGGATGCACATTCCCCTTTCTAAACACTGATGATGTCAGCACCCTATAAGTACAGCAGGAGAATGGAAGCATCCACGTAATGCGAATAGCGCGCGCTGCTAATGCATCCATCTTGAGTGTCATAACATAGTTAGGTAGGGGTTTGAATCCTGCAAATGCCCAGTGAGTGGGGAGGGGGGGTTCTTGTGTGTGCAAGTCTGTGTGAGGGAAGTGTCCCTTTTGCCAACTGGGAAAACACTCTACAGGATGCACATTCCCCTTTCTAAACACTGATGATGTCAACACCCTATAAGTACAGCAGGAGAATGGAAGCATCCACGTAATGCGAATAGCGCGCTCTGCTAATGCATCCATCTCGAGTGTCGTAACATAGTTAGGTAGGGGTTTGAATCCTACAAATGCCCAGTGTGTGTGGAGGGGGGGTTAGTGTGTGTGCAAGTCTGTGTGAGGGAAATGTCCCTTTTGGCAACTGGGAAAACACTCTACAGGATGCACATTCCCCTTTCTAAACACTGATGATGTCAGCACCCTATAAGTACAGCAGGAGAATGGAAGCGTCCACGTAATGCGAATAGCGCGCTCTGCTAATGCATCCATCTTGAGTGTCATAACATAGTTAGGTAGGGGTTTGAATCCTGCAAATGCCCAGTGTGTGTGGAGGGGGGATTAGTGTGTGTGCAAGTCTGTGTGAGGGAAGTGTCCCTTTTGGCAACTGGGAAAACACTCTACAGGATGCACATTCCCCTTTCTAAACACTGATGATGTCAGCACCCTATAAGTACAGCAGGAGAATGGAAGCATCCACGTAATGCGAATAGCGCGCTCTGCTAATGCATCCATCTCGAGTGTCATAACATAGTTAGGTAGGGGTTTGAATCCTGCAAATGCCCAGTGTGTGTGGAGGGGGGGGTTAGTGTGTGTGCAAGTCTGTGTGAGGGAAATGTCCCTTTTGGCAACTGGGAAAACACTCTACAGGATGCACATTCCCCTTTCTAAACACTGATGATGTCAGCACCCTATAAGTACAGCAGGAGAATGGAAGCATCCACATAATGCGAATAGCGCGCTCTGCTAATGCATCCATCTTGAGTGTCATAACATAGTTAGGTAGGGGTTTGAATCCTGCAAATGCCCAGTGTGTGTGCAAGTCTGTGTGAGGGAAATGTCCCTTTTGGCAACTGGGAAAACACTCTACAGGATGCACATTCCCCTTTCTAAACACTGATGATGTCAGCACCCTATAAGTACAGCAGGAGAATGGAAGCATCCACGTAATGCGAATAGCGCTCTGCTAATGCATCCATCTTGAGTGTCATAACATAGTTAGGTAGGGGTTTGAATCCTGCAAATGCCCAGTGTGTGTGGAGGGGGGGTTAGTGTGTGTGTGCATGTCTGTGTGAGGGAAATGTCCCTTTTGGCAACTGGGAAAACACTCTACAGGATGCACATTCCCCTTTCTAAACACTGATGATGTCAGCACCCTATAAGTATAGCAGGAGAATGGAAGCATCCACGTAATGCGAATAGCGCGCTCTGCTAATGCATCCATCTCGAGTGTCATAACATAGTTAGGTAGGGGTTTGAGTCCTGCAAATGCCCAGTGTCTGTGCGAGGGAAATGTCCCTTTTGGCAACTGGGAAAACACTCTACAGGATGCACATTCCCCTTGCTAAACACTGATGATGTCAGCACCCTATAAGTACAGCAGGAGAATGGAAGCATCCACGTAATGCGAATAGCGCGCTCTGCTAATGCATCCATCTCGAGTGTCATAACATAGTTAGGTAGGGGTTTGAATCCTGCAAATGCCCAGTGTGTGTGGAGGGGTTAGTGTGTGTGCAAGTCTGTGTGAGGAAAATGTCCCTTTTGGCAACTGGGAAAACACTCTACAGGATGCACATTCCCCTTTCTAAACACTGATGATGTCAGCACCCTATAAGTACAGCAGGAGAATGGACGCATCCACGTAATGCGAATAGCACGCTCTGCTAATGCATCCATCTTGAGTGTCATAACATAGTTAGGTAGGGGTTTGAATCCTGCAAATGCCCAGTGTGTGTGGAGGGGGGGGTTAGTGTGTGTGCAAGTCTGTGTGAAGGAAGTGTCCCTTTTGGCAACTGGGAAAACACTCTACAGGATGCACATTCCCCTTTCTAAACACCGATGATGTCAGCACCCTATAAGTACAGCAGGAGAATGGAAGCATCCACGTAATGCGAATAGCGCGCTCTGCTAATGCATCCATCTTGAGTGTCATAACATAGTAAGGTAGGGGTTTGAATCCTGCAAATGCCCAGTGTGTGTGGAGGGGGGGTTAGTGTGTGTGCAAGTCTGTGTGAGGGAAGTGTCCCTTTTGGCAACTGGGAAAACACTCTACAGGATGCACATTCCCCTTTCTAAACACTGATGATGTCAGCACCCTATAAGTACAGCAGGAGAATGGAAGCATCTAAGTAATGTGAATAGCGCGCTCTGCTAATGCATCCATCTCGAGTGTCATAACATAGTTAGGTAGGGGTTTGAATCCTGCAAATGCCCAGTGTGTGTGGAGGGGGGGTTAGTGTGTGTGCAAGTCTGTGTGAGGGAAATGTTCCTTTTGGCAACTGGGAAAACACTCTACAGGATGCACATTCCCCTTTCTAAACACTGATGATGTCAGCACCCTATAAGTACAGCAGGAGAATGGAAGCATCCACGTAATGCGAATAGCGCGCTCTGCTAATGCATCCATCTTGAGTGTCATAACATAGTTAGGTAGGGGTTTGAATCCTGCAAATGCCCAGTGTGTGTGGAGGGGGGGTTCTTGTGTGTGCAAGTCTGTGTGAGGGAAGTGTCCCTTTTGGCAACTGGGAAAACACTCTACAGGATGCACATTCCCCTTTCTAAACACTGATGATGTCAGCACCCTATAAGTACAGCAGGAGAATGGAAGCATCCACGTAATGCGAATAGCGCGCTCTGCTAATGCATCCATCTCGAGTGCCATAACATAGTTAGGTAGGGGTTTGAATCCTGCAAATGCCTAGTGTGTGTGCAAGTCTGTGTGAGAGAAATGTCCCTTTTGGCAACTGGGAAAACACTCTACAGGATGCACATTCCCCTTTCTAAACACTGATGATGTCAGCACCCTATAAGTACAGCAGGAGAATCGAAGCATCCACGTAATGCGAATAGCGCGCTCTGCTAATGCATCCATCTTGAGTGTCATAACATAGTTAGATAGGGGTTTGAATCCTGCAAATGCCCAGTGTGTGTGCAAGTCTGTGTGAGGGAAATGTCCCTTTTGGCAACTGGGAAAACACTCTACAGGATGCACATTCCCCTTTCTAAACACTGATGATGTCAGCACCCTATAAGTACAGCAGGAGAATGGAAGCATCCACGTAATGCGAATAGCGCGCTCTGCTAATGCATCCATCTTGAGTGTCATAACATAGTTAGGTAGGGGTTTGAATCCTGCAAATGCCCAGTGTGTGTGGAGGGGGGGTTAGTGTGTGTGCATGTCTGTGTGAGGGAAATGTCCCTTTTGGCAACTGGGAAAACACTCTACAGGATGCACATTCCCCTTTCTAAACACTGATGATGTCAGCACCCTATAAGTATAGCAGGAGAATGGAAGAATCCACGTAATGCGAATAGCGTGCTCTGCTAATGCATCCATCTCGAGTGTCATAACATAGTTAGGTAGGGGTTTGAATCCTGCAAATGCCCAGTGTGTGTGCAAGTCTGTGCGAGGGAAATGTCCCTTTTGGCAACTGGGAAAACACTCTACAGGATGCACATTCCCCTTTCTAAACACTGATGATGTCAGCACCCTATAAGTACAGCTGGAGAAGAGCAACCTTCCAGTAATCCGAATAGCACACTCTGTTAATGTGTCTTTCGCAAGTGTCATAACATACTTAGATAGGGGTTTGAATCCTGCAAATGGCGAGTGTGCGTTTTTAGATGAGAGGAGTTTGTTTGTGTGCAATTCTGTATGAAAAATATGTTCCTTTTTGGCAATCAGGAGAACACACTACATGATGCACATTACCCTTTCCAAACACTGATGATGTCAGTACCCTATAAGTACAGCCGGAGAAGAGGAACCTCCTAATAATCCAAATAGTGTGCTTCGCTAATGCATTTCTCTCCTATGTCATTAGATCGGGGTATGAATCCTGCAAATGGCAAGTGTGTGTTTGTGTGGGAGGGGGGGATAGTAGGGTGTGTGCAATTGCAAGTGTGAAAGAACAGTTCCTTTTGGCAACTACTACAATACACCAGATGCTGCATATTCCCCCAGTAAACACAGGTGATGTCACCACACTATCTTTGCAGCCAAACAGGGCTAATTGCCCAGTAATGCCAATAGTGTGCTCCGCTACTGGGTCTATTACCACTGTCAGAGCACAGATAGGTATGTTTTGGAAACCCACAACTGCCACATGTGGTTGTGTCACACAATATGACCATGTGTGGGTTGTTGTTTATAACAATGCATGACATTGCTTAAACCAGCAATGGCAATGCACACATGATGTATGTGTGTGAAACATACACATATATACCTGTGACCTTCAGTAGTTACCATGTCTGACACGCGCCTCAAGTGGATAAATGGTATTTGCAATGCATAACATTATGGCTGTGTCTTACTGTGCAGGGGCCGCATGCGGTATATGTATATACAGTGTGAGTTGTATATGGTATAATCCCAACAGCAGGGGATACACATCTGGTCTGGGCCATATAGTCTACATGTAGTCGATGATTAGGCGCTGCATGTTCCCACCTGTTGTGGGAGTGGTAACATGTTGTTCCACTGCAATTCAGTGACTACATGCTGGGAACCTTTCAGCTAGTGTGGTGTAGCTACAGTAATGCTCACACACAATGTTTGGCTGGATGCAGTCCAGCCATATAAAGACATTTCTAGAGACTGTCATATTGCCAGTGTTGTTAGGGAGGACAGGTGGGTTTCCTGTGTATGGGAGGGTTGTGTGTGCCAGGCTATGAACCAGAAGGCAGTCCAACACACTGTTAGCTGCTCATGGATAGGCCCTGATGCTTTGTGCTGTACCAACAACCTGTAGGTGTGTGTATCTGTGGTGCCTTGAGATACCACCCCCCTGTCCATGTGTGTTACATGTGTAGGGGACGACAGGCATGGTATGAGGTATAACCTGGCAGTGATGGGTTGCACCTGTGAGCAGTGAATCAGGAATCTGGTACTGCACAGATATTGCAGTTTACCATGCTGAGGACAGTGTCCAGTGCATGCATCTTGCGGTATACACTGCTGGTGTTGTGTAGCATTACTGTTAGTGTCCTATCCCGTGTGATACCCACAGAGGTGGCTATGTAATCCGTGTCCTGCAGCAAAAGGCACTATGTGTGTATCAAGGGGCTTCACCAATATACAATGGCCCATGGGTGTTACGTGCAAGCTGCCCCTCGCAAATCATTGTGGCTTCCCTAGCATGTAAGCACATGTTGACAGCCATTGGATACCCTATGAATGACATTGGAGATTGAGCAGAATGTAGACATAGAACACCCTTCCTACATATTGTGGTAGCATACCTGGTGAGGGTATGATGGCAACCAAGGTCAGGCTCATACTGGCCTGTGTCACATGCTGAGAGAGCCCTTCTATGTTCCCTATCATGTAGTCCAGGGAGGTATGTCTCAGGTCATCCATAGTGGCATGGACAATGACTGAGTCATATGTGTCCATGCCGCTGCATGTGTTTTGTGGTGGACCATAGTGCCCCACAGGCATATCACTGTGACCTTCACCATGTACAGACTGTTGAGTGGGACCCCACTGCAGTGGCCAAGAGAGGTGCCTGACACATCTGTAGCAGGTGTGTTGTGTAGCCCTACAGGCTGTGAGTGTGTGGCACACGGGATGTGTGTGCCATGTGTGGCATGTGCTCTGTTCTGACTTAACGTATGCCTGTGTGCCAGCTGCGGAGGTGTGTGATGCTCAGGCAGGATGCTATTCTGAGTCTCCAAGTATGCCCCAGTGTGTTCGGATTGCTGTCAGTGCGGGTCTATGTCAGACTGGTATTGTAGTCACTGTAGTATGTCATGCCACCTGACAGGGTATGGCAGTACTGGGTTCAGAGTGCTCAGTCTCCAGATTGGCTATGTGGTGGCATCTCACACATGTGTTGTATGTTCCTGGCCAGGGGAGAGGGTTGACTGCATACATGTGGCAGCTGTGACATTGCCACATGACTCACATAAACCACAACTGGACCATAGAGGTGATTCACAGGTTACCTTTGCACATGCTACCACAGTAGTGTGATTGCCATGGTGATTACCAACACATAGGGCCAATGGGGAACAACATACTGAAGGTGAGTATGTGTGGGTGTACTGCTACTGATTTCATAGCACTGGCATATATGACTGCACACGTGGGTAAATGCCAGGTAAGTCATATGCAATGTGTCATGGCAACGTACATGCGAACAGGACAGACAGTGATGTTCTGTCAGGTGGAAAATTGACATACGTATAGTACGCTATGCAGATGTCACTAGGATGCCACAGAAGCTCTGTAACTCTGCATTGCAGGTGGAATCAGTGTTCCAGGGAACCTCAAGCAAACATGCATGCAAACAAAGCTACAGTAAGCAGGGTTGGAAGTAGTCCATTGTACAACAAAGAAGGGGTAACACTTCCAGTAGGTAACAGTGCAAATATGCAGGCACTATCAACATGTACCCAGGAATGCACAGCTCAGATGTCCATGGTAGAACTGATATTATGCCATATTTAATTGTAATTTGTATTAAATTGGTACTGCACACATATCAACATGCGCAAACATCCACATTGCAAGTCGTTGTGGGCAACATGCCACCATTACTGTACATGTCCATCATTGCGTATCACTACTTGCATTAGCTTCTCCCCTGTGCTACCTATGTATGTGGCTATCTGTTGACATCCTTACCACTGGTATGCAATAATGTGCAGCTGTTACACTATGGTACTTACTATGGGTGTAGATAACAATTCAGGACAGTCATACAGTTACTGCATCAGGCATGCTGGGATATACACACAATCATATCAGCACACTGTACTGTTACCAACATGATACTAGTAATACACTTCTATGTAGTCACCCTGTGCATCAGCAACGTGTTTACCTGTTCCTGCACTGATGTTGGAGATTGCAGGAGGTGGCACAGTTTCATCATATGCACAGGGTGTGAATTAGGTATGCCTGAGTCTGCCACTGATACCGCCAATTGACATGTATGTGTATGTGTGTTGGTGAGGGAGAGCAGTACAGGGTGGGGCACTGTTGGTGCAGTGTGTGCATGTATGTGGTAGCCCTAGATGTTAACATTTTGCATGTGTGTATGCATGCACACAGTTCCACCTCATGGCTGCCATATACTGGAGTTTGTGGACAGCCACAGACTGCACCTGGCAGGTCATACAGATAAGTGTCTGTGGGCATGGACACGGTACCTGTGCCTGGCAGGGGTGCTACGGACCATATCCGGTACTAAGCCAGACTGGGTACTGTCATCAGAAGCGGGAGTTTGTTGACTGGACACAGGTCCCTGTTGGGACTGTCCAGAGCCACGTGCACATGGTCTCCTGGGGTGGTCTGATGACAGCACAGACCCAGCATTGCTGGGGCTGCTGCTGGCACTATGGGGGCATCCGTGGGCCTGTTGTCGTCCACACCAACTGCCAGCTGCTGCTGTTGCTGGCATACGGACATGTCGATGCCGCAACCATCCACCACTGCCCTGGCTCATGGACATGTGGTTGTGGAACTGCTGTAATATGTCCCCACAATGTCTGTCTATGACATCGGTGAAATTACGGATAGCATCCACGATGGCACGCATACTGTCAGTCATGGATGTGCGACATGCTCTCAGCTCCCTCAGACCCTGTCTGGTGTACCTTTCCATACGTGACTGTGCCTGCATGACAGCTCAAAACATAGCTGAGGTTGACAGACCTCTTTGGGCACTTCTGCCAGAGGCAGTACGCCCACGGATGCTCCCACGAGAACCCATGGGCAACTGTCTGTGTGGTAAAATCTTAGGACCCTGCCCATGGCTGCTGTGTGGGGAAGCATGTGCCACAGATACCACATTACCCTGGTCAATACCCACTGTATCCTGTCCATCACCTAGGGACAATGGTGACATAGGATGTGCTGGCAGGATGACTGTGCGCAATGATGGGGTTGACAGCTGTGTACTGTCAATTGGCTGACCAATGACGGACCCTGACACACCTTCTTGTGCCATTACACAGATATCATCATTATCAGTACCTGTGGCACCAGATTCAGGTTCCCTGCTGGAGGACTCCAGAGCAGCACCAGAACCTGTGGGAGGAAGACAGGAAACACAGTTTAGAATGTCTACACAATGTTACCAGTGATGCACTAATGCACACATGCACACATTCACACGTGGACACATGCAAACTTGCACACATGCACACGGGGACACAGGCACACATGCACACATGCACACGTGGACACAGGCACACATGCACATGTGCACACATGCACACGTGGACACGTGGACATGTGCACACGTGGACACGTGCACACGTGGACACATGCACACATGCACACGTGGACACAGGCACACATGCACACATGCACACGTGGACACAGGCACACATGCACACGCACACATGCACACATGGACACATGCACACATGCACACCCCGCAGTATACACACAGAGCACTAAGGAGTTACACTATTATTACTAGCACTATCAGGACTATTATAGGTATTGTTAAAACACACTCACCAGCATGGATGGGCTGCCTTGCTGTAACACCGGAGGGACCTGCAGAAATAAGGAGATTAATGTCAGTGGGCACAACTGTGCCATTGATACTGCATATGATGCAGTTCAGTAGTACACCAGTTTCCTTTCACATGTCAGCTGCTGATATTGGCAATATCACACCTGCACAATTACATACTATGTTGATAGCTACATACCAAGGACACACCTTACACATGCATAAACTAACAGTGTACAGAACAGTCAAGTGTACATAAGGCATATTACCTGCATGCTCCATGTCATGTTGCTGTGTGGATCCAGCCTCCATCATGATGCAGGTGTGTTGCTGTTGATGTTCCTGGGCTGGAGCCACAACACTTAGGAGTAGCCCCTCCAGTCTGGTGAGGGGGGGATGTGTGGCCACCCCACCTCCTGTGGCGACCTGTTGCCTGTGGATATCCAACGCATGCTGATGGACATTTCGGATTAAATCACTGCAGTGATGTCGTACCTGCTCATATGTCCTATTATGCGTGCCAATGTCATTTACCCTACGGACAAGGTCTTGCCACAGTGCAGCCCTCTCCTGCTGATTCTGGCTGGTGTGGGAAAACAGTATGTCATAATCCCGCACCAGGCTCTGGTGTATCTCTTCATCTTCTGCAGCAGAGTAGGCAGGATTTTGCTGATGCCATGTCCCTGAAAGAGAACACAAACAGGATATCAGCAAACTATGTCAGCAATATATGGCACACATACTATACATGATACTCAACTGTAGTGATATACTACTACTCCCATATGTAGCACGTGTGTGTCTCTTGGTGGATACACATGTACATGGCCAGATATCAGTGCTCAGCCAACACCTGTGCAGCAATACCTGCCACATTCCATACAACATAGTACCAAGCCCCATCAGTCAGCACACTGAGACAGTTCCAATGCACAACCTCACTCTGGGGGTTCTTACCAAGGTACTGTATGTGGAACGCCATCCACTAGTGTGATCTGGGCACAAATTAATCGGCCTGGATATACATATCCCACCACCACCACCAGCACAGTAGACTACTTTGATATATATGTGAATAGACAGATTTTCACTTGTTAGGACTGACATGGTATCCATGCAACCCACTGGGCCAGTGGAAGCCACAACCCACAATGCTGACCCCTTTGCAAATGATTCCCATGGACATCCCAAAGAATGCATGGAACATGCACACACATTTCTAACCAAGACCCTATGCACAAAGGTTAAGCATCCTGTCTGGTGGACCCCAGCCAAAGAAAAATTGTATAATGATAGAAGGAGGCTACTGCAGGACAGAGCAGATTCACATAAAGGGAAGGCATCTGTGGTCAGCACTGGTAATAAGCTACGGTCTCTCATAACTACATCCACGGCCAACTCTGAGAGGGAAATTGCCACGGACACTATAGATAACCACAAGGCCTTCTTCAGTTTTGTTAGACATATGGACCAAAAGCCTCAGATATGCTCTTAGTTACTACACACCTACTTAACATTCACTGAACCCACAGATATTGGCAACATTCTGGCAGACAGGTTCAGTGCAAATATCCCCCCTCCCTCTCTCCCACACTTAGAAATACTTATCACAGCTGAATGTAACCTCCCTATCATCTCAGATGTCCAGGTGAGGGCCGCCCTCAGCAAAGCAGAACACACAGCATCAATGTGACCTGATGGTATCCCTGGATGTGTGCTACGTGAACTCCAAGAGGAGATACAACCGCATATAAGACTGATATGTAACCTTGGCCGTACTACAGGATATGTACCTGAACACTGGCATACAGCAACAGTGGTCCCACTCCACTAAGGAGGCACCTCTATCAGCCCTGGGAACTACCACCCCATAAGCTTAACCAGCCTGGTCTGCAAAGCTATGGAATGATTCATTATGGGACACATATACAGCGATATTGGGTACCTGCAGACACTTGATCCCACCCAGTTTGCCTTTGTGATGAGCTGATCCTGCCTTTTGAACCTGGTTGACCATTTCAAAACAGTCACTACAGCCATTGATGAGGGCAAAGCAGTCCATACAGCCTGCCTGGACTTGCCTAAGGCCTTCAACACAGTACTCCACTCAGGCATCATAGACAAGCTCATCAGTTTACATGTTACTACATATGTCACATGATGGGTTGCACACTGGTTGAACTACAGAATCCATAATATCAATATTGTGGGAGCCATGTCAGACTCAAAGCCAGTCACATGTGGTATCCCACAGGGCTCTGTCCTAGGACCCCTCTTGTTTGGCATTTACTTCTCAGATGTGACAGCAAACATGTGCGGGTTGTGGATGACAAAGTTCCCAGATGACTGCGAACTAAGCGCCATAGTCGTTACACCAGCTGACACACACATCCTACAGACAGGCCTCATTGAAACGGACAACTGGTGCCAGAATCATGGCCTAACACTGAATGACATGTAATGTATAGTCATCCCCTTTGGGTGAAACTACGTGCACACAACTTATCACATAGACATACATATAGATACAGACCAATAACACATATGGAGGGTTCACAATATGTAGACTATAACTTGTTACTTTACATTACCTGTGTTTGTCGCAGCTGGTTGCGTTACTGTTACTATAGCTTCCTGCTGCTGCTAGCCCAGCTTGATACTGACACTGACGACAGCTTCAGCTTATTTTGTCTTACGTGTGTTTTTGTTTGTGTTCTTATTTTCTTTTTTTCTTTTTTTTCTCTCTCTCTCTCTCTCTCTCTGCCTCCAGACGGTGCAATGAAAGTATTGCATGTGTGGAGTGGGAGTACAGGATGCTTTTGTAGGGATCTGCATAAGTCCATGTGATGGCCTCTGCACCAATTGTAAGCCAGCATTTGCTAATTGCATGCAGCCAGTTGTGTACTGATTGCAGTTCTCACTGTGATTTCAGGACAGTGCTATAAAAGGGTATGTGAGATAGGCGTTGCCCTTTCAGATTGTAAGGGCGGGGACCATGCTGGTATGCTGTGGACACTGTTCTGTGAGTATAAAGGTTAGTATCTCTCTCATGATTCAGGCTGTGTTGTAGATTCACATTTCTCCATTCATCTCTCCTGTTTCCTGTACAAAGTGTGTATGTACACTGACACCTACATATATATATATATATATATATATATATATATATATATATATATATATATATATATATATATATACATACATTTATATATGTATAATAACTGACATTATTACCTACTAGCTACCAACTAGCATGGCTGTTTCTGTTCACACACTACTATTTTAGAAATCCACTAGATTTGACAGTAAATATACATGACATGCTTTGTGTACTACACATTCTATATTCCCTTTACATTCATTCCTACTATTACATGATATATTTATTGTAGCACAATGTTCTTGTACAACAGTCATGGCTTAGTGGTAAGTCATGCAGACTACTGTTTCTAAGGTCCTGGGTTTGGGACTGACAGTGGGATTTTATTTTGCTTTTGAACTGACTACAGGACCTGTCAATCAGAGTGACTAAGGCACTTTTAAGCAGTTGTAACCGGGTTAGCGCTGATTTGCACGAAGCTCCCGCATGTGCACTGGCATTCAGCTCCACGCACACCTGCTTACAACCGCTTAACAGTGCTTACTCTGGCGCACATCTTTGCTATTTTCTTTGAAAGAAATGAAAATGGGGAGACAGGAAAGAGGTGAAAAAGGGGTCACAAAGAGGGTAAGACAGTGGGGAAACAAGCTTGGGTTTTGCAGGAGGGATGCAGGTAAGGCCCATAGCTGCCCATTTCTTCATCAGCAACAGCTGTGCATATGTTTGTAATTTGGTGTGACATTTGAAACCTTCCACCCCTGAGAGAGGTGTCAGGACAACAATAATACTTGTTGTACAGCCAATTGTAATTGATAGTTTCCATGTCCAGCAGACATGTGTGTGGAATGGGCAGCTATGTATGGGGCGTAATTTTTTTGTGGGTACAGAGAGCACTTTTTTTTTTTTTTTTTCAGGTGAGAGTGGTATGTCAGGTAAAGGAAGTCAGTATAGCTGGGGAGGTAGGTTGGGTAGGTCAACAGACAAGACAAACAAGATGCATACAGGGGAGGTGTATGACATGTGTGGGGGGGTTACACAATTGATGGGGACAGATGTTTGGATATCCAGAGCCCATGAGCCCACAGATGGCAACAGTGGAACTGATATCCCCACCCATGGGCAGTTGCCACTGTTCCTTCACTGCCCAGGATGAGGCTGTGCTGGGGGCTGTGTAGGCCGGGTAACAGGCATGCCCGTAAGTTGTGCCACCTATGCCTCAAGCTGGCGTAGGGGCTCAAGAACAGAGTCCCGGATCTCCCTACGTACTACAGCCCAGAGGCTATGGAGGGTGAGTGGTGGTTCTCCTCCGGACACACTTGCAGATGGGGGATGGGCCCCATCCCCTGCAGCACTTCCACCCGCAGGTGGCACAGGGCCACCGGAGGAGGGTCCAGACTGGGCACTAGTGCCAGGTGAACTCGCCAGCTGAGGTGGGAGAGGTGGGTCCGCTGGAACCTGCCTTCCCTGTCGTCCTATGTTTTGCATTATGTCATGACAGTTTGGGTTAGTAACATACAATACCATTCACAATTAGTTGTAACAGCATGCATTAGTATTCCCATTAACCAAACACCCAGATATTCACACCTCTGAACAGCAAGCATAACACATGCATAATTTGAACAGCAATACACAGTCCAAAAACATGCAGGGTTGATTGATGGCAACAGGCCATCAGGTTTGGATGTATGAACAGGGCAGATGCATCAACGTACATGCAAATATGTATGACCCGACAGGATAAATGTCCAGGTTTGTTAATTGTGATTGCACATACCAATTTCACTTGGAATGGATTATATGTGGTTATAGGGTAGGGTGAAGAAAATATAATTAACACCTTCAAATACCAATACATATGCTGTACATTTCTAATAGCTGCAGATATATACACACTACTGTTCTACCTACAGTTTCCTATGTGATAACTACTTCAAGTTGGTGATAGGACTGTTACTGCTACATCAATATATATTTTATTGTTATTCATACACGTTCATATCTGGCTTTGTTCAGCTACATCATCCTGCTACATTTGATTTATATAGCTATAGACAACTGTGGATGTTTGGTATTTCAGACTATCATACTATCTGCATATTGCAGACTGAGAGCAACTTATCCAGATTTTAGGATACACATTCCAGCTGCAGCAACATTTTGAACACATTTCGCAGTTTGGTTCTGCTTGTCACATTCATTTCATTCTGTACTGACTGCAGTATACTTTATTCAGGGGTTATTACTACTTTATTGGTGGATTCATAACTCTTTCTCACACTCTCTCACTTGTTTTAATTTTACTATTCAGGATGGTACTTACTTCTAGGCTTTATTGACATGTTTTACCTGTAGTTATTACAATCCTTTCCAGCAGTCTCACTTCTGTCATGTTTCAGTATTTCAACAGGGATATATGTCACACATGTGATTTGCTCATCTTCTGCAGCTGTACTTTTCAGCCTGCTGCAGGTTGTGTACTATTATATTACAGGTGGGGCATCTTTATTTCAGACTTTATTTCAGACATTTTCATTTTTCTGTTTGGATTACAGACTGCAACACACTTTTGTAATCAAGCAATACTTGCAAACACTCTTACACTGTTACTTGCACATTTTATTACTTAGTGACTACACTGCACTCTTTTGCTAACTGTCATACTTTTATATTTCTTTACAGTTACTGGGAGAGGATTACTGACCTGCCTGGTGGCGCAACCGCACCAGCCTATCACCATAGGCTCTGCGGTTCGCAGAACGGACACCTGCAGCTGTAATATAAATGAAGTAATATTGGAATACACATCTCCATAATATCAGCTAGTTTAATTTCTTACATACATAATTAAATGTAACTTACTCAGTAGTGGGGCGTTGGGCATTTGCCGGGCCTCCTGGATCCAAAGGTTCAATTGGTCCTGCTTATGTCTCTTCTGGTCCGCATGGCGGTGACGGACCTGCTCACCAGTCCTTGGAATCCCTGTGGCACTGGTGAGATCATGAGCCAGCCGGTCCCACGCCTCTGCCCTATATGCTCCCCACAGGACCTGGCCCTGCATGAGTTGGGCCTCATGATTGTGGACAAGGAGCCAGACCATATATCTGGACTCCTCAATGCCCCACCTCTGTGCTCGAAAGCAACTACCCTCACCTACTCCTGACATTCTGGCTGCAAGTCAGTTCTACAATCGTTTATGCTGTGTATTCCCGCCTATGGGGCTTATATATGCCGTTTTTCCCGCACTTATCTGTGATTGGCCATTTTGGAATTGTATCAGCTTCACAAAACCTGCTTTGTCATGCTCCACTTTCTATTCATTCCTATATATTTGCTATTACTGCATTTCTAAGTATAGCTGTCATGGCTTAGTAGTTCAGTACCTTGACTATGGTGCATGGTATCCTGGATTCGAACCTGACCACTGCTTTTTATATTTTATGACTGTCTAGACAGGCTAGGGGGTGTGTCTGTGTAAAGGCAGTTTTGTTACAGCTTGCTCAACGTTGCCCGTCAGTTAGCTTGTTGGCGTGGTGCGCAGCTCCACGCAAATGGGTTACGCTGGTTTATGCTTCATTTGGCTGTCAGGACGCATATTACGCTCAGCTCAGCTAGGGGCACACAGTTTCAGAGTGTTAAACCACTGCTCACCTACGGGCACTCATTTTGCACCTGTTGAACCACTGCTCACCTTTGGGCACTCATTTTACATCTGTTAAACCACTGCTCACCTACGGGCTGATGCACTCACCTTGTTAAACTGTAGTTCAGCTATAGGCACATCTGGCATTTTTTATTATTTTGTTATCTCACATTTCTTCAAAATAAATGGCCTATTTCATTACATTTTACATAAAATATAATTTTATATGTGTACATATATGTCAGGGACTTGTTTTGTGCTTATTTCACTAAAAATAAAAATTGATGTTGTGGGGGCTCAAACCGTGACTGCCTGCTCTTCAGCCGACGTCTCTGCTGCTACGCTATTGCTTTTTGGCTTACTTTGCATAGTTAGTTCTTATATGCTTTTCCACTTACTGCTAACTGTGGCTGAGCTTCGGGCATGCCCGCGCAAACGAGTGCACTCATGGGCAAACATCTTTACAGTTAAAAAAAATATAACATGTTCATTTATATCATTTTATGTTCATAGTCTGTGGGGGCATGTGTTGTGTTGTGTTGTGTTTATTCACATTTCCATGTACTCTGTCGTGGGTGTTTACTTTGGGCACTTTTACTCTTCTGGGGCGTGTCCGTTTGCAGGGCTCGGCCTACGGACACGCCCCCTACTGTCTTCCACGGACCGTGTTAGCCTTAGGTGTGATTCAGCATGCCCTCATGCATATGCATGACATGCTGACGTCACACCGTTTAACTGCAGCCTCCGTGTAAGCCTTGTATCTCTTACATGGAGGCTTCGTGAATCCTGCCCTAAGTCTTCAATCAGCAACTCCCATCTTAAAAGGATGTAAGCTACCTGTCCTGCCACATCAGAGCAGACCATAAATCTTCTGAATGTAAAACAACTGGTCTGAAGCCCAAGTTCTTCAACCGAAGGCATAGAATAACAGTTACAATTTAATCAGGTTGCTAACAAGTAGTAATAAATGCAGCAGAATAAATGCAGTAAAGTAAGAAGAAACACAAATACAGTAAAAGTAGATGAAAAAAGTGCAATTTTTTTTATATAACAATAGAAAACGAGCAAACTGATTTAAACAAATTACCCTGCCCCTAGAGTGCAGGGGAACTCTCTCCAAAAAGGATGTCCTGTATTAGTCCTCAAGTTATACAAACAAAGCTAGATTCAGCATGCCTGAATCTAGTCTCTGCTACAGCAAACAAGGTGTACCAATTTCAGGAAGAAACAGTTCAAATAAGCAGGCACAATAATCCTTTCACCAGAAATTCCCAGCAAGAAACAGTTCAAATAAGCAGGCACAATAATCCTTTCACCAGAAATTCCCAGCTCAGAAGGCCAGAATCTAACCTGTCCTCCTACAAGACTGCAGACCACAAACCTTCGTAATGTAAAATAACTGGCCTGAAGCCCACGTGCTTAAACCAGAACTAATGCACTTTAGAATAACAGACACTGAGCCTTCAATCAGCAATTCCCAATTTAGGAAGATATAAGCTACCTGTCCTGCGACAACAGTGCAGACCACAAACCTTCCTAATGTAAAACAACTGGTCTGAAGCCCAAGTGCTTAAACCGAAAAGGTTAGAATAACAGTTACAATTTAAACAAACTACTACCAAGCAGTAATAAATGTTGTTGTTGTTGCAGCAGAATAAATACAGTTGAGTATTTTTAAGAAGAGCCAAAAGCAAAATAAAGTGCATTTTTTTTTTTTAAGTAAAGTGCAAGGAGAGGAAGGAGGAGCAGAAATTAAGAACCTAAGTGGGTTGGCCTTCTCAAATGTTCTCTCTGTATTAAGTAGAGTGAACACCAGACGGGGAGGGGTGTCCCAGATGAAATTTACAGTAGGGGCGGGCAACTGCAAAGCCACCAACTATAACAACTGTACAAGAATAGGGTGAGAGGGAGGGGGGAAAAAACAGTTTCAGGACAGATAAGAAACATAAAACAATGCTAGAAAATATATAAAATTATTCAGTCAGGCAAACAATAATTCAGTCAGGCAAAATTAAGACAATAATCCAAATAAACAGCCAGCACCTCAATTCGCACAGGAACAATATTTATTTTAGATCCACGATCATACCGGTTTCAGCATCAAGCTTTCTTCAGTGATGTTGACCAATAATGTCAACTCTTTATATATATATCCCAAAGTTAATTACATAATTAACCCATAATTATTAAGGACCTGGTTTAAAGCTGTACATCACAAATGTGAATATTATTAGTATATTAAATTTATAAATTAATACTTCGGATATCATTCAAAGGTATCAAACTAAAAAAATACATATATATATATATATATATATATATATATATATATATATATACACACACACACAAAAATATATATATTTATACTTATAAATGGTCATTCATACCTGGAGAAAACAACCCCCTAAGTCTAATAATCCATGTTTTTTCTTTTTTGTCAAGCAAACTATGCCAACCTGATCTATTAATCTGATCTCCCCTAATAGCATCAATAATTTGAAATTGAAATCTTGCTTTATTGTGGGACAAAACATGCTTATAAATGGCACTGGACAAATGTTTATTTCTGACATCACTTAGGTGTTCGGACATCCTAATCCTAAGTGGTCTAGATGTTTGTCCTATGTAGAAAGCACTACATGAACAAGTCACCAAATAGATAATCCAACTCGTACCACAGTTTCCAAAACATCTAATGTCAAATACTCTACTAACATTTTTACTAGAAAATTCTTTGGATTTTCTAATGTATCGACGAAAAGAACAATGTCCACATGGCAATGAACCCCTAATCTCCTCCCCTGTTAATGTATGTTGTATCCCACCCAACTTATATCTCCCTTGTTTATGCATATTCAAATAAGAGCCCAATGTACGACCTCTCCTAAAAGAAAATAAACAATTGGGCCCTAAAATTTTAGTTATCTCTGAATTAGCAAGTAATATATTCCAATTGTTATTAATGGCACTCTTAATGACATTAATATTTCTTCCAAATGTTGTAACAAGTCTGATGGGTGTCTCTACTGGAATATTCTTTTCTTTATATTCCAATAATTCTTCACGATTAAATTGTTCTACCCAATTAGACGCTAAGCTAATTTCTCCACATTTATATCCCCTAGTTATGAACCTATTTTTTAAATCTTTTTTTTATAATATTCATAACTTTCCTGGTTGGGACATATTCTTTTGATCTTTAAAAATTGGGACTTGGGGATATTTTTTATAATATGTTTTGGATGTAAGCTGCTTGCCTCCAAGAGGGTATTATATTGTGGATACTTTCTAAATATCTTGGAATCCAAAGTATGATCATTATTTCTTGTGACACAAACATCCAAATACTGAATCTGATTATATTGTACATTTAAGGTGAACTCAATCCCCCAAAGATTGTCATTCAAATATTGGATAAATTCCAATAAATATTCCTTGTCACACCTCCAAACAAGCCATCAATCGTCAAGGTATCTTCGTCATATATCTACCTCATCTAACAAGCTGGTCCAAGTGTGGATTGTTTTTCTTTTGTAGTGGTGATTCTGAGCCTCCATATTCATATAATAAGGGTTATTTTTTTTACAGTTTTTTGAAAAATGGATTTGACCACCATATTGAAAGGTTTATCTTCTGATAAGGATGATGTCCAAATTTTTGGTATTAATGAAGAAGGTATCCCTCTGAGTGATGGGATGATGAAAGACCCGGGGGATTCCTGTAAGGATTTGTTTGTTAAATTAACCAGGAAAATGACCCAACTTAGAAGTAGTGTGTGGCATCTAAGGCTTTTTAAGGCCTATAAGGCTAAGAACATTACACCGAGGGGGTTGAGAATTAAAATTCAACTGTTTGTTAATAGTCCGGATGAACAGTTAAATGAAGAATGGGTCAGGGCTCAACACACAGCCACTATGTTATTTGTGGATACTTTGATTTCTTTTTATGAAAGAAATATTGACTTTAATGGCATAGAAGTGAAAAAATTATGTGATGATATCAAACAATTTGAGGGAGAGAATATATACAAGTCCTGTTTGTCCAAACTTTCCAAAGATTTGATGGTAACAGAACACAGCTTAAAAAATAAAAAGTTGCAAAAATTCCAAAGAGATGTTTCAGACTATGTAGAGGGAAAACCAATTGGTACTAAGAAATATGTTAGGTTTAGGGAGGGGGATAGTGGACAAATGAGATTTAGAAAAAAGAGACCTAGGTCTATATTAAAGAAGTCTAAAATGGACATTAGTAGCACCTCAGGTGAAGAGTCTTCTACAATGGAAAAGGAACATGAGTTCACTCAGGAGTCCCCAGTACATAAGAAAACCAAAAATATGGACTGCCCTTTAGAGTTAAAAGACACAGGGGAGGTAGGAAACATAAACATAGACACCGCAAAGAATTTGGAAATGCTGTTGGATGTACTGATTCGGAAATAAATGAATATCCAAATGTACATAATATCTCTTCTGTGTCATTGAATGATATACAAATTAAAGTATTGAATAAAGGGCTTTCTTATGTTCCAGGGTTTTTTGTTAATGAATGTGATTTTGTGCAGGATGTTATGTCCTTTTGTAGACATGTTAATCTGAAATTGTTTTTTGGAAATAAGGATAATTCTTCTGGAACTACTGGTTTCCGATTTAAGAAATCCAATTTTCAACCACCAATGGATAAATACGTCACTATCTTTCAAGAAAAAGTAATTAAAGATTTGCATTTTAAACATAAAGAAGAGTTTATATTGGGTAACAACTTATCTAAGGTAGAATTTCAAGCTATCCAGGATTTAAGAAATAACTCCAACATTGTCATTACTAGAGCTGATAAAGGAGGAGCAGTGGTAGTGATGGATTTAGAACAGTATGTTTTGGAGGCACACACACAATTAAATAATAAAAAAATATTATATGTTGATGCCCCTAGACCCGACCAAGAAATTTAAGCAGGAGATTGATCAATTTTTGGATTTGGCAGTTGAGGAAGGAATTATTGATAAAAAAACTCAAATGCAATTGACAGTTATATATCCACTTAAACAGATTTTTTACTTGCTGCCAAATATTCACAAAAATTTGATGAAACCACCAGGCAGACCTATTGTCTCTGGTCGTGGTTCACTGACAGAACCACTGTCAGAATTTCTTACCTTGTACTTAAAACCTCTTTTAGTCCTAGTTAGATCTAGGTTAAAAGACACCACAGAATTTTTACAGATTATTGCAGATTCTCAGTTGGAGCCTGGTTGGTGGATGGGTACACTAGATGTTAAATCTTTGTATACCAGTATTCCACATTGGGCTGGGTTGCAAGCTGTTGAATATTGGTTAAATAGAAGTGGTTTCTACCAACCAGGCTTCAACACTTTACTAATCTGTATGGTGGAACAGGTATTGACTAAAAATGTGTTTTATTTCCACCATGAATGCCATTGGCAAACTCAAGGTACAGCAATGGGGGCATCCTTCACACCTATATATGCGGACTTGTTTATGGGTTATCTGGAAGAGTGTCTCATCTATGATAAAACTCATAACATATATATAGAGGAGTTAGATATATGGCGAAGATACCTTGACGATTGCTGGCTTGTTTGGAGGTGTGACACGGAATATTTATTGGAATTTATCCAAGATTTGAATGACAATGTTTGGGGGATTGAGTTCACCTTAAATGTACAATATAATTAGATTCAGTATTTGGATGTTTGTGTCAGAAGAAATAATGATCATACTTTGGATTCCAAGATATTTAGAACGTATCCACAATATAATACCCTATTGGAGGCAAGCAGCTTAGATCCAAAACATATTATAAAAAATATCCCCAAGTCCCAGTTTTTATGGATCAAAAGAATATGTTCCAACCAGGAAAGTTATGAATATTATAAAAAAGATTTAAAAAATAGATTCATAACTAGGGGATATAAATGTGGAGAAATTAGCTTAGTGTCTAATTGGGTAGAACAATTTAATCGTGAAGAATTATTGGAATATAAAGAAAAGAATATTCCAGTAGAGACACCCATCAGACTTGTTACAACATTTGGAAGAAATATTAATGTAATTAAGAGTGCCATTAATAACAATTGGAATATATTACTTTCTAATTCAGAGATAACTAAAATTTTAGGGCCCAATTGTTTATTTTCTTTTAGGAGAGGTCGTACATTGGGCTCTTGTTTTAATATGCATAAACAAGGGAGATATAAGTTGGGTGGGATACAATGTACATTAACAGGGGAGGAGCTTAGGGGTTCATTCCCATGTGGACATTGTTCTTTTTGTAGATACATTAGAAAATCCAAAGAATGTTCTAGTAAAAATGTTAGTAGAGTATTTGACATTAGATGTTTTGGAAACTGTGGTATGAGTTAGATTATCTATTTGGTGACTTGTTCATGTAGTGCTTTCTACATAGGACAAACATCTAGACCACTTAGGATTAGGATGTCCGAACACCTAAGTGATGTCAGAAATAAACATTTGTCCAGTGCCCTTTATAAGCATGTTTTGTCCCACAATAAAGCAAGATTACAATTTCAAATTATTGATACTATTAGGGGAGATCAGATTAATAGATCAGGTTGACATAGTTTGCTTGACAAAAAAGAAAAAACATGGATTATTAGACTTGGGGGTTTGTTTTCTCCAGGTATGAATGACCATTTATAAGTATAAATATATATATATTTTGTGTGTGTGTGTGTGTGTATATATATATATATATATATATATATATATATATATATATATATATATACATATATATATATATATATATATATATATATATATATATATGTATATATTTTTAGTTTGATACCTTTGAATGATATCCGAAGTATTCATTTATAAATTTAATATACTAATAATATTCACATTTGTGATGTACAGCTTTAAACCAGGTCCTTAATAATTATGGGTTAATTATGTAATTAACTTTGGGCTATATATATATAAAGAGTTGACATTATTGGTCAACATCACTGAAGAAGGCTTGATGCTGAAACCGGTATGATCGTGGATCTGAAATAAATATTGTTCCTGTGCGAATTGAGGTGCTGGCTGTTTATTTGGATTTTTGGTTTGCTTTTTGGCCGTTGCACTGGCCCGTCGTACGAGTTCAGCTGCTAAGATTAAGACAATGCAGTACTCTGAAAGGTTAAAATGCCAGGAAATATACTTATCAATCAGCAATATATTTCCAGATTGTTTGAGAATCACACCAGCTAGAACACCAGGAGTTTCCAACAGTGTATGCAAGAATTTACAAAACATGTCAATATGCTAATATAGACCCAATTCAACTAATACAGGAAAGAAAAGGAAACGTGATTTTAACACAACAACAGATAATTTATTTTATCAAAAGAAGGGGAATGAGTGAGCACAAAAGTGCGATCTCAATAATTTACAAATACAGTAAGGATTTAAGGCAGAGTACATGGGTAAGCAAATATTTCTAAATCATCCTAGATGCAAGGTTAAAATAACAGGATTTGCATAAGAAATCAAAGATAATTACATAAACTACTAGAGAACTACAGAAGTCCTAAAATTTTACCAGTGCAAAGCATAATCTCTCCCACTTTTCATGGAGTAAATACTCTTGTTTTAGTGGGTTGATTAAAAATCCAGTTAGATACTGAGGCTTTATATATTTGTATTAATATGAATATGCATGCTGAATTTCATTTTCTGTGAACTGTACTTTACATGACAAACATAGTTAATGTTAGATTGTTTTAAATGCTGTGTATAAATGAATTGGATCCAATTATCATTTTCAAAATAAAGGAACTCACACACATGAAAATAGATGGCCCCAAGTAATTTTTGTGTACCTCTTTAACATTTTATTTGACATTTATTTACTTGGGTAGTGTACTGATCATAGCGGAGCATTTACAGTCACAGCTTGGGTCAATATGTCGATAGACTTATTGATATGAACAATGTAATACAGATATACAAATCTATATTAACCTTTTTACATGGGACAATGACAGCCAAGTTATTAAGTATAGAAGAGCAAACAATGAGTATGTTATTAGATGAATTAATGTTGCACAGACTCTTCTTTGAGAATGTTCTTTGAATTTAGCTGAATTATAAGCATAGACTGGAAATTAAAGGACTTGTTGAATAGAAAAAAAACATATACATATAAAACATGGCTTAGTATAGTGAAAAGTATGTTATGCGACACTGCCAGGTCTCTAGACTGTGTTAAGACCTCTCTGTACAATTGCCTCTTTATTTGGCTGTTCTGAACGTGTGTAATAACTCAGTTACAGATACAGCATATTTGCCCTGCACATCTTTAATAAGTCATAGAGGCAGTATAGCAGCAACACAAAATGAATGCTACACCACCAGAGTCCAACTTGTCTGATGAAAATTGAATCTTAATGTACAGGGTATTCCAGATAATGTCTTACCAATGACCTATGCAAGATGATATTAACTTTATGTTTCCTACTTATGATGCCTCTTTGTATACAGGAGAGAACTCCTCCCGCCGTCTCTTCTGTTTTACCAGACTGCTTTCTTGTCCTTAGTACACATGATATAGGCATGCACTGACTTCTTTTTTCCTGTTGTTGCTTCGGAGTCTATTGTCACTGTATATCCCTTTCACAGGTTATGCCTTCTAGATGCATTATTCTTCTCTTTAGCCTGTTTCCCTATGTTCAAATTAATCACGCTAAAATGAATACCTTCTCAACATACTTTGAACAAATATCATTCCTCAAGCAGACTTATAAAAACATTCTTGCAGGGGGTAATGATCCCCTATATTCCTCTTAGTTATGTGTGCTGACTTTATGGTCACAAGGAGTGGAGTTAAAAATGAAACTGTAAAATCCTGCAGACAGCACTCTTGTTCAAACAGTGGTCGTGCTACATCTAAACCCCACACAGAAATAACAAAATAAAGCCAACCAGTACTAAGGATGTACAAATACAAGTTTCAATAAAAGAAAACCCTGCTAAAGCACAATAAACTAATAAAATCAACATCTTAAATTTGGCCAAACACCCAAAATGATGAGTACCAAAAAAAAAATCATGAGCACTGGTGAAGCCCAAAAGAGTTATGTAAAATCCACGAATACGTCATTCAGGTAAAGCGAATAATACAAAATCCGATAATAAAACTAAGAATCAATTGTTCAGTTATGACAAAACATGACTAAACAGTGCAGTAAATAAATATAAGCTATGCAATGCTCGATTATGGGGAACCTTTCTGAGCTGCATTTAAGTGGTGATGTTTTAATCATGTCTTCGGTCTTTCCAGTTCCCCTTTTGTGCCTTCTGTAGCTTTGGCTGTAGCATCTTTTTAGTACATCTTTGCATCAGGAGCAAATAGGTGTGTACTTCTTTTCAAACGCTCTTAAATGTCATTTATACAGATAACAAAAATACTCAGTCTCAGAAAAAAACCCGTAGGGTGCCCTGAGCTGCTAGCAGGCTTCGTTTATTATGGGCACTCAGCATCCTTTGATCTAGCCAAAGCTGTACCTTTGCTACCACTTTTCTACCCCCTCCAAGGGAAGTTATGGTAAAATCATCACACTACTACTTTTGGAAAAGTGAGATTGGAATACACAGTAAGACAGCTTTAACCAGTCTTCTACTTTGTTTTTCTGTTTTCCCTCTGTGCTTGCCAGAAATCAAGCTTCCATGATCAGTTTAGCTCATTTCCTCTCATTCTGGGTTACTTACCAGTATGGGTGGCAGACAACCAGAAGAGAGAAAAATGAAACCAAAAAACTGACTTGACAGATAAAAGCTATCCCTTTGTCCATGTCCCACTAGCCACTGGCACCAAATGAAGGTATCATTACAATGTGTGGTCACAGGAAGTAGAATTAGAAATGTTATGGAGGGCAGTTACAAGCAGTCCACCAACAGAAGAATAAGTGAAATTATATATATATCATACATGTGGAAAATGTTATCTCATGATTAGGAAAAAGAAAAACATTCTGCTTTAGAAAAAAAATAACCATAAATAAATAAACAAATATGCTTCCTGTTTTGCAGGTGTAATGGAAGTAAAGAACTGATCGATGGTAGTGAATCATACCAAACTTCAGATAGTACAAAGGATATATTTGGATCAATTGAAATGGAAAGTTACATCAATGCTGACAAAATGTCTGGTCATTTAATTCTAGAGTGTTCTGCTTCCAATGATGCTGGACAAGAGTATGATCATATAGTGCAAGGTAATGTGATTCTGTAGCTCCCACTCATTACTACATGCAATATTATTCTTTTGTAGAAATTGGCATTATAACTAACTAATATAAAATACATAAATGCATTACCCAAGGTTGCAACTGGTTCCTCTTCTAAGTTTTTATATATTTAAAAAGGGTTGGCATTGAGTAATTTGAGTAATTTGATATTCAGGTAACATTTTAGATGAGATTACCCTTCTTCTCCTGTTCCCTCAAAGATACAATTTTATGTGTTTAAAAATATAGTGGATGGCTTTGATTTACTTCACCTGTTTTATTTATTTTAGTTTTTATTAATTGAAACAATTATATGTCTTAGTTTCTTATCTTCATATAACTCTAAATGCACAAGAGTTTTTACATTTTTCTTTCTAAACATCATGTTAGTAACTATTGAACTAGTAAATAACTACAATATTGATATGTTCTCCATAAATATATTTATACTAGAGAGTCAATTATCCAAACTAATTGGGACCTAGGGTAGTCTGGATAATCAAACTGTTTGGATAATCAGACATACATTGAACTGGATAAAAAAAAACTTCTAAAAATCTTGATTTTCTGCACTTTTAAACCATTCAGTCACTCCAGTGGACAATAAGGAATAGTTTTTACACATGAGCATTCTACAAGCTCAAAAAACATGCACAAATGAATATATATGAAGTTTGCCTATTCAGAATTTATGATTTTCCTAAGCAAAAACTTT
Organism: Protopterus annectens; assembly: GCF_019279795.1. NCBI lineage: Eukaryota > Metazoa > Chordata > Ceratodontiformes > Protopteridae > Protopterus > Protopterus annectens. The sequence continues at coordinate 191,883,774 of NC_056734.1, forward strand.
GGAAAGCTGTGTTCAGATAATTGGCACTTCGGATAACTGAGGTTCGGATAATCGACTCTTACTGTATTGTGTATAAAACATGAAAATTCACCAGTCGTTCATTAGATGTGGCACTGTTATATATTTTCAAAACTGCTGTTATTTTTGGCCAGAATTTGATTTTTTCATTTGATTTATTTTACCAGTTTATTATTCCAATTTCTTTATTATGGACTTCCTGAAGGAGCAATACAAATTCTGTATATTTAGGTTCTGCCCCTTTTTACCAGTCTTTCATTATTATTTTTCTTGCCATAACTAATAATGTCCAAAAAGGAGTAAATATTAACACTTACACCTGTTGATACTGGAATAATATATAAAGTCATATATTTTTTAAGCTTAAGGTTGTCTTTCCATACTGTTTGATGATATGCTTGTATTTGTTCCTGATACGTTTCAAGGTTTGTACATTCAACAAAAAATATGTTCCTAATCTGCATCTATATTTTCATTACATCTCCAGCATATACAACTTTTTTTTTTGTGATTCTAGCTCTTTTATATGGAGTATAAAAAAGTTCTTTTTAAGAATGTCCATGTATGCATTATCCAAAATAATGAGGCTGTAGTACACTTAATAGAACTTACATATTATTTTTTCTTTTGAAGTAAATTCCATTGTTAGTTTTTATGTGTTTATATCCAATTATCTACTAAATGTGAATTCTGTTCCTTTATCATTTATCTAAATTATGCAAAATAAATTTATTACTACTGCTTGTACACATCATCTTATTCACATACTTTAATAATTTTGGTATTTTTTAAGGTGGATTCTGAAATGCTTTGAGGTTTCCTAATCTGTATTTGCTTATGGCTTGTACAGTTTGTAAGTCCATAGGTTCATGCTAGGTGGTTGATCCAGTGGAGCATTTGTAGCCTAGCAAACAATCCAACCCATTTACCAAGACATGAATTAATACCAGACTCAATCTATTCTGGTCCCTTTCCTTAAGAGCTAGGGGCCACATTAGGGATATACTTATGAGTGCCTATCCAGCCATCCAAGTTACACATAAACAAGAGTCTATTCTTTCAAAGAAGTGCTCTCTGTTAAAGATATCCATCCCACAAACAAGTGCTGTTTATGTTCTGTTAGAAGTATAGGTCCCCTGAGCAGGTGTTTAGGGTGGTATTAGTTTTGTGGTTATGTAGGAGGTTAAAAAGTGACTATATTACATCACCGAATGTTTAAAAAAGCGAACGGTGATTAATCGACCCTATGTAAGCAAAAGCTTACAATATCGAACTGTCAGAACAGTGATTTTTTCAAAGGGAAAAAAATCGCTGTTCCAACAAAAAAAAAAAAAAGGAAAACACTTTATAACATTACATTAAGTGGGGGGCTTCACCCCTCACACCCCCCAATGTGGGGGACTGCACCCACCACACCCCCCTACTTAAATATGCCAACTCCAAGACCGCACTACAGTGCTGAAAATGGCAAAGTACCAAAGCGGCCAAGCAAATTCTTTGTCAGGGAAAGAATTCACTTACATATCGCTTCAATATTTTGCCATTTCAGTCTTTTATGTTCGACCAAGACGTATTCGAAAGAATGCGTCTTCAGTCTTCTAATAGGAACCCGGTTACAAAGGACCAGATCTCTCAAAGCTCTGTAGGCACGGCAGAGATCTCCTTTCAATAGTGAGGAAGAAACGGAAAATAGTGGCAGCATTTTAAGACAGTCAGAGTAAGTGAAAGGAAGACTTGCCTTTGAGTTTTTTTGGTAAGGAAATGCTGCAGTCTCTTGAGCTAGATCATATACATAGTTAAGTACATACAAAAGAGGGCATTATAATTTATTATTGGACTGATAAGGAAGAAACAGAGACAGACAATGATTTCCTTTGATCTAGAAGATATGCTCCTGGTGATTAATCTGGCTATATAAAAGTATTTCCTAACAACTGTGGTCAGAAGATGATCAAAGGATAGCTAATTGCCAATGAAGGTACCCAAGTCCCTAATGAGTGAATCAATTTTTAGAGAGGGTGTCACCTATGTGATAGGAGTAGGATTGCCCATGTTTGCCAAAAGACACAATGTTGCATTTTTTTGCATTTAGTTTGAGGCTGCGTTCCAAGCACAATTTGTTAGCATGGGTTACATTATTTTAGAGAATATGTAGGTCATCTGTGGTATTTATGTGAGCTCTGAATTTACAAGCATCAGGAAACTTTGTCAGCCACATGCTTTTGGTGTATGCTTTAACATTAGAGAAGTAGATACCAAAGAGGAGTGATTCCAGGAAAATTTAATGGAGAACACAGCTGGTAACCACTCAATTAGTTGATAGTGTACATGCAACACTAACAGACTGGGTTCTGTCTATAATCCAGTTTGCTAACTTGTGGGTAACATAGGGGTTTACACTTAATTGGATTAGCTTATAAGTGATGCCTGAGTATGGAATGGTATTGAAGGCTTTGCCCAAGTCTAGGTTTGCCATATGAACCAATCTGCCTGAGTCTAATGCCTCAGTGACTTGCTCAAAAAAGTGCACCAGATTCACCAGGTTCAAGAGGCAGGATCTGCCTTTAACAAACCCAAATTAGTTCTAGTCCAGGTTTTGAAGACTACCTATATCCTTGTTGAGATCCATAATGATGTGTTCCATTTCCTTACAGAAAAAAATAGTGAGGCTCATATGTCTATAGTTGCACAAGGCATCCATGGGTCCTCCTTTGCAGAGTGGGATGACTATAGCAGTTCTTCAGTTGTTTCCCACAAATCCAGTGGAGAGGCTGAGACAGAATAGATTCAATAAGGAGTCAACTATGCGGAGCTTGGCACTGACAAGAAGACAGCCTGGTATGTGGTCAGGGGCCATGGAGCTACTGTTAGCACTGGAGAGAGCACTTTGGACTTGCTCACAGGTAATTTGGAGGGGCATAGGCATGCTAATATACTGTGAGTAATTTCAGGGAAATAGGGGGTAAAATTTGAGCTGAAATTGTCATCAGGGAACAAGTATGGTATGTTATTTTTCACTAACACAGAACATTGTTGGTTGTTATTTCTTTGGTTCCTGACATAACTGAAGAAAATGCAGTAGTTATTTTTAGCATAACTGGTGATTCACAATGCGTATTTGTTCTTGGAGTATTTAAACTCATAAACTCTTAGGGTAACTCATTTGATTTTGTTTCTATTTTCTTTGTTGATCATTTTGAGCTGATGGGGTGCTACATTTATGGGCTAAAAATATTTCTGCTATTATATAATTTGCTGATACTAGAATTCTATTAAACAGGTTTAGTCTTAAATTTGACACTATATTTACGTCTTGGGGGACTAAGTTCTCAATACCAAACTTGGAGGTAACAATAAAATGTATCCATGAAAACTGCAGCATCTAGGTGAGGAGGGTGTTTGAATTTCATCAGGACATCAGTTAACTGGAGTAGATTTGCCTTAAGATAGTGTCTGAAGATGGAGGACTCAGGGCTCACACCTAGAATAGATGTTACTCACTGCATGATGGCTACATTTGAGTGGTGATTTGATAACTTTAGACTCTAGGCATTGGGGCTTTATTTGTGATGGCCAGGTCTAATATTTTACAGCTCTTTACTTGGATTTGGAATAGTGATTCCAAGAAGTTGGCAATAATGAAATCTAGGAATCTTTGGGAATACTTAGTTGTGGTGATATAGCTCCCCAACTGATGAGAGGATAGTTGAAGTTACTCAAGAGAATAGTGCTAGGTTGCATTATGAGATATGTCAGTTTGTTAAAATATTCCTTATGGCCTGCTGGCGTCATAATGGGGATAAAGTAGTTGGCTACAATATTCTACTGAGGTTTGTTTATTGTATGATGAATGTGGAGGAGTTCTAGGTCATTGTCCTGCATTGCAAGTTTGGAGGTGAAATGGTTTCTTAGGAACATAGATACTTCCCACCAGCTACAATGTCCAATTTGGTATAGTGCCTGAAGGTGTGGTAAGCATTAAAACACTGCACTGCAGGGGTGATTTCACTGTTCTGAAACCATGTTTCAGTAACTATGTATACATCAATATTTTGGGGGATTAGTAGTATCTGCAAGGAATGCAACTTTTTGTTAAGACTTCTATCATTGAGCAGTGTTACATTTATATATTCTTGATTTTTCTTGGATATAAAGGTAATTTGAGAAGATTGATATTGCTTAAAAAGGCACTGTGAGGTACAAAAAAAGTCCTAGCCAATATAAGGAAGACATGAGGTGAGAGATGCAGACCATCCCTGGCAAAGCAGCCAGGGTTGTCAACCATCACATCCCAGGTTGATATTTACTGGATCCCCCGTAGAATGACACCAGTAGTTGAGCCACTAATTAAAGTCAATTATATTTTGTTTGTACTGAGGCATTTATTCTTAGTGGTGGTAAGGTATTGGTCTGTACTAGTTTCCCTTTTTGAGATGCATATTTGAAAAGCTCCTTCATGTCCCATTTCACAAGATCCAAGGAAGTACATTTCAAATAATTTATTCCCACATGTGCAAAGATCATGTCATATGTTTACTTGGGATGAAGAGACCTGAGGGTTTTACTGACGTTACATGTCCTGGCACCTAGAGGGAACTAAACATCACCCTGTCTTTGCTCAGCCTAATGAGTGGAACATCTGTAGGTCTAATTATGGAGTTACCTATAGCCAAGACATTGACAGATGAACCTGCTTGGTCTTTCTTCCTTAAGGATTTCTGCATGCTAGTTATGTAACTCTGTTAGTGTCTATATTTCCTATGTCAGAGTGAGATGTTGATGCTGGGTTGCACACAAAAGGTAAATTTGAGGGCTTAGGTTTTGGAGTCCTAGGAGGATTAGGTAATGATTTTTAATGGCATCAACATAACATGGCTTAGATTTTGTAGTCCATGGATGTTGTATATGTGTGGGTGTGGCTGAAATAGTGTTGAGCTCACTGCATGTATCTGGCAGACAGTGACACCTCCAGCTCAGTACTGACACCTCTCACAGACGGTCCATTGAATTTAGCAGGAGTTTGTTATCAACGAGCATGAAGCAGTTCATGCACTGCCTCCAGATTCTAGGAGCTATGAGGCTGGCAACAGAGGATGAGTTTGTGTGTTGACTCTGTGTATGACCATGGCTGCTAAGCTTAAAGTAAGTAAGGATATAAAGAAGGTCTGGGGAAATATTACAGCTGTGGAAGTGTGTTGGACTGATTATATATTCAGCGAAAGCCAGCACTGCTCAGTGCATCTGGTACCCAGGCTGCAAAAAACTAATGCAGTTAAGAGTATGCTTGCACAACTTAAAGCAAGCAATTTAGTCAAAGCAGAGGACCTGGATAAGTGACTCAACAATATTTTAAGAAGGTACCCTGCCTGTAGTACAAGTAGAAAGAGACAGAGAGAAAATAATTGCGTGTGTTACCTGCTATGGAAATACTGTAACTATGCTGCTGTACTCAGCACAGCACCGTGCTGTAAATCCAACAGAAGAAAAGAAAAGACAATGAAAACATGTGAAGTTTGAAGGACAAGTGCTGTAAACCACCCAGAAACTGTAGCAACCAGTCTAATTCTCACCTAGATGATTCACAAATTATTCTAAGACCGCTACCACTCCTGGCAATGCAGATTCACTCAAAGCAGGGATTTAAATTGAACAGAATAGTATTAAACACATCAGAACAGCAAAAGTGTAACCAGCAGTACCTTGCAAAATATTATGAACTGAAAATGACTAAAATCATATAAAAATAGTACAGGCAATGCAGCAAAACTCCAGATGCCTAAAGCATTATAAAAATAGTAACAGGCAATGGAAAAAGTAGCTGGAATATCTAGGTAATTTAAGTGCAAAGAAAAAGGACTTAACTGGCTTTTTCTTTCTTTTCAGATGTGGCAGCTTATTAATCTGTGCAGTCACGTGGCTTAGCTCTCTGTGGTCGTTTTAGGAAGAGAAATAATGAGCTTCCTCCTCAAAGTAAATTCAAAAGAAGAAAGCCAAAGAACCAGTAAAATATAGGTGTAATGTGACGCCTAAGTGCTGTAAACTACCCAGAACCTGTATCAGTCTATCACTTAGATGACTCATAACTAAATCTGAGATGGCTTCCCTGGCCAAGCAGATTCAGTCAAGGCAGTTATTTAAATAGAACAATACAGTATCAAACAAAACAGAACACCTAAGAATGGTTAACATTTAATCAGCAATATCAGGCAAGGTAGTATTATCTGAAAACATCTAAAATTATATAAAAATAGCTGTTTTAACATTTACTCCTTCCATGCAATTATACCAAGCTAAGCATTTCTTTCCTTTAAAATATGGCATTGTGTTTTCATTTGATATTTTTAATAAACTTATATTCACTGCCAATGAAAATGTAGTGAATAATGAAGTTTTTAAGTTAATATGCTTGTATGTGTAGTTTTTTAATAGTCTTTACCATAACCTGATTGTAATTTTTTCAATTAGTACAGTACCTAAACACAGGAACACCTCACTAGGAGCGAACAGTAACTGTATCTGAAGCAGCTTTAGGCAAATATGATTATCTTTTAGTATCTAAATGCAGGTTGTGCAGGAACAAGTAAGAAGTCACTCATTGTTATGATGCCAGATCTGCTAGTAAAAGTCTACCTGGACCAGAATGGACAGCAGAAGTAAACACAGTAAAAAAAACAGAATTGCAAAAGAATGTAATTGAATTTATTGCACTTCCAGAGACCTCCAAACAGGCTTCATGCCCCACGAATGGAGAACAGCAACAGTCATCCATATGTACAAAGGTGGGGTATCTACAGACCTGGAAACTACAGACCCATAAGTCTCACTAGTCTCATATGTAAAGTCATGAAAAGGCATTTGACACAATACCCCATTCTGACATTATTGATAAATTCAAGAGGTCAGGTATGGCATATAGCCAGCTGGCTCACAGACAGGAACCAGGAAATTAAAACTGGGGAGGCTACCTCTTCAAAGAGGTCGGTCACAAGTGGAGTCCCTTGGGGATTGCTCCTAGGACTGCTTTTTTGCATTTACTTCTGCGAAATCAAGGTCCATATCTAGGGCATCTAGCTGACCAAATCTGCAGATGATTGCATATTGGGAGCAGTCACAGAATCCCCCACCAACACTATTGTTCTCCAGGTATGTCTGACACAGACAAATAACTTGTGTCAGAGCCATGGACTAAAACTAAATGCCAAGAAATGCATAATAGCATCCTTCTGGAAGTCATTCACCCCTGGTAACTATCATATTGACAACAGACCCCTAAGAGTTGACCCAGTATTTAGGGACATTCCTCTATATTCAGCATTCATCAGACCTATTGAGTACAATGCCCCCTTTGGTATGCATCTCACCAGGCACATCCAACAATTGGTTACTCACTAAAAGAATACCAGGTGTAAGTAACATTTGCTATGCAGTCTGAATCAAAGCCCTATCCCTGTATTCTATCTCCCACAGACTGTACAGAAAGCATTGTCGGGCCCCACCCTGATGGACCTCCTGGATATCTGCAAAGTAAATGGTACCAGAATTACCTGTTCTAAAGACTTAAACATTGCCTGTGATATAAATAGGACCTGCTGGAGAAACAGGTATGTATCCCAGAAACTACCTCTTCTTGGCACAGGCTCGCCATCCATGTGAAACAGAGTTCCTCCCTAAACCAATTCAATTGTAACTTTGACAAGTGGATGGAGAACTGGAAATTCATTATTGTTTTGTCACTTATGTCTCTAATGGACACAGGCAGCATGTAAATGGTTCATCTCCCAGGCCCATGCTTGTAAATGTTTTATCTCCAAAGCCCCTACTTTCATTTATCAAGGGCACCAGAACTTGTCAAAGTTGTGGGATGCATGGCTAGACTTAAAAAGGTCCTTGTGGTCATTAGTCTAGTAAACACCTATGAACCTGTGAACTTGTACATTTATAACAGATTGATAGCCTCTTCCATACTAAAAAGTCACACTTGATTACAAATACACATGCATAGCATATACAGAGTACAGACCATAACAATAATAATTCTATTTGTTAACTAGGCAGGCCCACTGGACTCACAGTCCCTTTTCAGGGGTGACCTGGGAGAAATGTCAAGTTAAGTAACTTGCTCAAGTTCACACATTAGGCAAATGAGGACTTAGGGAACTGAACCTTTTACCATAGGAACTGCAGCTTGCAGTCTTAACCATTGCACCAGTTGTCAGACTTTTATTCTGGTATTCATATCATATATGCAAATGCTAGCTATCCAAACAAGAAACCTAATACTTGAGCAAACACGTTAACAATATTTGAATAACTGCTCATAACAGTAAAAACAAATGGTAGGAATCAATAAGCACCAAACTCTGTGCAAGAACAGTGTAGCTGCTCTTGCATGGAGTCTGGCCGCCGAGCGATCCAGTAAACTACAAAACTGCTGTGCACAAGCTTGCCTATACTGTTCTTGCATGGAAAGCATGCAGAATGCTAATTACTTTATTTGCTGATGAAAACCATGCAAATGAGGTGAATTAGCAATTCAGCAACCAGGCAGGTATCCGTGCAAGAGCAGTGTTAGTTGCAGAAATGTGTTCGGTTACTAACCAAACACCTTTCTACAAATAACAAAACGGAGGCATGACAGCTCAAATAAAAGTATGTATTATAATCTGCATGCATGCCAATGGCCAAATATATGGCTATTGGCATGGAAAAGTGTTTAAATTTTATAAAATTTAAGTTTTTTTTAGCTGATCTCAGCCATTTAAGCATAGGGCAGCGGCGAACAAATGTGAAGGTGCCAAAAAAAAAAAAAAAATAGTGAAAAGTCAATTTCAAGTGAAATCTGCATTTTGCCATTATAGTGCATGGCATGCATAATCCAAAACAATACCAGGGAGCAGTGGTTGTCAAGGGAAATGGTCCGTGTTAGGCAGTGGGGTATGCAAATGATGGGAAATTTACTGAATCACAAAATATTTTAAGTGCACACACTGCACCTAACTGTGTAGGTGCTAAAACACGATCGAGTAGGGAGGAGGAGCAGCTAACATGAAAAGGCGGTGTGTCATGCTTGCTGTAAGCACATTGGAGCTCCGCGGCCCGTGTTTGCACTTAGCTAAGGACAGCTAAGCAAAGGGTGTGTCTCAGGCTGTGTAGCTTTGTGTACATTGCCTAAACAGGTGTGCATGGCACACACCAGGTCTTAAACAAAAAAAAGAAATAAAACAGGCAATGGCAGCACTGTGTACTGTTAGCAAGGGGGTGTGTCTGAGGCTGTGTACCCTTGTTTACAATGCCTAAATGGGTGTGCGCGGCATGCCTCAGGCCTTACAATGGGAGGAAATGGCAAGTGGAACAAGAAAATAAATTCCAAGATGGTGGTCGGCTAGTTGGTACCCTATTCACGAGCTCCTACCATTTAATTTTACTTTAAGTAGCCTTAATTGTTTTCAAACAGTAGTAATTACTATTTGCTGACATAAGGGACTAATACAACATATCCGAAAATAGTTGGAGGTTTTTTTTCTGGTAAAAACTGAAATTTTTCCTCTTTATCCAGTTTCTGGGATAAAGAATACGAGTCTCCAGGAGGCCTGTGTGAAAATTTTGTGCCTGACAGGATTTGCGCTTCTAGTAGTTGGCGCTCCTCGCATTCTATACTGTACATCGGAATTCAGTTATGACAGAAAACGCGGAGATTATGGATGCCCAGAGTACCAAGGCAAAAATCTCCTCAATTCTCTCCCCTGAGAAAGATAACATTTGTAAAAGGTTGAGGACCTCAAAAACACCTCTGGACAATAGTTCTTCAAGTAATAAAACAAGTGCTAAAACAAAAACTGAACCGAATCTTCACATCGACGATCTCAAAGTAACGCTTCAACCAATTCAGGATGCAATTCAGGTTATATCTGACCAAATGTCTGGACTTACTAAATCTATTAATCAGTTAGTACAAAGAGTTGACACACTAGAGCAAAAAACACAAAAAAATTACTTTAAAATAAATCAAGTATCTGATGTCACAAAGAATAACTCTGTGCTTATTGTGGAATTACAGTCTAAATTAACAGATCTTGAAGCGAGAAGCCGACGTAATAACATTATTGTTAGGGGTTTACCTGAAACATATGATAACCAAAACCTTATTTTAATTTGTGGTCAGATTTTCAGTGCACTTTTGGGTCTGAGTAATTCAGCTGATAAAGTAATAATTGAGAGGGCGCATAGAGCTGTTAGACGTAGACAAGATTCACAAATCCCTCGTATCATCTATACAAAATTGCTGAACTTTCAGGATGTTCAAAACATTCTACAGGCAGCGAAAAAGCAAAAAATACTGTTATGGAACAGTCATAAAATTACTTTTACTCAAGACTTGCCACACCAAATAAAATTGAATAGGCAGAAGTTAGCTCCCTTCCGTGCTGATTTAATAAAAAGAAATGTACGATTTCAAATGAGGTACCCGAGTGTCCTCTTATTTACATGCAAAGAGATTAAATATTCAGTAAGTACTCCATCTGAAGCTAAAGATGCATTTATTAAAGCCTTTAATTCTTATCCGGAGTTATAGAAGAGTATTCTTAGTCAGTGATTTATCAATTCGCCTTACAATGGAGCAGTGAAGAAATATTGTTTATTACAAGTGCTGATATGTGCAAGCGCTTTCTTCATTTAGTCATTTGTACAGCATCTGTGGTTGTTCAAGGACTATTTCTGTTGGTTGAGGAGGCTTATCGTTGACAAATATATGGACAAAGTAAGTAAGCTTTGCTGTGGGATTTATACTAGTTCTGGTGTGGCTTGATTTCCTTGATAAATGCCTAGTTTGAACTATAAAGTGAGAGAAAAACTCGGGTAGCTTGCGGATGACTGTATGTTTCTTCAGATGTCATTGAGCGGTGTGATGTTCGGGAATTTGCAACTGTAACTGGAGCCATATTTGGTGCTGGATGTTTTACTCCTAATACATTCTCTCTTTGTCGATCTGCGTGAGAACTCTGGTTCTCATTATAACTGTAAGAGGCGGAAGTTTTGCTTATGGTACAGTCGCTGAGATGCTGATCCATTGCATTTCCTGAGGTTTCCTGCAAGGACAGTTAATTGTTTTGTATTTCATTGTGAAAATAGTTAAGAAATGGAGGTATAGCTTAGAATATACCAAGTGTATTATTTGACGATATCTGCCTTAATGCATACTATGGTGGATTGGTCTACATGATCCATTAAAGATGCAAGTGGCTTCTCCCATCATCTTTGTGGGAACTTCGCAACTTTAGTTCAGTATGTGCGTGTATTGAGTGCAGTAGTCCTTACATGTTGGTTTCTTATCTTAAATTTTACTATTGTTATTCAACATGCACTAAGATATAATCTCTAATGTGTTTAATTATATTATATATATACTATACAAATGTTTACACTATATTAATAATATTTTTAGATTCAATTTTTTTTTAAAAAATCATATATAAATAGACTCTAGTTAGTTAATTTTATTTCTCTCTTTTTATGGCTAATTTCAATGTTCTGGTTATGAACTCATGGGTGTGTTGTTTATGGGTTCTAACATAGCCGGGTTTTGGAAATACTGTGTGTTGTATATATGTACATATTGTTGTAGTATTAGTTTTTTGTTTAATTTTTATTTCATTTATATTTGTTATAACAAGAATTATTATGCTAACCTATCAAAAGGATTACAGCTGAACTATATATTATTTCCTTCCATTAGTATTGAGGGGTGGGTAGGCACCGGGGATTTGTGGAAGGATTTTTTTCTGCTGTCGTATTTCTTTTTCTTCTTTGCCTTTTTCCTTTTCTTATCACTGTCATTTTATAATTATAGATAAAGGGCAGAATGGAAAATATAGGAGAAGACTGAAAATAAAAAGCAGTTGTGTATTTGCAAATAAAAATAAGCGCTTTTGGCTTTTACAAGTTCACCGTCTTTTTTTAGGCTTCTTCTTTTACAACAAATATAAGCTAGTTCTAACTACACTTACTGTATTATGACTTTATACATAGATTCGTGGAATGTTAGAGGTTTGCAAAACAAGTCTAAAAGGGCGCTTATTTGTCACTTGTTTTTTAAATCACATGCTAATATATGTTTCCTTCAAGAAACGCACATGTATGATAAGGATTGGGCAAGAGTAAGAGAAAAGAAATGGGTGAAATTCATTATTTCTTCAGGTAATAGTTCTAATGCTAGAGGAGTAGCGATAATTATCAAAAAATCTTTTCAAGGTACCATACTTAATATAAGGTCTGATGTAAATGGTAGATGGTGTTTTTTTTTCATCTCAATTTCCTAATATTAACAAACCTATCCTATTTTTTTAATTTATATGGCCCGTGTTCTCAACAATATATTTTTATTACAGAAATTCATAATATTTTAGCAACCTTTAAAGATCATTATATTATAGCTGGGGGTGATTGGAATGCTGTTATTGATCCTATTGTAGATCGTTCTAATAAATCTCCTTATTATTGGTATAATACCCAATCCTCCTCTGCCTTGGAAGATTTAATGTATGATCTTAGTCTTACTGACCCTGTTTCTTTGAAGGACCAAATAACGAAAGATGAGTTATATACTTACTATTCAAAATGTTTCAAATCTTGGTCAAGATTGGACTTCTTTTTAATCTCGGAATTTTTCACACACTTGGATATTGTTCTTTCCTTGGAACCGAGATCTTTATCTGATCATTCTAAGATTTCAATAAATATTAACCCTATTCAAAAAAAACCTTTCCCTTCTAACTATAATAATTGGACACTTAATAATAATTTACTTCGTAATAATGACATTACTCAAGAAATCACTGAAACACTTTCTAATCTTACCTTTAATCTTGAAATTTCTGATATACCTTTAGATATACAATGGGTGGCCTGTAAAGCTTATATGAGAGGTATTTTAATTAATAAAGCCTCTTTTCTTAAAAAAAAAATATAAAGCCAGAGAAATTGAACTTACAAATAAACTTCTTGAATTAGAAAAACAACAAAAAATTAATGTAGACCCCAATAGAGACAATTTAATAAACGAATTGCAAACCCAATTACTTCAATTACACAAACATAATCTAACCATTTTTGAACAAAGGATGATTGCAACTTACTCTGAATGGGCACAAACTCCATCTAAATTCCTTGCAAAATTAATTAGAAAAAATCAAGAACCTCCTAAGATATCTCGCTTACACTTTAATAACAAGATTTATAACTCTGATCAAGAGATAATACAACTTTTTTCTAACCTTTTCTCTGACATATATTCCAAGGGTAATATGAGTAGTACTATGCATAAAATATGATTGATTTTCTCAATTGTATTAAATTCCCCTCCATAAGTAAAAATCAATGTGACTTGCTCTCAGCTCCCATAAACCTACAAGAAATTCAAGAAGCTATTTCGAATCTTAAAGTAGGGAAATCACCTGGTCCTGATGGATTCACAGCTGAATTCTTTAAAACATATAACTTATTGATTTCTTCTATCTTGTTAAAAGTATATAACTATGTAATAAAGCATGGTATTACAGACCTTCATTGGAATACTTCAAAAATTATTTTAATTTTAAAAAATCAAAAGGACAAATCAGATCCACACAATTATCGACCCATTTCTTTGATTAATATTGACATAAAGATTTTAGCTTCTCTTTTAGCTAATAGACTTAGAAAAATTCTTCCTTCTATAATATCCATGGAACAATCAGGCTTTATGTCAGGTAGACATACTTGGGATAATACCTTAACTTTAGATTCATTAATGCATTTTCTGAAAAAAGACAAAAATCCAATTTATGCCTTAATAATAGATGCGGCAAAAGCCTTTGACAGGGTTAACTGGGTGTTTCTTTTTCTTTCCTTATCATATTTCAATATTCCCCTTTCTTTCATAGACATGATTAAAGTTTTATATAATAATTCCTCGACTTGTCTATGGATAAACAAAATTCTTTCAAAACCAATACGAATAACTAATGGCACTAGACAGGGGTGTCCGCTATCTCCTTTCCTTTTTAATATATTCTTTGAACCCCTATTTCTTTATATAAAATCAAATACATTTCATGCGATTCCTAGAGTAATGAATACTAAAGTACCTCTATCAGCTTTTGCTGATGATACATTTATTTTCAACTTCCAAACACTGATCTTCATAAGATTGAATCTTCCATTAAGGCCTTTTCAAAAGCTTCAGATTATCAGGTTAATTTTCAGAAATCTCACATCTTTCCTATAAATCTTCAGGGATACAACCCAAATTATTTTCCTATATCTCCTTTTAAAATTACTTTAGATATTAAATATTTAGGGATTTTTTTTTATCATAATTATTCATCTACATTTCAAAATAATCTTCTTAAATCCTGGTCCAAAATAACTCTTGATATTCTTAGGTGGGAGAAGTTGAAACTATCTCTCTTGTCTAAAGCTGCTATAATTAAAATGAATATTCTGCCTAGAATCCTTTTTCAATTCAACTCTGTAGATCAGTTAGTACCAAAGTCTTTTTTGACTAAGATATGTAGGGATTTAGCTAAATTCATCTGGTATCCTAAATCTGTGAGAATTGCATATAATAAACTAACTATTCCCAAATCTGGTGGAGGGTTGGGACTTCCAAATTTTCATTTATACTACTTAATAATTTCGGCAAGTAGGTTATTATATATTTCCAAATTTAAATTAGTAGATTATAACTCTTATCCTATCTGGTCTAAAATATGGTTTCAACATGTTATAAGTCTGAATTTAAATCCAGAGGCCCTCCCCTTTCTCTCACAAGATTCCTTAAAAAAATCTCAAGCTCTTAAATAATTTAAAACATAAGATTATTATTTTTCAAAATTTATTGAAACTCATCAATCTTGATAAAACCTTCCCTTTGCTTCAACCCTTACACCTAAATCCTAATATTACAATTAATAATCTTCCTGTTAATCTTTCTAAATTCCCGTTAATCAAAAACTTAGTGGTTTGGGATATACTCAAACACAATAATGAATCATTATCTAATTTGTGTGAAATATTGAAAATAAATAAAAAATATTTATCGATAATCAGACAATTGAGGGATATTATTAGGTATAAATTTATACATCTTTTTGATAATGGACAAAATATATCCTTATTAGAATCCGTTTTGCACAATCTTATTCTACCCAAAAAAATGATTTCTAATTCATATAAACTCATATCATCTATGATAAATAGTAGTCCATGTCGTTTTTCAAATTATTGGAATAATTATCACCCTCTTCTTTCACATAATCAAAAACTCTTGTCCATAAAAAACACTATTAATTTTTCCCCCTTTAAAAATCTTTTTTATACACAATTAATGATTAATAATAATACCTATTTTACTCCGGCTAAATTAGCAAAAATTGACTCCAATAAGTCTCCTTCTTGTCCCTGCTGCTCAGCACCCTATGCTGATTTATTTCATATTTTTTGGTCTTGTTATCATACTCACAAACTTTGGACTTCTTTAAAGGTCCGTCTCCAAAAAATGGGGTACCACAAATCGACCCTTTGTTGGGAACTAGCCATTCTTCACATACCTATGTGTACTCTTTCTATACTTGATACCCATGTTTTAGTTTTTTTATGTTCACTCATGAAACTATACATCTCAAAACATTGGATGGACCGTACTAAGCTTAGTTGGAATAACTTTAAATTAATGGTACTTACTTACATGGCTGCACATAAATTCATTAGTAAGAGTCCAAAGAAGAGCGCCCTTTATCTAAAAATTTGCTTCAAAGTTAATACCCTTTTTCTTATTTCTACTTGAGTTAATCCAATGTTTTGTAATTTATTTCTAATATTTAGCACTATTTAATTATTGCTATATTATGTTTTCTTTCATCGACAGCTTGTTGGGTTGGTAGTTAAAATTTTGTGAATTATATAAGTATACTGTATATTTTATTATCTTGTTATAACTTGTTTGGTTTTTCTTTTTGTTGTATTAAAAGAAAAATTGCCAATAAAAATTTTTTTGAAAAAAAAAAAAAAAAAAACAAGAAAATAAAACAAAGGGAAATAACAGAATACAGCCAGTTAAAAGCAAGTAATATAGCTGGCAGGTGGAATGTATCATACTCAGGCAATCACACAGGCAGCATCTGCAACACACCACTATAAATTGTGCAAGCCCCTTTCAGTCTGTTTTTTCCCACAAACTCTGCCCCATAGGTGTACACATACGGGGAAATTTTAACTAACAAAACTAAACAAAAAAATTGCCAGGCACCCAGTATTACTATTGCACAGGTTAAAACAGCATTGTCCAAGGCCAAGAATACAACTTCTATGGGACCTGACAGTATCCCTGACTGTGTTCTACATGAACTACAGAGTGAACTAGCACCTCACCTGTGTGCCCTGTTCAATCACAGCCTCATCTCAGGCTTTGTCCCTATCGAATGGTGACCTGCTGCAGTCATCCCTCTCCACAAAGGAGGAGTGACTACAGACCCTGGGAACTATCGCTCCATTAGCCTGACAAGTCTGATATGCAAAGCTATGGAATGCATCATCATGGACCTAATAAATAAGGATATAGGGAATCTTCAAACTCTGGATCCCATACAGTTTGGTTTTTTGAAGGGTAGATCATGCCTGCTCAACTTGGTCAACTTATTTGAGTCAGTCATCACAGCTATGGATGAAGGTAAGGTGGTTCATACAGCCTACCTTGATCTGGCCAAGGCCTTTGATATCATTCCCCACTCAGGAATAATAGAAAAAAATCACTAAGCTAGGCATCAATCCCTATATCACTATGTGGGTTCCAAACTGGTACACAAGTAAAACCCACAGTGTGAAAGTAGCTGACTCCAAGACAGACTGCTGACCAGTCATGAGTGGAGTCCTACAGGGTTCAGTCCTGGTCCTCTCCTGTTTGGTATTTACTTCTCCAAAGTCCAGGCCAACATGAAAGGACTCCGGCTGACAAAGTTCTCAGACGATTGCAAGTTGGGAGCTATTATTAACTCCCAGAGTGATGTTGAAATCCTACAGAAAGGCCTCACTGAGACCAACGACTGGTGTCAGAACCATGGCCTTAAGCTCAATGCCAAAAAATGTGTCATCATCCCCTTTGGGAAAAACCCAGTTCCCATGAATTACCACATCGATGGTAGTCCATTGAACACAGAAGGCATTATAAGAGAGCTGGGAACACAGGTTGACAGCAACCTCTCTTTTGACCACCACATTGCCACTGTGGTCAGAAAGTACTTCTATTTGGCACATCTCATTACTAAGGGTTTTCCATCCAGGAAGAAAGAGGTCATTGTCTCCCTCTACTCTTCACCCATTAGGCCAATCATTGAGTACAATGCCCCATTTAGCATATACCTCACTAGACAACTGCAACAGCTGGAGAGGCCACAGAAGTACCTCGCGAAGAGACTCATAGGCATTAAACACATGTCCTACACAGACAGACTCAAAAGATGCCTGCTAATCTCTGTTTCATATTGCGTACTTAGAAGTGATCTCTGCTTGGCTTACAAAGCCATGTCTGACCCAGCTCTGTTAGAAATGCTACATCCAAAGGAATCCTAATCCCTCCGCACCACACACTCCAGAGACTTCAACCTCATTACCACAATCAACAGAACATGCTGGAGGGACAGGTTCCTTACCCAGAGACTGCCCATGCTCTGGAATAGGCTTCCCATACATGTCAAGCAGAGCACCTCGCTGACCCTTTTCAAGAGAAATCTTGATGAGTGGATGGGTAATAGAAAGTTCATCCTGGCGATCACTCCAGTGGCTCTACTTGATAGAGGCACTGGGAGCTAACTTTGGGAAGCATGATGCCAGGGCACTTCTATGGGCTAGGCTTGTAAAGGCTCCAGGTTCATTAGCCTAGTACACATATGAACCTATGAACATGCCGTGGTAATATGCACCACACAGAAAATAACTAAATTTGTTGTGCTGAATTATAATGGTTTGAATAATGTGTTAGCATGTTACAGTGTAACAAATCAATGTAACAGTACAACAGATGTGGAAAGAATGTGGGATAATGGCATAAAAACATTTATGCTTCAGTAAAATAAAACAAAGAATCTCATAATACAAAGTGAAGAGCAGCAAATTGTACCTGTTTTGTACTGTCCTGTATTATAAGGATAGAGATAAAACAAGAGAAATTATAAAATACATTTAAGCATATGCAGCACATTTCATCAACATTCAAGACAAAAAAGACACATAGCTTGCCACGGCTTTAAATAGGTAAACCCAAAAGATAAAGTGTTTCTTTTCAGAGGACCCCTGGGAGCACTGTATGATTAAGTGATCTTCTCAAAGTCACACAGTAGGCAAATGAAGGTTAAAGGTTTCAAACACTGTACCTTTGAATACAGGAAGCAGTTCATTAACATAAGTGCCAAACAAATACAAATCACCTTAATGTTAACCAAACAATAAGTGTTGCATGGACATGTGTTTTCTGAACACTAAAAACTATGAAGCAGTAATACATGGCATTGATGACTATAATCCTCTGTCATTTACCAAAAAAGAATCTAATGAGGGCCTGAGCATAAATGTGAGGTAAAATCTGAGAAGCTCTGTAAAATCCAAGACAGGTAAGAAGCAGAATACTCTAATATTAACAGAACAATAGGCTTTGCCTCAATATGCATTTTCTGTACATTTGAGCAACAAGAATGAAGAAACTCTCAGAAACAGTGTTATTGACTGACCATAATACTCAGGGACTTATTAAAACATGAAGAAGTTAGTACAGGTCTGGCAGTTAGTACAAAGTATTAAGGCTATAAACTCTTAATGAGTTACTTGTTATAGGTTCATAGGTAAGTACTAAACTAGCTATCTTTGCAGGCCATTAGTCTAGCCAATTTATCTTTTTGTGCTCAAATGAGCCTATCCCATTTGGTTATATACTGGCCTTCCCCATTCCATGGTCGATAACTATATATTGCCCCTAATGAGAATAACTGGGATCATACTAAAGATAATCTGAGGGGACCCATGCATGAGGTAAAGCATTTAGGAGCTACATCAGTCTTCTATTTGCCATATATAGATCTAAGTTTGAACAGGGATAAACTCTGTTTTATCTGGATGGGGAGTCTGTCCCATAGCAACAGTATCCTCTGTGAAATATACCTGTCCCTCCATACATTTTTGTTAATGTTGCAGAAGAGGTTTGGATCCCTAGACTGAATATTTCACTTGCTGATGTGCAGTAATATTTCACTAATATTACTACTACTTCTTGCAGTTAAAAGTAAAGGGTTTGATTATTTCTACCCCCATTTGCCTTCTATGTGACTTTGGTCAAGTCATTCAATCACAGAGTGCACCTGGGTTGTGCTTTACCTGGTTTAAAAAAAAAAAAACAGAAAAAAGATAGGGCATAGCCACAAGAAAAAAATAGTTCTAAACAGTAAGAGCAGAGGTGGCTCATGGTCAAACTGGACCCTATGGGTAATATTCCATTACTTCACTATCGATCCCCAACTGCATACTTGTTTCTTCTTTCCTTTTACAATGTTCATAGAGATTTGGATTTAATTTAAGACTTTTATTAAAAAAATTCTAGCAAAAACAATGTAAGCCATTTGTTGAACAAAACAAGTCACTCTCACATTGAGAATATGCTTAGCATGAGCAACACCAAACTTATCTTCCTTTGAAACTCACATTTATTGAAAATGTATCTGACAAACCATTAAACTACGACAAATGTGCTGGAATTCATACTCAAATAGCATATAGTAAAGGGTGCAGGAATTCAAAAGACTAATGTGTAATGAAATTGCTAACAGCTTGGGAAAACCTACTGGACATCAGTGTCACTTTTCAGGAACAGACAAGGAGCACTGCCTGGTGAAGTGACTTGGTCAGACTTACACTAGACAAGTGAAGGCTAAGGAAATCAAATGCTGTACTACAGGAAGCAGCTCATTAACAGCTCATAGCCTTACTCATCTGGCCTAAATACTAGACAAACTGTTGCAACCCAGCACAATGCATTTCACATCTATGTGTCTGAAAAAAAAAACAAATTTAAAATAAAAATGCATTTATAGTTAATATTTTAACATTAACCTCATAGACTTCATACTGTCCAGTTTATTCACAGCCAAATAATAAACTCTCTGTCAACAGTCAACAAAATAAGGAAACTAAGTTTTGTACCCAAAGAACATGACTCATACGATGAAGTCATGTTTACTACAATCAATTCTTTCCTTTACATCATAACTATTTTGGGATACTGGACAAACACACGTGTGACCATCAGTTAACAGTCATCCCTTGCATGACTGCATGCACTCAGAGTTTTGTCTACAATAAAATAAATGAACAAATACATATATCATGACCATACCATCACCACTTCTTAGCTCAATGATCAGAGACAAATGCCCACAAATCAAGAACAGATTTTAAATATTTCTCTTATATACAAAGAAACTTAATTGAATAAAAAAGCTTTGCATTAATAAGCATTTTCTGAAGGACACAAAGTACATGCTTGTCATTATTTGTTGACTGCAATCCACAACAGTATTGCAAGAAAGCCATAAACTTTACAAGGAACAGACCAAAATACCTTTCCAGTTCTTTGGTCAGGAATTCTGGGCAAACTATTTCCTAACCATCTAAATGCAACAGAGAAAGGGTCCGTTTTCAAGGGTAACCCAAGGGTACTGTCTGAGTGACTTGCTCAAAGTCTGAGGTATAGCTACCCATTCTGGTGCCTGGTATCATCTTCTGATCTGGGACCTTCTTCATCTTTAAGTTGCAGAGAAAACAAAAGCTCCTTGAATTTGTGAGAAAAAAAAAAACTGTGTTTGTGTGTGTGTGTGTGTGTGTGTGTGTGTGTGTGTGTGTGTGTGTGTGTGTGTGTGTGTGTGTGTGTGTGTGTGTATTAGCTGACAGACATGCAAGATTGACAATACCTAGTTAGGGGAATATTCCCTTTCCCTAGGGATTGTGGGATTTTTTTGCACGTTTTGGATTTTATAAGTTTAAAAAATATATTTTATTGTTTTATTCCAAATTCCTCAGCCTCAGTATATCAAAAGTAATTTCCAGCATACTCAAAAGTGTATTCAGATATCCTCACAAACATACATGTTTATGTTCAATTGTACTCTTTCTCTCCATGTCTACTGCTATTTTGTACATAATGTCCATGTAGTCAACATTCACCATTTAGAAATATATTTTCATTTACTGAAACATTGCAGCTTAACACTGTATGTGTACAGCCTCTGTCTCTCTCTCACTTTCTGACATGGCTGATGATTTTCTGTTATGCCTTCCCCCCCACACACACACATACATACTACCTATACAGTGCTGTTAGAAGCAGAGGCAGTCTCTTTTGCATCCCACTGTGTCAGGATAATGAATAGTTTAAACATGATACTGGATGTCTCAGAATATGGTGGAGTCAATGATTGCCTGTTTATGATTTAGCCAAACATCAGCAGCACTGCATGAATGTTGTAGCCTCTATTGGTCTTCATCGCAGACAGTGATCACCTGCATGGTGGTGGTGGTGGGGGGTTGCACCTCTGGACTTACTTGAAAAGCTCACAGATTTACTTATCAATTAAATACATTTTTATAGTAATCACAACATCCTCGTGTCAGAGAATGATTATGTAGGGATGCTGCTGTTATTGCTGGAAGTATAGCTGATCAGAGTCAGTTGTAAAGGCTGCATGCGTCTTTTTATACACAATATGTTGTATGCAGGAGCTGAAAATTGTCTTTGCAAGTAACTACTTTTTTGCTGCTGGATTGCTCTACTTCTGATTTGTTTTCAGCAAATAGGTCTCATTCCTTAAGGGTTATTGGAAATTTTATCACTGTTTGACCTGGCCTTTGATTGTCCATATTACTCAAGTCCTGGTATAATAAATATCCTCTTATAGCAACAGGATGGATGTCGACATAACTCAATATACCACATCTACATACTTAGATAAACACAATTTCTTATGCACATCTGAAAAGTTCTGGGATGCTTGGGATGTATAAAATAAGCAATAAGACAAAATAATTTGCACAGTGTAGAATGCACTAAATGTCTAAGTGCGGGGGAGGGTCCCAAGTACAAACCTAAACTGCTAGCCCATTTAATGCCTTGCATATAAGGTAGCATCTGCACCATGCATATCTTCCTCAAATGTCGTATAAATATTGCTACACATAAGCTAAGCATCTATACTTTAATGTGGTTTGTAACTTAAATTGCATAGTTTACACAACAAGAACATATGCATCCTTTTTGAAAGAAAATATTCCTTCCGCTAAAGGTGAAGTCTGATTATGTAGCACTAAAAGACATATTTTGGTGTAAGGTCTGCTTATGACTGGTTGATTTTCATGAAAGTATTCAAAGATATGGGTGGCATATAACATTACTGTTAAAATACTACACATGCCTAATGTACGAGCTAATGTTTAGGAAACTGAACATGCCACCATACTTTTTCATCATGTTCTTTGCAATATGTGCATACCAAAGTAATAGTGTATGAAATGCAATGCATCTTTCACAATTTTATTAAGAAGACTGATTTCAAAGTCACCATGGATGGCTTCATATTTGCACAGAAACCATGTTCTTTTACATAACTATATAGAAAACAATGCAATGCTTCAGAAGAGACCTGTGGAAATATTGGCCTAAATATTTAAAATGAATAAATTATTAATAAGACTTTGCCAAACTAAAAAGGTAAACAATTGTGGTTGGTACCAATAGCATGAGAATAAGCTTTTAGAATCCTCATCATACAGATTCCTTGATGAATTGTGGTATGGCCATTAAGTGATTCCACCATAAAATGTGATTTTACACAGGTCGGTATTCATAGACAGTGCACAATGCTGGCAAAGCAGGGTGAAAAGTGATGAGCTGCAGGAAAGAGACAATTCAGATGCACAGGTAGTACAAATGTCCATGGGTAATACTGCCATTTGCAACTTTTGCAACTAATGACATAATGATAAAAAAGTAGGTTCCCAGTGCAATTGAGGGACAGCAATTAAGCAATTGATGGCACCAAGCATGGCAGACCAATTCAATGACAAAACAGGCATGTTGTACCACAGTGTTGATGCAGGAGTTGCTGGTGTACTGGATGTTGTTTGCAATGACAACAGCTACAGCAGAGCAACATGTTTTAGCGACCTCCTTCCGAACCATTGCTAATGGCATACTATGGCCTTCCATGTCAATGAAGACGGTGCTGTTAGTGCCTAATGTACCTCCACCTTAGCTGACCAACAGATCATGGACTGCTTTCATATGGATGGGAAGACCGTACAAATGCTTGTTGAATTTGCCATTTGCATGTGGAACCAAAGGGAATCTGTAGGCAACCCAACTTAGTGGATCTAAGGTATGCATAGTTTTAACCATCCTAGCTACAGGGACCTTTCATCAGCTTACAGAGGACACATTATGAACAATGCAGGAGTCAGTTCTTCAGCATTATGCTGCAACCTGAGAAAGATTATATATTCTTCCCAAGGGCTACAGAGGCAGAACCACCACTATACTGATGTTTCACATGATTATCCATTTTCCTTAGGATCTTAGAGCCACTGATTGTGCACACATTTGCATTAAGTCCCTACTTGGATATCAAACACATCATCAGGGAGGGCTTCCACTCCCTCAACTGTCACGTATGTTGGATGGGTAGGATGGAGAAGAAGGACAGGCTGGTGTTGAATGTTTAAGTGGTAAATATAAGCAAGTGGAGGTAAGGATGTTGTTCATTTGGTTGGAGGTGTAATTCAATAAGTGGTATATGAAATGAGTTGCTGAGCACTACTTCATAAGTAAAGTAACTGAGTGGAGGCATGGATGCTGCTTACTGGGTCAGGATGAGTGGGATTACGCTGTCCTGATTAACACTACATGGATGTTTATACTGTGATTAAAATCAGCTAGAATATGTTCAGTTGTAATTAATAAATATTGGTTATCAAAGCTATGTTATGGAAGTTTAATAAAGGTTGTCAAATGTCATTCGGTGTGGTGAGTGATTATTGAAGGGGACTAAGACAACTTGATTTGATTGTAAATGCTATATAAATCAGAGCAATGTTCCATTCTCTTTGTTCTGAAGAAATCTGCTTTCATGGATGAAAGAGCTAAACAAAAGGTTTATTAAGCCATTTTTCAACACTGAGGACTTTGTTCTCTGGTTTTGAATCACAAGTACAGCTGTTGGCATTGGACTGCTCATTTTAGTAAGATTTACTTGAGCATTTTGTTGGATTCTGAGTACAGTGGCTAGGCTTTGAGTCAGTCCATGTAGGACATGTTGTTTAGGCCTTGTATCCTTTTAGTAAGGTATTTCTGTGAGCATTCCAGTTGCTGCATGTGTCTGGACAGACACTTGCCAAAGGGAGCATTATATTCAATGACTGGCCTAATGAGGGCTGGGTAAAATGGTATAATGGCATTCCTAGATTTGTTTAATATAGGACTTTCTTCCAATAATGGACACATTTTGGTCAAAATTTAGCTCACTGTCCACATATGTCTGACAGTGGTACATTCAAAGTGACTTTCCATAGGGTCATCTGCTTGGTAGGTGCACTTGTATGTGGGTACAGAGGCACATATATAAGGTTACCATGTAATTGTGTAGCAGACAGCATATAATTGTGTCACTATGGTGTGTTGTAGGGGAGGTTGGATATGCATTGTAATTGTGGATTACAATCCAATCCACAACCCCAGATGATAGAGATGGTGTACAATACTGCTTATGCAGAGAAATAGAATGTGATAGAACATATTTTTTGCCAACTAAAGAGATGCTTTATGTGTGACACTGCAGTATTTATGTTAAAGCTGTAGGCAGATTTTATGTTGTGCATGGTGTTGCATAACATGGTTTTGTGAAAACAGCTACAACATCAAAGAAATATCTCAGCAGAGTCCACCATATCTGTTGGTCCAGTAACAAAAGTAGGGCAGTTAATTAGAGGAGGAGTAGACAGCAGTGGGACCCCATGTGAGGCAGAGACAGATACAATATATCCTTGCATGGTAAAGGCATGGCATCTGGTCCATAATTATGGGCCATGATTAAGACAGTACAGAATGTAATGATACATGAATTATTATACCCAGTCATTGCAGGACACTGCATGTACTGTCTACACTGTGAGTCAGATATTACTTTACTTTACTCACAGAGGGTAGGGGGTGGGCAGGGCTTAGCATTCACCATTTGCACAACTTGTGGGACACTGGAACAATGGAAGCAATGCTATTACATTGGTTAGGGTCATGGGAGGAAGACTGTAACAGCAAGTTGTAGAGAGCCAGGGATTAAATCCTACAGGGGTGGGGATGCAGCTGTCATGTCATGAATATTGACAGTGTATACTGTAATGACCAGTGATCTCAGCTGTCATATATCAGGAGACAATAGATTTATGGTTTCCACAACCTGAATAATGTTCTTAAGTAGATGTGGTACTCATTCTACCCACAGGAGAAAGTGATGATATAGAACTACGGGAACAATAGTGTACAGCTTACTGAGGTGTCTCAGGCTAGAACCGGAGGAGCACTGGTGGCCAAATACATGTCACCATCCACAGCCAAGTGTGGTGGCTTCTATGACCAGATATGACAATGGTGCTGTCTCAGGAGCAGTCTGCGTCATGTGGGTAAGGCCAGTCTGTGATCAGACACCTCACATCTAGATGTTTTCATGGCTATGGACAGCAAAGCCTGTATCAGCACACCACAGACAGTTAACATCTGCCTCATGGACCAAACAATGGATGCAATATTAGCCAAAGGTTACCTGAGCAGCACCTCCTGCTCTCTCTGCCCTTATACTCCATATCACTGAGCAGGCACTGGACACTATCTGTCAGTCCATGCAGGTGTTGCAGATTGACCCACAGGCCATGCAGCATGATCATTCACCATCATTGACTAATACTAAGTGCTGCACCCAGGTCATGGTGGCACTGTAGGTCAGCACATATCTCCACTATGGGATGTACTCACACATCAGAGACAATGTAATTTACAGATGCCACCTGGGCTGGTGAGTCTTGCACAGCCTGGATGGACCTCACAGTTAAAATACATTTACCAAACAATGGTGATGCAGGAGAGCTAACCTGTCCTTCCACAGACGTCTTGTAAGTGGAAGAGGTATGTAACCCCTCTAATGTTAGTGCTGAAAACAGTGTCACTGAGTCAACAGATTGCCA
The DNA here is from genome assembly GCF_019279795.1 of Protopterus annectens. NCBI lineage: Eukaryota > Metazoa > Chordata > Ceratodontiformes > Protopteridae > Protopterus > Protopterus annectens. The sequence goes on from NC_056734.1 coordinate 191,910,093, forward strand.
TATGCACATTGCCTACATCATCACCTGCTTACATCAGGCATGTACTACCCTGTTGTCCTGAATCCTTAACCAGCAGAATCTTTGATAATATAAAGGCATGACACTTGTGATTGTACTGAAACAAATGCCTAGCTCTAACTATGTCAGACAAATGGCAGTTATCAAAAATTTTCAACACTATTCAGACATACGCATGCATACATACATACATACATACATACATACATACATAACTTGTTATGCAAGATGTTGAAGTTGCAGACTAGATGTACCTGGAAGAAATATAAGCAGAAGCCTCTTAAGAAATAAGTCCTAGCTGTATTGTATGTAACTGTACAATTTGGCAGTGTGAAAGCTAACTCTATGCTGGTGCATTCCAAACAGGTACTCATGCCAGTATCACAAGACCAACTCCCACATCCAAGCCACTACTGAGTATGAGGATCATTTCTCATCCCTAGACAGGGAAACCAGGAACTCTTTCACCTCTGTGAGTCACTTCCATGTTGGTGATCCACCTCCTGTGGTGGACACATCTTTGGCAATATCCCGTGCCTTGCTTCTGGCATGCAGTATCTTATCTGTCACCCATCACCAAACCTGACACAGGTTCCCATTTTGCCTTCCCACAGCTCTGATGTTTTTCACCTCTTCCTTCTACGTCTGGTCCTGAAAGATCTTGTCTACCTTTCCTTTGGTCAGGAGTGGATTTTCAGGCCATGTGTGCAGGAAATGGCTGGTGAACCTTTCCAGACTTTACCTCTTTCATGGGCTCATGTCATTTTACTTCATTCCCACAATCATATACACCATTTCCTCTAAGCCCCGGTTGCTGCCATCCAACATCGGTGTTCAAGACAATGCAGTGGTAAATTATCAGGTGTCTTGTCTCCCTTCAGTATGTGCATTACAAAGTGCAGTGTCTTTAGCAGTAGGATGCATATGCCCTCTGTGCTACTGTACTTTACAGCTGTACATTTATATGTATAATAAGCATACAATTATGGGCTCTCTTTTTCTTTTATCATATAAAAGGCATAGAAGATGATCATTAAAATCAAGCAGAAAGGAGTGATTCAGGGAAAATGTGAATGAATAGGAGCAGTTAGGAAGCATGCACCTATCCCTATGCAATGACATGCAATATAGTTTACCAGAGAGAAAACAGAATAAAAAGGAGTTTAAACCAAAAATGAGTACGAGAAAGGGAGACATTGAGAAGCTTACTAAAAAACAAAGTGAAGTGGAACTAAAAGAATCGGGATGCATAAAGTGGGATGAAAGGAATCCCAAAACACTACTGGAAAGAGAAAGGTGGCAGAAGAAGATAGGAAAGAAAAATGAAGAAATCTGGAGAAGACTTAGAACAGCTCAAGAGGAAGATTCAGTATACAAATAAATGGACGGTGGGAAACATTTAAGACAAAGGTGGAGTTGTTAGTACAGAAATACAGAACAGCAAAGCCCCAATAGTGGAACTACCTGGAGGTCAGAAAAAAATACATAATAGGCAAAAGGAAAAGACAGGAAGGGAGGGCCAAAGGAGAGAAGGTGGCACCCTGGAGGAAATAGAAGAGGTTAGGAAGGCAAAGAACCAAACAGATCTATGAAAAGCAAAGGGAAAGAATGGACAAGGTCAAAGAAAAGAGAGTGAAAAAGAATTGGGAAAAGGAGGGATGACTGATGCATCTGAGTTGCAGGATACTGGAAGAAGACAATTCAGACAGTGAGGCACATGCAGAAAGTACAAGTAGATGGAAATCAAAGCCTGTGGATACTGCATAGATGGGATCCATCCTTTGTGGGATTGGTGAAGGAGGATAGTAGATGCTGGAGGTGTCAGGTGAAGGAGGCAAGAATGAAGCAAATGTTTCAGGACAGTGGGTAGGCAAAATAAGTCTGGAAACATGCACATAAGATTCAGGGAGACATATTTCAAAAGTAATTAGGGCATACTTAAGAATTCTTTATATGAAGCATTAAGAAAGAGGACAGTGTCATGACAGAAAGAGAAATAAACATTATCAGACTTGCTGAATACAAAAGTTAAGATCGTCATCAGTCAAAACTGAAAGGAGACAAAAACAGTATGAAAGTATTAATTATTGAAGAGTTTCCTGGACATGAAGAGAAGATGGCAAAAACTGGCTAGAATACGGAAAGGAGAGAAGAGAAAAATATAAAAAAAAAACATTGGAAAACAATGTGAGAACACTGCTAGAGTGAAAATCATACGATGATGAAGGAAATGGCAAAAATGGAAAACATGGAGGGAGGAAAATAGAGGTAGGGCAGGAAATTAAGCCATCAGATGATGAGCTATGATGTATCATGCATGAGGACTGCACCTGAATGCAGTACACTGTATGGAGTTAATACACGTAAAAGTCTGTCACTCTGCATTATAAGACTCCGTTATTAAGCAAGTTGGCTGACTGCATTCGTTTACTTGTAGAATATGATAATGAAGGTGAAGGATTTTCAAATGCCAGTCAAAAAATATCAAACTAAAACACATGGGCACATTATAGCCCACTAGCAAAGAGGACTAAAGCCCTGACTGTGCCACAAATGACTCACATTTGACTAGTGACATGGGCACTGGAGGGGAGCATGCAGGGAAGGATGGCAGTTAGCAGCCAACACCAGCTAGCCCCTCTTGGTATGTAAAGAGGAATTTTGGCTGTCTGCATTGGTGACACCTACAGAAGTGCAGGTGTATCAGCAACAAAATGAGCCTTGGGTTTCATGCTACGCAGTGGTAAACCACTTCTCTGAGAAGTTGGTCATGTGCAGAAACACACAAGTACCTCCCATAGCAGTTGTTGTGGAGCATGCAATCTGCCGAAGGGGTGGGGATAGATCAGTCTGCAGGATCAAAAGATTGGTACTCTCCCTAACAAATGACTCTTGCCTCCACTAGGGAACGAATTCACTGGAGGGCTGTTGGCCCTACTTAGGAATGAATGGGTCAGTTTAGTGTAGAGAAGGGAGTCAGTGGGCCAATCCTGGTGACTCAAAAGGAAAAGCAATAAAATACACAGACAGTGCCAATACTTATGAGTTGTTTGTAGAGAAAGAAAGAGAATGTGATAATTAGGAAATCAATATCAGCTTACATTTTGTATATTTATTCATGAGGATTTCTTTGTTTAGTATGCAAGTGATAAACAGTTCTAATATATTCATCTGGGGAAGACAGTTACTCTAATTTCCATTCTAATGTGATTGGATTTACATAGTCTAAGGAAGTAAAAATTACCTAAAAGTGGTTTCATCTATCAGCCTGAATACAGTAAATAAATGTGCACCATCTTAATTTACTTTCATTGCCATCCGCTAAACTTGTCAACATAACACAGAGGGAAAAACAATCTTTGCACAAAACAAGTGGAAAAGTTCCTGTATTGTATTGTGAAAACCAGTGTCTTGACTGACAGTATTTGTACTTAAATTTGTTGTTGTATCTTTTGGCTTTTTCCCAGTTAGGGGTCGCCACAGCGGAACTCCGGTCTGCTAATGATTGGTAGTTAATTTTTACGTGCCGAGTTACCAGCGCTGACGCACAACCTTCAACAAAGGTACGCCCATTCACGAATGTCTGCACACAGAAGACGCTCTAGCTGAGAATCGAACCGGACAGCATCTTTCTGTGAGGCGACAACGTTACCGCAGCACCACCACCATGACATCTGTACTTAGATTTAAGTAAATAAAAAAAACAGAAATTAATTTTCTGAAAACAGTATGTCATTTAATTTAATATTATTCATCATTTATTTATTTATCTGCATTTGTTAACCATGATAGAACATTGAACTCAGGGAGTATTTACAGGTTCAGCCTTGAACGGAACTCAACTTGCAACAATAAATCAAATTTTCAATAAAAAATGTACATGGAAATATATCAGTTTATGTGCACATCATAATATCTTAAAGTCAAGAAACAGTTTATTGTTTTAGCAATTCAGAAATGTTCTTGTCACCACAGCAACCTTTAACAACAGGACTCTCTATTCTTCAAAACTGCTTCTTTAGTTCTGAATATCTCCATCTACATGGGACTGAAACATTAGTGTTCATCTTTCTCCCACCCACTGGCTTTCATTTCAGTGTATATGGATTATCTGTATCGGCTGTCAACCAATCGGCAGTCAGTGAGGTTTTCACTGTTAACACAAACTACTGTAGTTTACGCAGCTCATCTACTTACCAAAAGCTTTGTTTTGAGCCACACACAGCTTTCCCAGTGGTCTTTAACCCAGATATATACAAGTGCTGAACGTATTTGAATGGAGGAAATAAAAGGAATGAGACATAGTCTATGTTGGTATTTTATTTATATAATGGAAACTACAAAGGTTTGCAAATATATGCAGCTTAACATCTGCTAAATATGCTGAAAGCAGGGAAGATGGGCATGACACTAACTGTTAAATATGCTACCAAAGGTATTACACAACATTAGACTATATACATGGGATCCCCGTGGACAGAAATTAAATCTGCAAGAGAAAGAGAGAGTAGTCTTACTGGAACTTATTTCATCTTCAGTTCTTGGTGAGTACCTTCATGTGGTGGACCCTGTTTTTATAGTTTCATGGGTATATACTAGGTTAATAGGCCCTTAAAAGCCTAGGCAAGCTTCTCAAATCTAGCCAGCAAGTTTTTTTGTGCCTTAGAGTTTCTAGGGGTATATTTTAATGGCAATATGTAGCAAGATCATGGTTGGTCATACATTTATAGGCTTCCTCTGTCCATTAGAGACATAGGTTTCAGATCAAATTTCTTATTTCCCATCCATGGGTCCAGAATACACTTGAAGCTCTGCTTCACATAGAGAAGCCTGTTTCAGAGAAGTGAAATTCTCTGAGACATATACCTGTCCCTCCAATAAGTCCTATTTATTTCACAGGTTAGGTTTAAGTCTCAGGACTGGGCAGTTCTGGTGTTATTTGCTTTCCAGATATGCAAAAGGTTTCAGAGCAACATCCAAGGATGCCTTGTATGCTAGGCACTGATCTCCCTACTACAATCTGTAGGAGACACAATATAGGGGATAGGGCTTTAAGGTGATCCTCATAGGACATGTTGTTTATGCATTGTATTCTTTTTGTGAGGAACCTCTGTGGAAGTTTCAGTTGTTGCATGCACCTGGTGAAGTATATACTGAAGGGGGCATTGTACTCAGTGATGGGTTTGACAAGAGCTGAATGCAATGGAACAATGACTTCCTTGGACCTAGATGCCATATACTTGCTTATAAGTGCAGCAACATAGAATGATTCCCTTACTACCTCAAAAACATGTTGGTCTACATATATCCCAAAATCCCTGACAACTGCATCTAGTCTTAGGGGTATGTTGCCAGTCAGGTCATTTCCTGGGAGGGGTAGTGGACTTTCTAAAGGGTACTATTATGCATTTCATGGCATTAAGCTTTAAAACATGGTCCTGTCATCAGTTTTGTACATACTAGCCCTGCCTGAAGAGTGGCAGGGGGATTTCATGACTGCTCCTAGTTTGCAATAATTAGCAAACTTGGTCAGACAGAGACTCTTAAAACTGTCCTTGACTTCTAAGAAGCAGATGCCATAATGGACCCGGAACAGAACCCTGAGGGACTCTGCTAGTGACCAGTCATTTTGTGGAGATGGACTCCCCTCTCATAACTTTTTGGGCCCTATCTGAAAACTAGATGACTATCCAGCATGTAACATAAGGATTTATGCCTAATTTTATGAGTTTACACTGCCAGAATGGGGTATTGTGTCAAGTGCCTTGGCTAGATCAATGCAGGCAGTATGCACTATTCTGCCCAAATCCATTGCCTTGGTTACCCTTTCAAAAAAATCTACCAAGTTCAGTAGGCATAATTTTCTCTTGCCATAACCAAAGTGGGTTGGGTCCAATGTCTGAAGGTTTCCTATGTCATTATTTAACATTTCTATGATAATTCTTTACGTGGCTTTGCATATGAGACTAGTCCAACTAATGGGTCTGCAGTTTCTGTAGTCCATAAAAGGCCCATCCTTATGCAGAGGGATGACAGTAGTTCTCCATTCATGGAGCATGGAGCCTGTCTGGAGGCTATGATCAAAAGTGCCTCCAATGGTCCCGATAGGTCATATTTCATGGTATTTAGGACACATCATGAGATATTATTGGGGCCCAGCGATGTAGTGTTCTTGGCCTTGTAGAATGCATTTTGCACCTGCTCCCTAATGATAGCTGGGGATGTTTAAGTTTATATTTGATGGTATTTCTTGAGAGGTCGGTGGAGGAGAGGGTGAGAGGGAAGTAAAACTGGAGCTGAATTTCTTGGACATTAGATTTGCCCATGAATATAGTATTGGGTTGAATGGTGAGTGTCTCCAATACATCTAAGTATGAGTTATGGGCTTCTGGCGACATGGGGGGGGGGGGCATAGCTTGCAAGGATATTGTATGGGACTTTGCCTATAGTAACCAAACATGGAGAAGCTCAAGTGCATCATCATGTCTGACCAGCTTTGAGGAAAACTTGTTTTTGATGAATATTGAGACACCTCCACCTTTAGCCCCTGCCTGTGCAGTAGCTTGCCTAAATGTGTGAATGCTATTGCAGCCCTGCAGTACTGGTGTGCTCTCCTTGGCTTTAAACCATGTCTTGATAACTGGACAGATATCTGCATTCCCCCGAGTGAGGAGAGCTTGGAGGGAGTGGAGTTTCCTGTTAAGACTCCTAGCATCGAGCAGTAACACCTTCTGATTCCCTTTAATTGGTTTTGCTATGTTGGAAGGTTTGTCACTTGGGCATTGCCTTAAAAGGCAATATGGAGGAGGATAATGGTTTAGCTAACATTTGAAAGCCTAGAGGGGACAGGCAAAGGCCAACTTTGGCAAAGCAAAGTGGGTAATTGACAATGTCCTCCCACGCTGACAAATATTGCACATGCTTGGAATGACATAATTAGCTAAGCCAATTATTAAAGTCGATCATCTTCTTATGCTGCTCAGTGCTAGGCTCATGCCAGAATGGGACACATAGTCTGAAAGTTCCATAATGTCTCTGTTTATATAGGTGAGGTATGACTTGGATCATTAACACCCACGTGGACTATGACAGAGTCATACTTGCACTTGACATTAAGTGACCTGAGTGTGTGAATAACATGATGGATCCTAGTCCCTTATAGAAAACTGACAGTGACTCCATCCTTCTTTAGCCTGGTGAGCAGGCCATATGTGTGGCTCACTATGAAATCTCCTATAACCAGAATATTAGGTTGTTTAGTGGTATGACTTATGGGCTTAGAGTTTGAGACACCATGATTTGTAGCAACATGCTCTGTGTTGGATGTTGTTTTTGTGTGTGCAGTATCTGGGAAGTCTTTATTGGTTGGAGAGATTATATGTAAAAGCCACAGCATATGTTGGTCTATGTCACTGGCCTGTACTATGTGAGGTGGGTGATGTGTGTGCTGCTGCCAACCTGTTTGGTATTTTAAGTGCTTGCAGGCAAGAGCCTTGCCTCCAGTGACATTGTGTGAATACACACACTGTATGCCTTATTCATATGTTTGAAGATTAGGTGGTTGACAGTGAACATAAGGCAATTGCTGCATTGCCTCAGGACACCCATGTCCACCAGGCTGGCTGCAGAGATAGCAGGGAAGTGCATGCCTATGGCTTTGCATCCTTGTTGCTTATTCTACAGGAGTAAAGGGAGGTTCTCAGCTGATTTGCTTTTTTGATGTAGGAGTTAAGATACTATCAAAACTGGCTAAAACTGCCTGTAGTCAAGCTGAAGGGGATCAGAAAGAAAAGTAGCCACCCAATGCGCAAACTAGCTGCTTAGTACACAGCTAGGAATTTAGGAAATTAGGGAAGTACAGAAGGAGTTTTATAGGAAAATTTTAAAATCTTGGAGTCTGTATCTAGACAGGGCACTGCTAAAACCATCAGCAAGGAGCTAAGCTTTACCCATATCTGACATCCTTTCGCAGGCTCAAAACAACCATTAAATCAGTAAAATGTCCCCTTACCAATCAAAAGTAGCACATTAAAAGGTTCCTTAAGCAATTTACATCACAGAAGTCAACTAGGCTACCCCAACTGCCACCAGACAGAAGTACTAACCCTTCCAGACTCATAGGATCATAGGAAGTTACTAGGCTATCGACCCAGATGTCATTGCAAGCCTAGTTGTTTCATCCCAATGTAAAACCATAGATACTCAAGTCAATACCCAGGATTGCATTTATTAATGACTGCCCATGTCCAAGAGGATTGTGGGTGCTATCCCTGGTAAGAATTTACAGTGTCCCAGCCACTGGTCTAGGTTCCTTTTAAACAGTGTCATAGAGATGCTCTTCTTCATATATACTGGCAGCCTATTAAAAAGATGCAGCAGTCGCTGGGAGACCAGTTTGTCCCTCCAGCCTGTCCTATTCAAGTCACAGGCCATATTTACGTCCCTGGATCGGGTAGCTCCTAATCACAAACTAAACTTGAAGTGCAGGAAAATAAACAACTTAAACAATTAAACAATCTACAGTGCAACAATTTATCTAACTAAACAGTAATCCAATCAACAGACAAAGAAGAAGGCAGAAGTGCAGAAAAAAAAAACTTTTAAAATGCAATGGTAAAAATGTAGCACTCTAAAATGATTAGGGTGCAAAACCTAATAAATGATGCATAAAAATAATGAATAATACACATAAATAACAGTGATAATTAAAATATGGATGCCGCTGTGGTACAGCAGTAGCGTTACCTCACAGCAAGAGGTTCTCCCATTCTATTCTCGGCTTGGCTTGGGAGTGCCTTCTGTGCGGAGTCTGCATGTCCTCCCCGCGGTTGAGTAGCATTTGAAAGACATGCATGTGTAAATGGGCATGCCTTTGTTAAAGGTTGGGTGTCGAGCTGGCACCTCGGTGCTTCGTAAAAATCTACTGCCAATCATTAGTGGACCGGAGTTCTGCTGTAGCAACCCCTTACCGGGAAAAAGCTGAAAGACAAACAACAACAACAGTGATAATTAAAATGACTTGAAAAAAGTGCAATTTAGTAATACAAGGTTCTTATCCAGTGAAGAATGACACTTGTTTTAGTCAAGATCCTCTTTACTCAATCGTGTGGTTTCCAAACATGTTTTTGCCTTGCAGAAATTATTAATACACTGACATTTGCAGTGTGTACTAAATGAGCGTGATGAAATGAAAAAGAAGATATCTCAAACTTTAAGAGTGTAAGGGGAGAGCCTTCCCAGTTGCATTCTAAGTGTCCAGCAGAATGAGCAGATAAGATGAAACTCGGAGGAGTACCAAATGTTGCATTTATAGTAAAAGTGTGTAGGTGAAATAAAAACCCCAACAAATGCAGTTAGACAACAGCAGACGCACACAGCACTTCAGTTAATTAACAATAAAATTAAATACTTGTAGCTAAATAAGAAATGCTTCTTCTCAGCTCCTCCCAGTAATTAACTAGACTGGATTCCTTTTCAGTCTGTAAAAGGAAAAGGAATTATATTCTAAATGACCTTAGCCAAGAACTTTAAAAACTTCAAGAAGAAAAAACTTTAAAAACTTTTACTTAAAACAAAAGTAAAAACACAACAAAGTGTAATATAATAGCAAATAAAACAATAATGCAAGTATCCAAACCTTAAACAAATAAATCCAATCCAAAATCAAACATAGTTAGACAACATAACACTTCAGCTAAGTAATAATACAGCGAAATCATTTATTTATTTAACATTTGTTGACCGGGAAAGTCCGACTTTATTTGCACTTGTTTACCAGGAACGTCCGACTGAGCAGCATCCTTTTTCAATGGATGGCCAGGGAGAAAAGCTCCATTATACAGACATCATTGCATAGTTTCATCATTTACACTGAGTTTCCTTTTCATCAGTTACATTATTTGAAAACAGTTTTGATTAACAATAACAGTTGCATGGGTTATATTTGAATATTTTTAAATACAGGGAGGTACATGCAGTGCAACATCATCAGTATGCAGGTTTTATGTAAGAATATATGTTACTGTAAAGACTTGTTCAAAATCTAGGATATAGGAAGATAAGATAAATAGTTAAAGCAGCCCAAATAAAGAATGAAGGGGATGAAGCAGAAGGAAGACAAAGGAGATGAGATGATTGCAGAGGGTGTAATAGTACATTAAGTTTTGTGCAGCAGAGAGTTATGGCATAAATTCATATAGCTATATTAGTACCAATTTAACCAAGGGTAGTGCAGGTACAGAACCATTTACCTATCAGGTGTTGCTTCAGCTGGCATTTAAAGTCTTTCAGTTTGTCAACTGTTCTTAAGTAGTGGGATGGTATTTCAGCTATTAGCAGTGTAGCAGTGTGAATTTGGGGAGTTCATAATGGTCTTAACAGTGAATTAGTAATAAAATATTTATTGTGATTTATAGCAATTTAATGTACTTCTTTTCAACACTTGAGGAATCTTTTAATTGGTAGATGAGACTGTAAAATATATTAATCAAACTTAAATGATGATACCACTGAAGGCAAAGTCAAAGTGCTAGTTTAAGTTTGTTTGATTTTGTATAAAACAAAGTCTTGGATGACAGTAAATTAAAGGTAGTTTTTAGAAGGAAACATAGTTGGGAGTATTTTTTTTTTGTATGGATTCAGGAGGAGTTGTGAGTTGTTGACTCAAGCTTCTATGGAGGAGAAGGATTTCCAGGTGAGTGCTTGAAGCATTGGTAGCATCCTAACAGCACACATTAGAGTGAAGTCGTTGGCATATTGTACTATGATGGCCTCTTGTGCTGCTTTGTTTAGGTCATTGATAAATAAGTTAATCAGTAGTTGCCCTAGGATGGAGCCTTGGGGCACTCTGATGGATATAGGAAGGAAAGTGGAGAAATTATCTTTTCATTTCACTGCTTGGGACCTATTAGTAAGGTAATTAAGAAACCAGTTAAATGAGGAGGTTGATAACCCATAGGAAGAGAGTTTAGTTAGGAGAATTTGACGATTAACTATGCCAAGTGGCCTGGATAGATCCAAAAATAAGGCTGAGGTAAGAAGACCTGAATTTCTGTTGTGATTTATGGTATCTGTGAACTTGTGAACCTTACAAGGGCAATGGTTGTACTAAGATTGTGTCTGAAACCATGCTATTAGAGAGAGGATGTTATATGAAGTAATATATGTAGTAAGTTGCGACTGAATATATCTTTCTAAGATTTTGGATAAGGGAGAGAGAATGGCAGTTACTCTATAGCCTGTGAGCTTGGTTGATGAGCCACCTTTATGCAGGGGTGTTATTTAAGGTTTTTCCATAAGGTAGTAGGACATATTTTTCTTGGATAGAGCAGTTTATGAGAATTAAGACAGGATATCTGCAGAGAGTCTGAGGTATTCAAATGAAAGTTGATCAGGGCAGTAGTTGTTATCTTAAGGGGGTGTAGATACTTTTTAATTGTAGATGTTGGCACTGGAGTGAGCGTAAAGGTCTGTTGTTTCAGTGACTGGAGTGGGATGGCTGGATGCAAGAGGGAGATTACTGTATTTACAAAATGTCAATTACATTCACAAGCAATGCTTTGGGAGTTATTGGTAGGGTATGGGCTGGGTTGGGTTGATTTTCCAGTACTGAACAATGTATTTATTGATTTCCAGTGTTGCTAAAATAAGCTTTTTTGCCCTATTTTATACATTGTTTGCTATAGTTCCTATATTGTTTCAGGGATGTTTGAGACTTGGTTTGTAGACAAGATTTATAGACTTTATCTTTAAGTTGCATGAGTTTTTTTTTTAGCTAATCAATGAGCTGGTTTGTTTTCAACTCTTTTTGTTTCTTAATTGTTCTTGCTCTGTCAATATATTTAGAGGCATTTTATTAAATGTATCTACAGCTTCATCAAGGGAAAGAGTTTTAAGTGGAGCCCAGTTAATCTGGAGCAGACTGGAGGTAAACGTTTCTTTACCGAAGTCACTGAGGTTTCTGATTGTGTTATAGTGATGAAACTTTTGGGGTGCCTGATTATGTAACTTAGTTGATGGCGATTAGGCTATTGTGTAAGGTGCCACTTGTAGCAATATTGTTTGGGGTGGATGTAAGAATCAAGTCTATGATGGCTTCTTCAGATGTGGCATTGTTAATTCTAGTTGGAGTCTTGATCAACTGAGAGAAGTTGAATTTGTTGGGTTTTCTATGGTTATCTTTTGCCAGTCTGTGTTAATGTCTCCTAGCAAAATAGTTTCCAGTCTTATGTTGGCTGAAATCCAGGAAAGGATCTTTTCCAGGATAGGAGTGTTGTTACCAGGTGTTATGTAAATATTTGTAGCTAAATAAGAAATGCTGTTCTCAGCCCAACCCACTAATTAGCTAGACTGGATTCCTTTTCAGTCACTGAATGGAACAGGAATTATTTTCTAAATGACCTTAACCAAGAACTTTTGAAACTCTAAGAAGATAAAAAAAATTACATAGCACAAACTTAAAAATAAAACAAACCATATTATAACATCAATAAATAATTTTATTTGTTTAACATCTGTTTACTGGGAAAGTCCAACTTGGAACGAATCCAATTTTCAGAGGACACCCGGGAGAAATGCTCCAGACACATGTCTTTGTAACATGGGAGGAAACAGGAGCAGCCAGAGGAAACCTGCAACAAATGCAGGGAGGACATGCAGACTCCACACAGAAGGCATCCCAGTCAAGACATGGACTGGAGAACCTCTTGCTCTGAGGTGACAATTTACCCACTGCACCATTGTGATGTCCAAATAAATAATGCAAGTACCCAAACCTTAAATGAATAATTCCAATCCAAAAGCAAATACACAAAAACAGAGTTGCACAGCTCTTCAGCTAAACATATTATACAACTAAATACTTGGAGCTAAATAAGGAATGCTATTTCTCAGTTTCAACCACTAAGTAGCTAAATTGGATTCCTTTTCAGTCAGTGGATGGAAAAGAAATTATTTTTAAATGACCTTAGGTGCGAACATTTACAAGTCCAAGAAAAAATGTAAAAATGTATAGATATAACAAAATAAGTAAATACATTTTAAAATAACAATACAAACTGTAATAGAAGAACAAAAATAATTAAGAAAATCAAGTCACAAAACCTTAAATTAATAACTTTGGCCGAAAATTAAATACAGTCAGACAACAAGACAGGCACACAGCATTTCAGCTAAAAATAAATATAACTAAATATGTGTAGCTAAATAAAAAAATGATGTTTCTCAACTCCTCCCATTAATTAGCTAGATTGGATTCCATTTCAGTCAGTGAATGGAATAGGAATTATTTTCTAAATGACTTTAGCCAAGAACTTTATAAAACTCTGAGAAGAAAAAAAAAACTCTTAGGTAAAAGAAAATTAAAAATAAAGTAAACAGTAAAATAAGAGCAAAAATGTAAAGTATCCAAATATTAAATGATTAAATCCAAATGCTTGTTAGACAACAACAGAGACACACAGCACTTCAGCTTACAAGTCTCATAAATTCAAAAATTTCACAAATTTTACAAAATTTCACCTAGACAACAATGACATATAGACTGTATTTTACATATCATGGAGAAAGGTAGGGTGAAAAAAAAATAAAAAAACGAAAGCAGAGTGCACGTATCTCCAGAAGAAAAAGGATTATATCATGTCATTGACCATCCTATTTACGAATGCCTATTAGTCAAACACTAATAAGTGAAAACACTAAATAACAAATGTTCATTTGAGCAAAACATTTTGCTAGGAAAAAGACTGGTCAGCCATCATCTGGGATTTGCCCTGTTCCCCATTCTAATGCAATCTCAGAGTTGGTATATTTAGTTAGGGAGGGCACAGCCCCCCAGATTGGGGTGTGAGGGCTTAGCCCCCTATGATGGGTTTTGTTTGGTGATGTTTTTCTGCAGTTCACTGGGTTGACTGACTAGTTTTTAATTCAGTGAAGCATTTCAGTTAAACAAACATTCACTATTTAGTGTTTTTTCTTATAAATGTTCGACTAATAGGTGTTTGCTAAATAGAACATTTGATGATATGATATAGACCCAAAGAAAATAGTGCCCAGTCCTGGTGCTATTACTGTGAACTGAGAAAAAATCATTATAGAAGCCCCAAAATCATTCCTGCCCCGTGGGTAGGCAGGTCTCAGGATGAGGATGACCTCCTGTGGGAGAAGCAAGTAGCCAAAAAAAAACAAACAGACAAAAAAAAAATAAATAAATTGATAGGCCAAGCAAGAGGCCCAGAGACATTGAATTGGGCTTTTGAGAGAAAGGAAGACTACTATGTATAGTTGCTATTTCTAAAAAAATTGCAGAATTTTTAGAAAGATGATATGTAGCAAGAATAAGAAAGAAACTAGTAGAAAGGAAAATACTTGTACAGGAAAAACTGTTAAACTCCAGAGAGAACAATTTAAGAACCTTAATATATCAGATAAGAAGAAAACATTACATAGCTGAAGAAACAGTAGACTGCCTGGAAAAGGAAGCGACAGGAGAAGTCAGACAAGATAAAAAAAAGTTATTGAAAGGTATAAAAAAGAAACATGGACATGGGAAAACAGATGTGATATGATGCAGTAGTTATGTAAAGAAGAAAGATAAACTAATCAATACAAAATAATGTAGTCCTAAAGATATTTGAAGAAAAAATGCAGGCAAAGTCACCCAATTATGATAACATTTACAATAAAAATAAGATCACAAAGCAGGAATCTAACAGAAAGCTATAATTTTAACAAGACAAAAATTAGACAAATAAAACTGAAGAGATATACCATCTGTGAAGTGAAGGATTCAGTGTAAAAACCCAGAAGCAGGTAATATCGCAATATGCTATGCCAATGAGTATGTAGTAGCAGCAAACAGGACAGGATACATCTAAAGAAGATATGCCACAGAGTAATGTTCTGGAGATTTGCACAAAAGTCCAGTTAGAAATGTACAGCAAGGGTAAACAGCAGGAAGCACTGAAAACTTTGACAGAGGCAATATTGCAACAGGATGGGCAAATGAAGCCCAATGAGGGTCATCTAAAGAAGATATATCACAGGGAAATATTCTGGAAACATCTGTAGGAGGCTTACAAGAAATTCCAATTAAAATTGCACAAAAAATGAAACAGCATGAAATAGAAAGAAAAGAAGTGCTGTTAGTCCAAAAGAAAATTAACTTTCTTCTGTTTGATTTAATAGAGATGGATATATTAACGTAAATGAAATTAACAGATTATAGAAAGTAATCAAGAACCAGAATATTAAAAAACTGGTAAAACAGCAAACACAATAATCAGGACTATTGAGATAAATTTGTGTCGTATAACAGAAATAAATAGGATATATTGTAGTGCAGCTAAACTAATAACAGTTAAAGTATTACCACAAAAATGTAGACTAACAAAGGAAAGGAATGGAACAAATAGAATGCCACCATGGAAGTATCAAAAACTAGAAAACTATAAATCAAATAAAACTAGAAGTATCACTGTTAGAAGAATACAGAAAATGGAATACATCATCAACAATTCTTAGAAATTCAGATGTGGTGAAATAATATTAAACAGACAAGGATATATCATATAATATTAACAATGAAATAAAAATAGTGCAAGCAGAAAAACTTAAATGATATGCAGATAAATACAAGGAAAATATACAAAACAAGCAATTTAATGATGACTCAGTAAGGTTCTATAGAGAACTGAGAAACAAAGCAAAAGTAATAGAAACACCTCCAAAAAAGAAGAAATATGTACATTTTGGAAAAGCATTTATGAAGACCCTGTTAACCATAGCCAAAATGCCACCTGAAGATAAGAGTGGGTGGGTGCTACATGACTATGTCATCCTTCAGATGCAAAAATAAATTAAGGTCTCTTCTGCTTGAGATGGTGGTAGCTGAGGTGGATGTAAAACATCCCACATTACCTAGGGGAAAGAATAGTGGTTCTTTATTTAACACAACAGAAAAACATCATTTGCATTTTTTCCAAAATATACATAATTACAGGCCCATATATGTGTATTTTCTATTTTTTACTATTTATCATTTTTCTCTTAACATCCTCATTCTTATTCTTCTATAACTGACCCATACTCCTTATAACACAACAATAATCTAATTTTTTTGTAATATAGCTGCCAAAATCCATGCCCCATTCAACAAAATTTCATTTAGTCTTTAATACAAAATAGACATATTACAAAAATAAATGATCTACCCTTGTCACATATTGTTTTGTTTTGATCTGATAATATCCCTGCATAATCATATTCATATTTATGTTGTTTATGTCATTAATATTCTCAAAAACAATTTTTTCACATAACGTTTTCCAGAGTTTCACCACTCTTTTACATTTCAAAAAACTTGCACTGGTGTCTCTTCCTCTCTACAAAATAAACACACTCTTTATTCTTTCATTTTGTATGATATATTCCCCTTTACTGGTAGCATATTTATTACCAGTCTCAATAGGAAATCCTGGCAATCTTTTTTGATACAACACTTTTTCATTGCTTTCATGGATTTAATCACTTTGGGCAAATTTTCATATGGATTTATATAAGAATATTGTTTCATTGCATTATTATGCCACCTATATTTCTCTACATCATCATTTACCTTGTTAATATTTTTTCTTGATAATTTTTAATTTCTTCATTTACATATTCATTTTCTCTTTTTATTATTCTCATCATCTCCCTGAACTTTTTCTACTTATAGTTAAACATTCTCATTATTAATTTTCCATTCTCTTCCTTTACCAACTTTAATACTCTATCCCAGAAGTAGAACAAACAACTGGATTTAGTAAACCCATGCCACTTCCTTGTCACTCATATACAACACACTTTTTTCACTTGGTTTAATCTTGAACCCCATATGAAAGAAAATGCCAGTTGCACAATTTCCTTTTCATATATTTCTGGAATCATATAAACATTTGACATATATGCTATTTTCTCCATAAATACAGTATTCACTAGATAAATATTTTCCTGAACTCCTATCTATACATCCTTCACAGAAGAGATATTTCTTTCATTTCTTTTATCAAACCTTCCTATTGCATCATAGCTACATCATTTACTTAGATTTGTATCATAGGAAAGATACTTAATTCACTGAAAAATACCCCCCAAATTTTCACCATATTACTCAAACCCTTACTTTTATCTTTATTTAAGGTCACTCCCATTTCATTTAAACATCAATTCAGACAAACCAACACTACCTTCATCCATGTTTTGTTCTTAGCAACTGTAATTATATTGTATGTGTATGTGAAAACTACTGAAATCACCACCTCCTTTTGCATCACATATCTAGCATGTTTTATTTTATAAGTTACTTCACTCATTGTTGCTTTCATTACCAGTGCAAACAATATTCCACTCATGGGACATCCTTGTCTTACACAGCACTTCATGTATGTTTCTTCATTCAGCCACCCATGCACTAACATCTTGACTGTATTATAATTTTGATATGCTGCTATACACACTCTCCTAATTATATTTCAAATTCCATACTTCTCTATAATATCCCACAAATCATCATGTCCTGCTGAATAAAATGTCTTTCTGATATCACCTATCATAATTTTCACATCCTCCCTTTTACTTCTAATATCATTCACAATTTCGCTCAGAAGCAATAACAATACTTGATATCCCTTCCCTTTTATACCATATATCCCTTCTTCTATAATATCCCTCATCCCTCCTTCCATTCTCCTCTGTATTATTCTCATAACAATTTTATATTTGTTATTTCGTGTGGTGGTTCTGTTTTTTTTTTTTTCATTCTTCTAATCTTCTTCCATATACATTTTAATTTGCCACATCATAACTCTTCATAAACAAACCCTTCCATCAACCATTCATTTAGTACAGTTAAAAAAATGCTGTCTTTACCAATCCATTAAATTATTGTACATTCCATACCCTGTACTATCTGGGCTTGATACTAAATCAACATTTACTTTCCTAAGTACTGCATACAATGCACTAATATTTTTTTTCCAAAAATTTCCTTAACTCTTTCTGGATTTTTTTTACTTTCTATTCTCTCTTATTTTCATTATTTTTACCCTTACACACATTTTCCACATGCTGTACTACAATATGTATAATTTTATCTTATGCTCTTTTAATCTCTCCTTTTTTTTCCATTTCCCTCATTATACTAATATCCTTCTTTATTATTTTACCCAAATATGCAGACACCTCCTCCCTTGTTCCTTTTAAATAATATTTCTACCTAAACAGTAATTTTTTTCTATATATATATATATATATATATATATATATATATATATATATACATATATATATATATATATATATATATATATATATATATATATATATATATATATATATATATATATATATATGGGTCCCCTACAGATGATCAAATTTCCAAAAGGCCAACTTTCATATGGCCAAGACAATGTGATTGACTTTTGGAAGTTTGAATGTTCTAAATGGACAGCTCCCTATAGCCTAGAATGGGAAAATTTGAATTTTCCACACTGTAGTTTCGATCTTGAAGTTGGTATATTTAAATATTAGGGGGTGTGGGGGGGCACAGGAAGGCTTGCCCCTGTGCTAGCAATGTGTAGGTAGTTTTTTTTTTACATGTTCGAAATTTCAAAAGTTGAACATATGGTCTCAGCCATATGTGTGTCCAGAATCAGTTTCATTTACATGTTTAGCTAAAACACTTAAATTGTCCTTCTTATTAATGTGGTAAAGATGCTCCCTGATTCTATCTTTTAAGCATCTATCAGTTTTCTCCACATAAAATTGTTTACATTTTAAACAATGTGCTAAATAAACCACATGTTTAGTTTCACAGGTAGCACAGAGTCAAAAATGTATCTATGAATTTGCAGAATGAGCAACGTCCACATGGTCCACTGATAGGTGCTTAAAAGCACATTAACAAGAAGGACAATTTAAGTGCTTTAGCTAAACATGTGAATAAAACTGATTCTGGACACACATTTACTTTTCTAGTTATAAGCAGGGCATCTGAGAATATTAGAGGTGGTGAAATAGGAAATGTCACAGAAAACTTAGAAGCAGAATGGATAGTAAGGTTGAGAGCCAATGCTGATTTTGGAATGAATGAATATGTTCCCCTCAAGCCTTTATTAAAGAAAAAACCTTTTACTAGGTGAAAATATGTGCAATATGTATATATAGTGAATAATTAGACACATTTTGTAGAGTATGTATTGCAATGTTTTATATCTTTTTACATATGTTTTTAAAATGTAAGTAATGTATTTAAATGTTTAGTCAAATATAGGCATGTAGATGTATAATATCCTTGTCTTGAAGATTTTAACATGAGTGCAGCTTTAAGGTGATGTCACTACTTAATTACTTCAGGTGTTTCTGTATTTAAACCATTTCTGTTTGAACTGTTGTTAGCATCTGAAGAAGTGGGATTTGTACCTATGAAAGCGCTTGTGCTTCCTTTTTGTAGATCAAAACTGTGTTTTTAAACTGGAAACTACAGCCTCTTCATTGGGTCCTTTTGGTTTTTATCTTATTATTGGATTTTGCTTTGTTCTTGGACCTGACTGCTCACAGAGAGTGGTGATAGTTTTGTTTTTTGTTAATAGTCTAATATTTGATGAAAAAGGCTCTCTCTTTCCTTGCTAGTTATGTATGCATATAATGTTATAATTCTATAAACATATTCTCTCCACCTCCCATGATTACCAATGTTACATCTAGTATTTTCATTGTTTTTTTACACAACAGAGCCACTCCAGAATGTTCCATGTTATATTTCCACCCCACATTTTTTCTAATTGCAGTCTTTCTTCACTTAGCATCCACATTACATTTAGCACACCATTCCAGTAGTCCTATCCTTCTTACAGTGCTAATAATATTGTTCACATTCATACTCCAAAATTGCTGCTTTTCCTTATTTTTAAGTTTAGGGGACATTTTTTTATATTTTCTTATTTTTTCTCTTTCTCCAGCTGAATATTTTTCTTACATTTTTGTACAACTGATCATTGATCCTCAGAATCAGATTTTCCACAGGCTAGAACTTCAAAAAATATTAGTATCAATCCCTTCTCCTGAACATTCTTTCTGCATGCACTCTCTATCTTTCTCATCATTTCCCCCTCCATATTTTCTTCTTCTGCAATTTTTTTCCCTTCACATAGTCCACCCTTCCCCCCAGCTTCTTCTTGTCATTCCTCATTTATGTTTTCCTCCCTTCCTCTTTTTTTTCGTTAGATACTGTTCACTCTGGACAGTTAATATAAAAGTGTTTACACAACCTGCATTCAGGCACACGCTTTCTTGCTGTATGTACTTTCTGCCCACACTGGTTACATTGTACCTTGTCACTATCATTAATTAAATGAGGAAGGTCCCCAAAAAAAACATGACTTAGGGTGGCCAGCATATCTTAATGTCCCTCTATGACCAGCCACAAAAAATAACACTTGGCGAGTGTTTCACCATGTTTTTTTTTTCAAATTTCAAAATAGCTTCCACCCTATACCATCCATTCCATACGTTTCTGTCATCTCTAGCTTTCACAATATTATCAACATTTTTTAACATCTTCTTTTTCCAGCTCATCAGTTCTAAACTGCAAAGTAACATTTTTTAACAGTTAAGTTACTACCAGAAAAAAAAAGATTGTTCCACGGATAAATATCCTACTTTTTGTAACACAGTTCCAGACATTTCATTGTCAGTTCATCAGTTTCAAATGTTAAGTCACAAAAAGTCTCTGCCCTTATATTTTTAAAAGACGAAATTTCGTAAGCTTTAAAAGCCAGAAAGGTTACCAAATTGTCCCATACATAATATCTGTATGTTATGGTGTCACTTTTTATTCCTATTCTCACAGTTGGTCTTCTCTTCTTTTTAAAAACAGTTTTATTTACAGATTGTTGCTGCTTTCCTTCTTTTGTCTGCTGTCACTGTCCTTAGTTATCACATTATCTGCTGTCACAAAACCAGACTCCATCTCAGTTTGTTTCTACTTTCCTATTTTACATTCTGTCACTGCTGCATAAGTTTTAACTGCTGCCACATCTCCTGGTTCCTTTTCCACATTACCATCCTCAATACTTCTAAAAAAGTTATCTGCCATCTCACTCCATGAAACAGCAGAACTGTCACCTGGATCACTCTGCTCAATTATTTTAACAGAACATTATCTGCAGGCTCTATTGATGCCAGTTCTGTTATCTGCACTGCTTCAACAGACTCACTTCCTTCTCCGTGGAGACAGCTAAATGCTGCTCATTTGTAACATCCACCAAACAGGAATCTTTGTTTACATTCTGAAGCTTAATATCAAACAACTTTTTCTACAAATTCTCACCTTCCACCTCCATACTCTCCATAACTTTTAACTCATCCAAGCTGCTGCTTTCCTTAGTCCTCTTCCTTGCTGCTGCAGAAACCCTGTGACACAATCTAACACCTCTAAAGGTAGGGGAAGTTTCTCATTGCCCTGGGTAAATATCATCTCACAAAAATATGCCACTAGATGATTGATTCTAACCTAGACAGCAAAAAATAAATAAATAAATAAATAAATAAAATAAAATAAAATAAAGAAAAAGTAAAATTAAAACAAAAAAAACAACTAAATATAAGTAAGAATATAAAGAAAAGGATCAGAAAAAAGGGAAGAAAATTGGAAAGCCCATGAATATAGTGACATGTTTAGAAAACTCCTAGACCAATCATATGTTGACCAGGATTTGACATATGAATGGTTAAGAAGTACATTTAAACCAAAAGATGAAAGGCTAATAATGAGAGACCAAGATGGTGGGCTGCATATACAGTGGCTTACAATGTCTACAGAAAAATTGGAAAGCCAGACAAATGTGCAATCTGTAAAACAGAACCAAAAATGGTTACACATCTCTTTGCTGGTTGTGATATACCCATGGCTGAGGGTATGTATTCTGAAAGGCACAACAATGTGGCAAAACACTTGCGCTGGGGACTGTGCAGACACCGCAATATGGAAATAGCTGAGAAACATTGGAAATATGAGCCACAAAGCATTGCCGACAATGATGAACTTCAGATCACATAGCATCAGCTAGTACCAACAATGAGAAAAATAGAACATGAGTTATAGTAGTTTGAGAAAAAAACAAAAGTGGCAATGATCATTGAATTGCTATAACCAGTGATTGTAGGGTCTTACATACTGAGAGATATCAAGTCCGAAAATACTAGGATTGGCAAGCAGAAATGAGACCAATGAAAGAAAAATACCCAGACAGTTCCAGTAGTAGTAGCAGGAGCAACAGGGTAATAATAAAAACATAAATAAATAAATCGTGCTTACATATGCTACCAGTACATGAAACCTCATATGAGCTGAAGAAGCAGGCAATGCTGAGTACATTGCAGATGTTGAGAAAAGCACTTTTTGGTAACATGAAAGACTGAAGCAAGTCTATGGACTTCCTCATCGTCTTACATACATACAACTAACAACTGCCCACAAACTTATATTCAGTCCATCTACCTGTCCTTCCCTTTCTTCTCTATTCACCCTATACCACCCTAACAGACCTTTCTGCTCTGAAAATCAAATGCTTTTTCAAGTAGCAAAACCTATCCTTTCCTCTGGTTAAATGCTCCACTCCATTTCCACTGCTACACTATGGAACTGTCTCCCTCCCCAGCTCAGATCCATTAGTAATGCTTCCTTCTTCAAAGAATCTTTGAGACAACATCTCTCCTCCAAATGGCTTTGCTCATGTGCTAGCTCTTCACAACGTATAACCTGACTTCATCTTTTTCCTACTATTCCATTCCTTCAGTAAAAAATGTAGTGTTTGACTGTACTAAAACAATATACTGTGAAACTTGTTGTTATAGTATTCTATTCTGTTGCTATTTACTATTCAAATATATGCATTGTTTTAAATCATTGTTCTTAAAGTTTTTTATTCTAATGAATGTATTATTCATTGTGGAGCTATTCTCCCCATCCCTCCACTGAAAATGGGTATAGGTACCTTTTGGCCCATTGGACCTTCCTGGTAAACAAATGCAAATAAATAAATAAATAATGGGGTCCATTCATATCATGCTATTAGCAGCCCAAAGTATTTTGAGAAATTAAAAGAGTGAAATCATTTCATGTGAAATCAGAATGGAAAGATTCTCACTCAAGGGTTAGGTCAGCTCAGCGGAAGGATACCATCCTCCACAAAAAACACAAAAATATGATAGGTCAAGTGAGAGGCACCGAGAGAATAAAGTGGACTGTTGAAGATAGAGAAGAAATTATTATTTATTGTTGCTATCATGCAAAAAATTAGCATATGTAAAAACAGTAAGAGAGAAATTAAAGTAAAGAAAATAGTTAAAAGCTGCAGATAATAACTGAACATCCTTAATGCAACAGATAAGGGAAAATCATTATAGGTTCATAGGTCCATAGGTTTTTACTAAACTAACAACCACAGGGGGGCTTTTTTAAGCCTAATCATGTTTCCTCAAATGTATCTGACAAGTTTTGATACCCTAGAGTTATTTTAAGGGATATATGCAGGCTTCAGAATGGATATTCAATCATTTGCTGGCTGCTTCTGTCACTAAAGAAAGAAGTCCTAGAACAGGGGGTTATTTCCACTTCCTCATTCACTGGTCCAAGTTATACCTGAATGCAGTAAGGGAAGAACTCTACTAGACATTAATATTCCAGAGAAGGGATATTTCTGAGACACACACCTGTTCCATCAACATGTCCTATTTTGTTGTAGATGAAGTTTAGATCCCTAGATCAGGTAATTCTGATGCTATTTGTTTTGTAGTTGTGCAACTGATCCATCAGAGCGGGATCAGAGGATGCTTTTTATACCAAACATAGATTGCCTCTCAGCAGTCTGTAAGACACCAAGTACATGGAAAGGGCTTTGAGGAGGTCTGCATAGGCTATGTTATTTACCCCCTGAATTTATTTTTGTGGACATTATACTCAATGATGTGTCTGATAGGGATGAATACATTGGAACAATGACTTCCTTAGACCTGGATGCCATACCTTTGTTTATAAGTTGAACAACACCATATAATTTCCTTACTACCACAGACATATGTTGGCTGAATGCCAGGTTACTGTCTACATACATCCCCAAATACCAGATCGTTATGTCTACTCGGAGGGGTGTATTATTAATGCAGTAGTTACTAAAAGTAGTCACCATCTCAAAGGATACTATCATGAATTTCTTGGCATTGAGTTTTAGACTGGCTCTGGCACCAGCTATTAATCTGAATTGGGCTTTGTGGAGGATATTTGTGTCTTTGGGGGTGTCTATGACTACACCTAGTGTGCAACCATCAGCAAACTTGGTCAGCAGAGGCCCTTGACATTGGCCTTGACTTCAAAGGAATAAATGCCAAAAAAAGGAGCAGCCCCGGTATGAGCCTTGAAGGACTCCACTTGTGACTGCCCTCTTTGTGGGAGTAGACTCCCCTATCCTAACATTTTAGGTCCTATATGTGAGCTGCTGGATATCCAGCTGGTGACATAGGGGTTTATACCTACATTTATGAGTTTGTTTATGATACCCTAGTGAGGTATTGTGTTGAAAGCTTTAGACAGGTGAAATTAAGTAGAATGCACTACTTTGCCCTTGTCAGTTGCTTTGATGACCTTTTGAAGAAGTCCACCAGGCTGAGTAGGCATGACTTAACCTTGATAAAGACCAATTGGTTGGATCCATGTGTATGAAGGTTTCCTGTGTCATTGCTTACCATTTCTATATTTCTTTCCATGACTTTGCATATGAGACTAATAAGACTTATGGGTCTGTAGTTACCCATGTACGTTGATGGTCCACCCCTTGTACAGAGGGATGATAGCTGTAGTCCTCCATTCACTTGGGATGAAGTCTGTCTGGAGGTTATGGTTAAATAGTGATTCTAGTGGTCCTGATAGGTCATGCTTCAAGCTATTGAAGAGGTATTCTGGGATAATATTTGGGCCCACTGATGCAGTGTTCTTGGCCATAGAGAGTGAACTGAGGACCTGTTCTATAGTGATAGTTAGGGGAGTTTTCATTGTTGACATTTTATAAGGAGTGTCTTGGGGAGACATGGGGTAAAATTGGAGCTAAATTTGTTGGCCACTAGATTTGCAATATCGTGCAGCTCAGTATAGGTGGCTTCATTTACAATTAGTTTGGCACATTATTGTATATTGCCTTTGAGGTTATGGACATAGCTGAAGAATGCCTTGTGACTGTCCTTGGCCTGGGAAACTATTGTTACTCTAAATTTGGATTTGGTATACTTGATTAGCCCCTGAGTTGCTTGTTTTGATTAGTGAGAGAGTTTTTACCTCACTGGGTGTGATGCCTCCTAATTTTTGACATAATTTTCTTCCTTTTCTTATACAGCCTATTGATGATGGGATTTCACCAAGGTGGCTTCCTTTTTGAGTTTGTACTTTGCTTATTCCACGTATATACAGCTGTCTCTATGTAGCCATTAACATGATTGTAAAAGGTTTCTGTGAATAATTCTGCATAGGAAGTGGTGTTCTTGGGGTATGGGGGGACTTGAAATGTTGCTTGGGTATTACTTAATATTAGGAAGTTTGCATTAGAATAATTCTAAAATTTTCAAGGTTAGTTGGGGTCCCAGGTTTCATTCAAATGTTCATACTGTATGTTAATATGTTCAGATACAGTGTGTAGGCCATTCGGCTGTCAAAGAACACTGATTCCACAATATATGGCATGTAAACTTAACACCTGCTCCAGATATCCAGGTTTGTTTTAAAACTACCAGAACTATTTAAATTATGTAAGCTTATAGGAAGATTGTTCCAAGGTAGGCCACAGTGGTGCAGCGGTTAGCATTGCCACCTCACAGCAAGAGGTTCTCCGGTTCGATTCTTGGCTGGTGTGCCTTCTGTACAGAGTCTGCCTGTGGTCATGTGGGTTTCATCCCACATCCCAAAGACATGCTGTAGGTGAATTGGCTCTAGGTGTGAGTGTGTGCCTTCTGTGGAAGGTTGGGCACCAGGCTGGCAACTAAACACTATAAAACTCCACTACCAGTCATGAGCAGACTGGTGCTCCACTGTAGTGACCTCTAACCAGGATAAGCTGAAAGGAGATGATGATAGGAAGATTGTTCCAAAGTCTTGTAATTTTAACAGCAATAAACTGCTTTCTGATTTTGAAATTCCCTTTTAAGTACAAATCTCTTATTCTTATGTTTGTACATTTTAATATATCTGTTAACCTTGATGTTATACATAATTTGTAGTATAGAATCATGGAAGATCTTATATGCTAATAACAACTTTCCTCTTATATACCTATAACAGGGACTATACAAATTTAACAACTTACAATGAAGGCTATAATCGATAAATCTACATTTCTCTCTTCTTTTTGTAAATCTCATTTGGACTCCAAGTTTTTTCAATTGTCCCCCAAGTATAAATAAGAAAAGTGTTATTGTACTCCAGTAATGGTCTTATATAAGTTTTAAATACCAAAGTCAATACATGCTCATCCCTAGTAGATAACCTCCTTAACAGGTACCCCATATACTTAGTTGCCTTGAAAGAAATTTGATCTATATTTGCATTAAATGTACGTTTACCAAAGTCTTTATATTCCTGTACCTCATTAATGAGGAAGGCACCAAATATTCATGAAGCCTTGGGCATCTGTTTGAAAAATACATTATCTTACACTTGCTTAGACTAAACATTAAACCTATTTCCAGTAGCCAGCAACTTAGAGACTGTAAATAATTATTTAACTCATTTACATCAGAAAGATTTTGAATTGAGAAACCAACCTTGCAATCATCAGCATACCTGTGAACCCAGAATTTAGTATTCTTGGGTAATGTAGCAAACACCATATTAAACAAGACTAGTTCCAAGACAAAACCATAAGGTACTCTAACTTGTGAGAAATCAGAATAAGAATGTTATATTCTTACACATTGTTGTCTTCCATGTAACCAATTACCAATCCAGCGTATGATGTATATATTAACGTTATGTTCCTATAAACAGTTAATAATAACTTTGTGAGGTAAACTGTCAAACATTTTCTGGAGATCCATAAAAATAACTCCAGGATATAGGCCCAGTTCCAAGGCCATGGTTATCTGTTCATAAAAGCTAATCAAGTTCCCTTTTATGAAACCATGGTGATTAATGTGAATGATTTCTATGTTTCCTTATAATTTCACAGTAAGGTCTAATAGGTATCTCTTAAAACATTTTTCCCATAAGGAAGTTAAACTGATGGGTCTAAAGTTACTCACCTGATCC
This sequence comes from Protopterus annectens, assembly GCF_019279795.1. Classification (NCBI taxonomy): domain Eukaryota; kingdom Metazoa; phylum Chordata; order Ceratodontiformes; family Protopteridae; genus Protopterus; species Protopterus annectens. The sequence continues at coordinate 191,937,439 of NC_056734.1, forward strand.
TTTGAGCCGCCTTTATGAATTGGAGTTGCACAGGACAATTTCCAGCCTTCTGGTACAATTCCTGATTCTAACAGTTTAGTAAATATTAAACTTAAGCTAGGTAAAATAGTATTTTTTACAGAATTCAAGAACTGACTTGGGATCAGATCAGGGCCATTAGATGTAGTATCTTTTAACTTGGCACGTGCTCTGGTAATATTCATTCTTGTTATCACTGAGCATGACCCTTTTACAGAATAGTTGTAGACATCATCATTATCTATACTATCCCACCAAGTGCCTAAGAAGAATAAATTAAATTCACTGGCAGTTTTACTAAGCTAGTAATTGTCTCACCATTAATTAACAACATCAGTAATGAGAAAGCATTGCTATTAATTTCATTTACATATCTATAAAAAGCCTTTTTTATTTGAAGTATTGTTAACTAATTAATTCTTAAAATGTATTTTGCAGTTAGTAATTCACCTTTTCAAGTTCTTACATGATGCATTGAATTTTTTTCTATTCATATTTGAAGGAAACTTTACTAAGATTTTTAAGCTCCACTTTTTTCTCTTGTATATTCTCAAAATTTCTCTTTTCCAACAAATTGGGAAAGTGGAATTGCTTCTCTTTTGTTTTACTATAGTACTAATTCCCTCCAGAAGCAGCTTCTCCAACTCACTATATCTATAGCAACTATCTGATCTACCAACTACAGTCATCCAATCACATCTCATATAATGCTCAGCAAAACATTTTAAATCTAACTTTCTATATTCATATGTTTATAAATGTGTAATTCCAATTAATGAATTATCAATAATAAATATGAGAGAGTTATGATCTGATGACCCTGATGGTGAGAGTATCTTTATGGACTAAACTTTAGTTGGCACATTCATCAACATAAGGTCCAAGATATTTTTTTCCCCCTGGTATTGAATTTTACTAGCTGAGTCATTCCATAGTATGAGACAAGATCAACAAATTATTTAGCAAAGTAAGAGTCAGTACATAGTGACTCCCAACATATTCAGGAGTAATATAAATCACTCAGTAATAGTTATGTCACCTTTACAATTCAGGCAGTCATCTAAACTATGTAAATACTCCCTATGCAAAGTATTGTCCATATTTGGTATATGATTTGACAGATATATTATTTCAAAGGAGATAGCTTTATGGTCCAGCCTGATCAAAGGGAACAGTACATGGGGGGAGTTATAATGCACTGTCATGTTTGTGAGGACCAGATCAAGGATTTTAGCATGCTTAGTAGGAGTATAGACTACCTTGTCAAAGGTGTTTGTGTTGACAAAATCCTGGAATCTCTGGGCCTGCATGTTTGAAGTCATGTATGATTCCCAGTTTATATTGGGGTAGATAAAGTCACCTATGAGTATGATGGGTTGAATGGGGAATGTCTCCAGTATGTATGAATATGTGTTATGGGTTTACTTGGTCATAGAGAGGGACCAGTAACTTGCTGGGATATGGTGTGGAACTTTGCCTATGGTAAATTGGATGTGGAGAAGAGCATCACACTCTTTGACCAGCCTTGAGGTGTATGTGTTTTTGATATAAATTGAGACACCTCCACTTTTTCCCCTTCATGTGCTGTAGCTGGTTTAAATGTATGGATGGCATTATGTCTGTGCACTGCTAGGGTGCTCTCCGCATCTTTAAACTATGCCTCAGTAACTGCACATATGTCTACATTCTACAGAGTAAGGAGAGCTTCCAGGGAGTGGAGTTTCTTATTTAGAACCCTGGCATTAAGAAGTAATACCTTTAGATTTTCTTGGGTTGGCTTTGTTATGTCCGAAGATATATCATGTTGGCAATGCCAAAAAAGCACTGTGGGGCCCGACAAGGTTTTAGTCAATATTCCTAAGCTTAGTAGGATCAGGTGCATAACATCTTTGGTAAAACAGCATGGTTTATCAACCACATCCTCCCAGGCTGACAAATATTATATCGCCTTTGAATGACACCAAAAACTAAGCCAACTATTTAAGTCAATTATCTTTTGTTCATATTGAAGCCACGGTGGTGCAGCGGTAGTGTTATCGCCTCACAGCAAGAGGTCCACTCATTCGATTTGCAGCTGGAGCGCCTTCTGTGTGGAGTCTACATGTCCTCCCCGTGGTCGAGTGGCGTTCGAAAGACATGCGTGAATGGGCATGCTTTCGTTGAAGGTTGGGTGTCAGGCTGGCACCTCGGCACTGTAAAAATTGACTGCCAATCATCAGCGGACTGGAGTTCCACTGTGGCAACCCCTAACCGGGAAAAGCCAAAAGAAAAACAACATCTTTTATTCATATTGCGGCACCATCCTTGTAGAATGGAGAATTCTTCTCATTGCTAGGCTGATACAGGCCTGGGACACACTGTCCAAGAGCTCCATCATGTCTCTCTTCATATAATCCAGGGAGGTACATTTCAGGTCATTTACACCCACATGGCTGTGACTTAGTCATACTGGTACTTGTGGCTTAGTGACTTGAGTGTGTGCATGATCTGGCAGATCATACTATGTGTGGTGGGTGTAGTGTATTTGTGTGTGTGTGTGTGTGTGTGTGTGTGTGTGTGTGTGTGTGTGTGTGTGTGTGTGTGTGTGTGTGTGTGTATTTCTAACAATATGTTTGTTATTATATGTACTTGTATGTGACAGCCTTGCCTCCAGGGAGACTCTGCAGCTATACCTCTCACATACCATTTGGCTAAGAATTAGGTGGTTATCAGTAACTATCTAGATGTAAAGCATTGACCACCTGGAAAAAGAAGTGACAGAAGAAATGAGAAAAGATAAAGAACAAAAACAGATGCTATTGAAAGGCATAAAAAAGAAACATTGACATGAGAAAGAAAGAGCTCTGCTATGGTGTGATATGTATGCACAGATGAAAGCCAAATTAATCAAAACAAAAATTCATCTCCAAAGATATATGAATAGAAATGTCAGGCAAAGATATGTGGGTATGATAAATTTCACAGCAGAAAAATAAAACAACAAAGGCAGAATGTCAAAAACAATCTCTGCAGGGTAAAAAATAAACTAAAAGAAACTGAAGTGCTAGAATATCTGTGAAGTGAAGGATTTAGTGTGGAAACTCCAACACAAGCAATATTGCAACATGATGAGCCAGAAAGGCCTCAGATGGTGGAACAGCAGATGCAGCAGGATGCATTTAAAGAAGATACGTCACAGGGTGATGTTCTGGAACCTTCAGTAGGTGACTTGCATACAAGTGCATTTAAAAATGAGCAGCAAGGAAAAGAGCAGGAAACAGTTGCAGCTCTGAAAAAGGTAATATTGCAGAGTAATGGAGCAGTGGAACACCGGATGGAAGACAACAAATGGAGCAGGATGTATCTAAAGAATTTATGTCACAGGATGATGTTCTGGAAACTTCTGTAGAAGACTTACATGACAGTCCTGTTAGAAATGCATAGCAAGAGAAAAGGTAGGTAGCAGACAGCAAAGAAGATACTCTTGGTCTAAAAGAAAATGATCTAAGGGAGGACCTTCTTTATTTAATCGAAATAAATAGATATATTAAGATAGATTAAATAAATAAATTACAGAAAGTAAATAAAACCCCAAATTCAGAAGTCTGGTAAAACAGATGAACACAGTAATCACGATTATTAAGAGAAATTTATGTCATATAACAGAAATAAATAGGATAAATTGATGTACAGCTACACTAATAACAGATAAAGTGTTACCACCAAAACACAGACAACTAAATGAAAGTGATGGAATGAACAGAATGCCACCATGGAAGCATCAAATAGAGAAAAATATAAAGCAACTAAGAGAAAAAGTATAACTGTTAGGAAAAAAATAGAAAAGGGAAGAGAGCATCAAAGTATGTTAGAAAGATAGATGTGGTAAAAGCAATAAACAGGATTACAACAGACCAGTATTTATAAAAAATAAACTAAAAAATATCAGCGGGTGGCCACGGGGGTGCAGCGGTTAGCATTGCCGCCTCACTGCAAGAGGTTCTCTGGTTCGATCCTGGGCTGGGGTGCCTTCTGTGAGGAATTTGCATGTCCTCCCTGTGGTTGCGTGGGTTTCCTCCAGGTGCTCTGGTTTCCTTCCACATCCCAAAGACATGCTGTAGGTGGATTGGACACTCTAAATTGGCCCTAGGTGTGAGTGTGTGAATGTGTGCCTTCTGTGGAAGGTTGGGTGCTGGGCTGGCAACTTGACACTGCAAAACTCCACTGACAATCATGAGCGAACAGGTGATCTGCTGTGGTGACCCCTAACCAGAAAAAGCCGAAAGAAGAAACTAAAAATATCAGCACAAACAGAAATCTTAAACAATGTCCATATAAATATAAAGGAAAAGTATAAACCAAGCAATCCATTGATGACCTTAAAAAGCTTTTATAGAGAATGGGAAAACACAGCATTAACAACAGATATATAATCAAAAGAAAAGAAATAGGTGCATTTTGGGGAAACATTTGTGAAGACTTTGTTGAACATTACAAAAATGCTGAATGGATAGAAGAATTAAAAGAAATGGTGAGGGACTAATGTAGAGAATATAACATGTGATTAAGTAACAGAAAAAAACAAAACAAAATTAAGAAAAGTTCCAAACTAGAAAACCCCAGGCCCAAAAGCAGTGCCTGTCTTCTGGCTAAAGGTAATAACTTTACATAGAGAATTAGCCCTGAGTAAGAATTGCTTATATGCAAATCCCGAACAGACACCAACTTGGTTAGCAATGCGAAAAGCAATACTCATCCTTAAGAGTGAACCTGCAAGCCAGTCTAAGAACTATAGACCAATAACCTGCCTTCTGAGAATATGCAAATTATATTCTAGAATTGATGCACACATAGTTTATAGCCATCTAGAAAAAAATCATTTATGGCAATAGAACAAAAAGGCAATAAAAGAGAGTTGTATGTAACAAGTAGTCATTTCTTGTTAAACACACTTATAAGTTGTAAAAAGAGGAAGAAACTGAATATGTCATGGATAAAATCACAAAAAAATCTTTTGATAGCATTCCACATTCATGAATAATGGAATGATTGCAGATGTGCAAGATACAACTTACATCTATCAGTTACATGGTATTGACTATCAAACAGTGGCAAACCACTTTGCAGCTAAGCAATGACAAAGAGCAAATTAGTAGTGCAGGGATAAAAATTTAAAGGGGGTTATTTCAGGGTGATTATTTGTCAAAAATGCTGTTTTGTCTTGCCATTAAACCATTAAGCTATTTACTTAACAGATTAGGCTATGGTTACAGTTTAACTCCCAGAAACCAGCCTTACTTAAAGATATCTTGTTTACTTTTTGTGGCTGATTTGAAATTGTATAGTTCATCAGATTAAGAGCTCATCTCACAACTACAAATGGTTAAAACTTTCTCAAATGATATAAGAATGACATTTGGTCTTGTTAAATGTGCAAAAGCTACATTTGAAAAGGAGTGCTGCAGCACCAACAAAATATAAAAAATTGGACAAGAGTGTGATATGAAGGAACTTGAGCTGTAGGGAGAGTATAAACATTTGGAGTAGATGAAGGGTCATCAATAAAATAGGAACAAAGGAGAACAAAGCATAGCAACGAATATTTCAGAAGACTAAAGCTAATATTGAAAGCTACCATGGTATCTACAAATAAAGTCCAAGCTGTAAATCAGTTTTGCTCTTCCGTTCCAAGTTACAGCCCTGGTTTGATTCACTGACCCCAAACAGCATTGAATACGTTGGGCAAGAAAACAAGAAAAATGCATCCTGCTTTTTAAATGATATATAAAAAACAGCGCACACTAAGATTATACATCTTCTCACTCTAAAGGATGTGTGGCCCTCTTTGAAACTGACTACATTTATAGGTCTGCAATTATGGGACTGCATAATGTTTGTTGAACTCATCAGATCTGTATGTTGTGAAAGTTCTAAAGCATGAACAGAAAAAGTCAGCAGAAGCATTTCAGAAAGAAGTGGAAAAATAAAACAGAGATAGACAGGAATCAAGCAAGAACTGAAAGTGCTGAAAAAAGAAACAAAGGAAGTAATATAAACAATAGGACCAGAAGAAAAGGAAAGTGAATTGAGAAGTCCACAATACAGTGGCAAATATAGGATACTCCTAGAACAACCACATATTGACTAAGATTTGATGCAGGAATGGTTAAGCAGATGTGAATTTAAACCAAAAGATGAAAGGCTCATGGTAGCCTAAGAAAGCTGGCTACGTACATATTGGTTTACAAAGTCTACTGAAAAATTGGAAGACGCAGACAAATGCAGGTTCTGTAAAACAACTGGAAACAGTTGCACATCTCCTTGCCAGGTGTGATACACTCATGGCTCAATGTCTGGATACTGAAAGCCACAGTAATGTAGCAGACTGTTGCATTGAAGATTTTGTAAATGGTTCAATATTTCAGTAGCTGAGAAGCATCGGAAACATAAGCCAGAAAGCATTTTCAACAATTATGAAGTTCAGATCACACGTGATCACCTAATACCAACAACTGAAAGAATAGATGCAAGAAAAGAGATATACAGTAGAAGTCCAAGAAAAGGAAACACAAAAGTAATGTTAATCATTGAGTAATTATAGTGTCTTAAGTATTGAGAGACACAAAGTCATAATACCAGTTCCAACAGTAGTAGCAGCAACAGGAATAAAAGAATTTACAAGTGTACTTAAATGTGATACCAGTAAATGTAACTGTTATGAATTGCTGAAGGAAGCAATTATGAGTACATTGTCAGTGCTGACAGGAGCACTCTTGACTAACATCAATGAAGGAAGTAATACTACTTTTATGAACTATAATCATACCCCGAGTTATGAATGGGGACCATTCATAACATGGTATTAAAAACCCAAAACATTTGGAGAAATTAAAAAAAAAATGAAAACAGTAATGGTGTCCACACCGTTAAAGGAAATTATTTGATTAAGTCAAAAGTAAATGCTGTTGCTTGCTTGCATGTAAGTGAAGTAAAAGGGTACCATATAAATTGGATTCCAATACTGAAAACAAACTATTCCTGGCAGATCTGCAAAATGCCATCAGTCAATTCCATTTAGTGCATATTTCTTATATTTATATTTTCAGTTATATGCCCACTCTTTTTAACTGTTTATTTTTTACATAATATTTATTTTTAAATGTAATAAGCAAACAAGTTTTATCCTGTAATAAAGGTAGTGAGAAATTATTGCTAAATATATGCAAGAAAAATGCAATACTTCATTGTATATGCAAGCATTATTTGGTGAATTCTTCAAGGGGAAGACAACATACAGCAACATGGTCTTGAATGAATGTCTGCAAAGGCTATTCTAAGTTAAACAGAATTAATATTAAGGGGGTAAGAAAATTAATTTGACCTAAATCAATCTGAAACATTTTGCATTTGGTACATTTTAAATTGAGAAGCAGCATACAGCAATATGGTGCTAATCCTTTGAAAGCCCACCTATACTCTTCTATGTGCCACTGAATTAATATAAATGGTAAACAGGAAATTGATTTGACCTGAGTGAATATGAAACAGTTTGCATTTGGTGTATGTTAAATCATAGAGCAGTATACATTAATAAGGCGTTGATCATTTGAAAGCCTGCTGATGCTATTCTGGGTATGAAAATATTATTCTTACTAAAATGAAAATGGTACAAAGGTCATATTATGTCATGCTTTACATTCTCTGACACTTTTCAGATCTAGTATGTGTCAACTAACAATGCCAGACAACTTAAGTCAAAAATAAGCTTCACAAAAAACAAAAATTCTCACAAAGTTAGCTTCCCGAATAGTTATAAAGTGGTCCAGTCTCCTAAATCTAGGTTTAACAAATCATAGCAGTAAGCAGTATTTTCTGGAGACGGACTAGATGGCTGTTACTTTCACAGTAATATTATTTTATTAGAAAAATAGACTAGTAACCTGTTCCGTGGTGACCACGGGTATTAATCGATGTCATTTTTGTTTATTATGTGTTTCATCACCATCAGTTCCTCCGCCTGAAGAAACGTTGAAGCCATTCCTTATTGCAGCAGTGGGACTAACAACAGCAATGTTGTTAATCATTATAGTCCTCATTTATAAGTACAAGCAAGTAAGTTTATCTCCTGGTTCCTCTTCATATCAAAACTGTTTGTACTATGGCAGAAAAATGATCAAGTATATGAGAATTGTTTCAGGGTAATTTTACTGGAAAGAGATGTGTCATTGATACAATAAATGTCACTGCAAAATGGAAGAGGAGTGCAATATGACAGCAAATGTGGAGATGAGAATATATGCTCACCAATAAGCAAGGCAGGGAAGAAATGAAAGAAACAGTGCCCACCAACCAGTGCCAACCTTGGCATACATATCAGTACTCTGATTAAAACAAGAACTTAGAAGTTCATAAGTTCATAATTCCAGTGTTCTGGCACAAAGGGCATAAATGTACTGATTCCCACAAACAAGGATCAAATGCCTAGTTCCCTAACCAAATATCCAAGTTATTTTAAATGAATTCAGATTTTCAGAGGTGTGTACTTCATAGGGCAACTTGTTCCATACTAGAGGTATAAACTTTGTTAAAAATATGAATTTCTTAGTTTTCTTCTGTTAAGGAAAATTCAAAAATTATTAACATTTATCAACAAAATGTGCCCTCTCCTACAGTTGATAAGTATTTCTAGTGATTGTGCACCAAAGCCAAAGAAACATGCCCCTCCCCCAACATGGGCAGACAGCCTACGTGACTGCCTGGCCTGTTCCAAAGGAATACCCTGCCTTCCGTGATAATGCATGCTGTTACAGGCAGGCCAGTAATGCTGAAGAACAATTTATGTCCTGCCTTTGAGAATGTTGCATGCTGTTACAGGGAAGGGACCAGTAATTCTGGGGAGGAGCTCATGTTGTGCCCCCTGGACCTGGAATACTGCATATGTTCTATACTTTGAGCTACAGGAAGGAGATGAATGATACTACAGTAAGGATATATTTTCACCTACAATGACATTGCACAGAATTACAGGAAGGATGCTAGTGATGCAGAATAGGGGCTGCTATTCTGTCATGGGATGTTTCATGGAGTTATAGGAAGGATACCAGCAGTGCTCTAGAGGGGACATATTCTCTACTACAGGGATGCTGTACAGAGTTATATGGAGGAAGCCAGTTGTGCTGAAGAGGGATTCATGTTCTGCTTCATAGAGATGCTATATAGGGTTACAGAAGATATGGTTACTGAAGATGGCACAGTTGTTCTGGAAAGGGGGTCGTATTTTACCTCCAAGGATGCTGCATAGTTACAAGATGGGGATCAATAATGCTGAAGATGGTTGATATTCTTTTCTAAAGACATACAGAATGGTAGAACAGGGTGGAGTCAGTGCTACTGGAGAGGGGTTCACATTGAGTCCCCCCATATGTAGCATGGTGTTATAGGGAGAGGGTCCAGTGCTGCTGAGGAGGGCTTCAAATTCTGCTTGGAAAGATGTAGCATAGTGCTACATGGAGAGGGACAGAGCTTGGTGGGGAAGACTTTGTCTTCTGCTTTAAGAGATGCCACATTGTTTTACTAGGATGTGATAATAATTTTGAGTAAGGGGTTGTATTCTGGCTGCAGAGATGCATCATTGTTACATGTCAAGGGCCATAGATGGATTGACAAGAGTTTGTGATCTTCCCCAAGACATGCTGCCTGGTGTTACAAGGAGTGGATCATTGGTGCTGGAGAAGGGTTTAAGCTCTTCCTCCAAAATAGGAGCATGGTATTATGGGAAGGGTATTACTAGTTCTGGGAAGTATTTGTCCTTTGACCCCCAGGAATCACACATGGTGTTCCAGACAGAGGAATAGTGCTATAGTTAGAGAATCATTGACAGCTATTAAGCATTGTCCAAGCCTCGGGTGCACAACTACACTCAGCACATTTAATTGCTTTAGCCTAGTTGAATGGGAAAGAACCAGTCACTCATAGATTGCTGCTTTTCTAACTTAGGTATCCAGTGGATTGATTATTATGAATTCTAAGATCTGAGCATCCCTAACTTCATATGGGCATTTGCTATGCAATATGAACATTTTAATTTATTTTTGAAGCATCTTCAGAGGTCTAGAAAGCACAGCTTCATCTGCCATTCATGTATGCTGGATGCATTTGATGTATTTCAAAATCAGTTTTACCTTTGCTGTGTTTTTTCTTGAAGCAGTAGAACAGTAACCAAGATTACTTTCCCGTGTCTAAAGTATTCACAGAGTAGTACACACACTAACTTGGGTTTGACTCCCAAAACCTCCAAATGCAGTTTATATGACTCCAAACAATATAAGTTAACAGGTCAAAAGCTGCAGAGTTATCCCTGAAAATAGGGAGCTGTGCCTAAAAGGTCTTATTCAGTAGAAATGGGGTAAAATATGACTAACTATAAATTAATTATTTATAGAATGTATTGCAGCTGTTATCACAGATGTTTTCACAAAGGAATCACTTAATGTAAAGTATGCTGAAAAGACGAAAATGTAAATTCCAGTGAGCTTATATCTTATGTCGCAATATAATTTCAGAAACCAAAGTTTGAAGTGCGCTGGAAAATCATCCAGGTTGGTGAAGGGAATGAGTACACATTTATTGATCCATCTCAGTTACCATACAATGAGAAGCTAGAGTTTCCGAGATCACAACTGCACCTCGGTAGGTTCCCCTTTTAATAATATTTTTTTTTTACATTATTTTCTTCTAAATGTTTTTGATACCGCAGTTCACTTATTTTTATTCCTCATTAACAGGTAAAAAAAGAAAATGAAATAGTTGGTGGAAAATGCATTGTGTCTACTACCAGTAACATTATGTATTGCTGTGATCCAGTAGCTAACCAGGCCTTACAGCTTCCAATCACAAAATGTACTAGTTGTTCCAACTGCCACATTTTTATATTTAAACCAGAAACAATCCACGTGTTTGTTTTCTGTTTAGTTTTTTTCTTCACCTTTCTGCATCTGTTGTATTTCTTACTCCCAGCTCCTGCTAGGATTTGGTCCTGTGCAATTGTAAAAACTGAGCACTGCCTTGAATATGTGTAGACAAGATAAGTAATTTGCACTTATTTTTAAAATCGTTTTTTTCTCAAAACTTGCATTTTATCTGTCTTTGGCCTAGCACTCTTGTGTGGGGTCATTTACTGCACTGTTATAACTTGCTAATACTTGTGAACCTCTGCTATCTCTGAAAAAAACAAAAAAACAAAAAAAATCTTGCTTTTTTTCCCACTTTTCTGAGATTTAAAAAAGTTTAGTTACAGGCTTGCTGTTCTTGAACTGTTTGTAAGTTTCTTGGAGGCCATTTTTTGCTTGGGCTAAAGGGAAGTCTCTCTGTTGATTAGTGGCAGTGAAAAACATTGAGCAGCCTGCCTGCCCCTGTGGGAGTGGTTACTGACTTGAAACTGTAGTTTTATTGGCCATTTTGGGTCAGTTCCAAACTCCTTCATCTTCCTGTCTTAAAACCCTCTTTTGTGCGGTTTTGCGCGTTTTTGTGCATAGCTCAACAGCGGGCAGCGCCGCCTAATTGGCTTTAAACTATTCCTGGCTCCACAAAGTTTGCTCTTCACTTTTTCCCTTAGAACTTCTCTATCTCTTAATTTAAACACCATATTCTCATTCTAAGGCCCTTCACTGGTCCAATTAAGTAATCCTACAAGTTAGCACTATTAAACCATAAGCACTATTTACTCTTATACTCTCTACGATTACCCTGTCCTCTATTGGTCCGTCTTAAACTCAGTTTCCCCATATTACTCTAGCATGTCCAAAGGTCAGTCAGTGGTTTCCTCTCCAGTCCAGCTGGTGAATCTGGGAATTTTGAGGCAATGTTACAACTGTCTCATGTACATGGACAACCCTCTCCTCCTCCAAACAGGTTCAAATATATGTGAGAGATGCAACTATTTAGCCAAACTGGAGGCTGAGCTCTCTCATCTCAAAACTGGTGTAACCAGTCAGGAGGAGAAGGTAACCTCACACAACACAATTCCAGTATCACATAGTCCCACCACATCAGCGAACCAAACACATAAATACACAAAAACATACTCGGAGTCTCTAAATAAAAATCTACCTAAGCAACAGAGACCTCCAAAGCAGACATCCAAGCAAACGCTACCTCAAAACAAAACACGCACAACACATAGCCCACAAAGTCAGTGTGCCAAGCAGCCACAACCCTTAAGGCTGAATAACACACCTGATACTCTTGTAATAGGTGACTCTATTGTCAGACACACTGACGTCCCGCTCACCAGGCTGAATAAAGGGAAGGTCATGGTGAGCTGCCTGTCAGGTGCTAGGATCCGCCACATAACGCAAGCACTCAGGTCACTCCAAAGCAAATACAAATATGACTCAGTCATTGTACATGCTGGTGTGAATGACCTGAGATGTACCTCCCTGGACTACATGAAAAGAGACATAGAGGAGCTCTCTGATCATGTAACCCAGGCTGGTATGACCCTGACCTTGAGCAGCATCTTACCCTCACCTAGAATGATGCAACAGTACAAAGACAAAATGATCGATTTTAACAATTGGCTAAAATTTTGGTGTCATTCAAAGGGGATCCAGTGTCTGTCAGCCTGGGATGACATGCTCGACAAGCCACGTTGCTTCGCTAGGGATGGCTTGCACCTGTCACCACTGGGCTTTTGGATATTGGCAAAGGCTCTTGCAACCCCCATAGTGCCTTTTTTTAGGCAAGGCTCAAAAGTCAAACCCACCCCCATAGACAGCACAAGGAACAAGAAACTAAGGGTAATGCTGCTAAATGCCAGAAGTCTTAACCTCAAGACGCACGCACTCAAAGCTCTCCTCAGTATGGAGAACATCGATATCTGTGCAGTGACAGAAACCTGGTTCAAGGCTCCAGAGAGCACCCCAGCACTACCAGGCTATACCTCATATCATGCTTTTCGGCCCCAAAACCCGGACCGAACCACAAAAGGAGGAGGAGTTTCCATATTTATCAAGGATATCCACACCTCCAGGTTAGTGGCATTGCACGAAGTATCTGAGACCATCCATGTGCAACTAACAGTGGGCAAAACTGCTTTTCAGTTTATAGCATCCTACAGACCACCCTCTCAAAGTCAGGAATCCCACCCGGCTTTCCTGAAAACAGTGGAGAACATGAAGATCTCTCTGAACACCATTATATTGGGCGACTTCAACTACCCAAACATTGACTGGGAGCACTACTCAAGCCCCAGCACCTTAGCCCAAAGGTTCCTGGAAATTATAAACTCAAATGCTATGGAACAACTAGTCACCACTCCCACAAGAGGGGACAACATACTAGACCTGATCATTACCAACATGGGGACTCTATGCTCCACACCAGAAGTATATCCCTCATTGGTAAGATCAGACCATAAATTAATTTCACTGGGTAAAGAAGTATTCAGTATAAAAATAAAGTGTGATACAGATCTGAAGAACTCCTCAGCAGCACAGAAGTTTAAAAAATCCAGCTGCATCTAGCGGTGTATGTACCCAGCCACTCATTATTAATGCTTTTTTCACATGTCAGTAAGTCCACCTGCATACCTGAAGTGGCCTATATTCTTTATGACAAAAGTGACTGAGGCATTAGTTTATCCCAATAACCACATTCAGATAGCATTTAAGAATGTTAGAAATGGTGTATATCTAGTAGAAACAGCAGTATACTGTGGCAACCAGTTCAGTCTGTGTTAGATGATGGTATCACACTGAGAGCAGGATTCATTAAGCCAAAAATTCTGTGCAGGAATGGTGTAGCCATTCCTGCACGGAATATAGCCACCGAGCGATCCAGGAAACAAGCCTTCTGACATGCATGAGCCTGGCAGCACTATTCCTGCACAGATACAAGTAAATAATGGTAATTACTTAATTTGCTGGTGAAAACCATGCAAAGGAGGTGAATTAGTGATTTAGGAAGCAGGCAGGTATCCATGGGGGAATAGTAGTAGGTGCAGAAATGTATTCAGATAGCAGCTGAATACATTTCTGCAAAAATGAAAATGTAGGGACGACAGCTCAAAGTAAAGCATGTATTATACACCTTAGGCATACCAATGGCCAAATATATGGCCATTAGCATGGAAAAGTGTTACAAAATTATAAAAATAAAAGTTTTTTTCTTTGGCCAATCTCAGCCGTTTAAGCATAGGGCAGTGGCACACAAATGGGATCATGCCGAAAAAAGTGAAAAAAATGTGAAAAGTCAATTCTAAGTGAAATCTGCTTTTTGCCATCATAATCTATGGCACGCAGAATCAAAACAATAACAGGTAACACTGATTGCTAAGGGGAAAGTCTCTGGTGTAGTGCAGTAACTTGGGACTAAGGCAGTGGTGTATGCTAATGAGGAAAAATTTACTGAATCACAAAAAGAAGCTAAGTGCCAAACTGCACCTAACCGTGTAGGTGCTATAAGGTAGTGGTGTAACCAGGTGGAGCAGCTGACATGAAAAGGGGGTGTGTCATGCTTGGTGTAAGCACACTGGAGCTCCACAGCTCCCAGATGAGCTTACCTAAGCAAGGGGTGTGCCTGAGGCTGTATTGACTTATTCCATGAAATGAAGAGCATGTCCTTCTCCAGGGGAGGGCTATTTTTACCTTATCTAAATGGTTTGCGTGGCATGCACCGGGTCTAAATCAAAACAAAAAACAAAAACAAACAAAAACGGAAATAGCAGCACTGTTTACATTTGGGCATTGAGTTTGCGTGCCTCAGGTCTTAAAAGTGGCGTGAATAGGAAGGGAAAAAAGAAAAAAAAAAGGCAACTAGCAGAATAAAAACAATGAAGCACAAATAAAATAGCAAGCAGGTGGAATGTAGCATAGCCAGCCAATCATACAGGCAGCATCTGTAGCACAACAGTATAAACTGTGAAAACACCTTTCAGTCTGGTTTTCCCACAAACCTTGCACCATTGGTGTACACATGTGGGGGAATTTTAACCAAAAAATGTTAGGGGCTGCTGTTGCTTTGATCTATCAGTATGTGCTAGAGGCTGAGGGTGATGAGGAGGATAATGCAGACAACCACCCCAGACTGAGGATTAGGAGGAGAAGACCCAGGGTAACTTACAGGAGCTACATGATCTGGAGATATTAGAGTTCTACAGGGTGGACAGAGACCTACTTCAGCAAATCATCGAGCTGTGCCGGCCTCAACTCAGGCCCAGAACAAACAGAGGGGAACCCATCCCAGTGGATCCCAGGGTATGTGTAGCCTTAAGAATACTAGCTACAGGTAATTTCCAAAGACCTACTGGGAACATCATGTGGGTCTCACAATCATCTGCATCCAGGGTACTTCACAAGTAACTGGATGCCATTTGAACACATGCTAGTGATCACATTTACTTCCCCACCACCCTGGGGAGTTGACCAGCAAGATGCGCCTCTTCAACCATGTAGCAGAATACCCGGAGGTACTGGGTGCCATAGACTGCAGGCACATCCACATCAAAGCACCAACTGGTGAACAGGGTAGGATCTACATAAACCGCAAGGGCTTCCCTCTATCAACTGCCAGGTCATGTGCAATACCCAGGGCATTATCATGAATGTGTGTGCTGGCAGTCCTGAAAGCTATCCTGATGCCCACATCTGGCATGCCTCTCAGCTGTATCAGGTATTTTCTAGGGGGGACATCCCATATGGCCATATGTTGGGGGATGCTGGCTATGCACTGGAGTCGTGGATGATGACACCCATCAGAAATGCACACACACACCCACACAAGAACACCATAATGAGGCAGACGCACAAACCAGGATTATTATAGAGCGTGTGTTTAGGATGTTCAAGTCACGGTTCCACTGCCTTGACATATCTGGTGGAGCCTTGCAATACTCTCCGATCACATGTGCACACATGTTCATAGTATGTGCCATACTACACAATATGATCCTGTGGAAACAGCTGCAGCAGGAACAGCACGGGGAAGGGCCAGAAAGCCTCCCACCATTGTCAAGGTCTACACAGGCATCGAGGGACTGGGACGAGGAATCCCCTGAGCCAGCCCTTGTAGGCAGACGAAGGCATGTCCAGTATGGCCTGGCCTTGGCAAAGAGGCAATGCATAGCAAACACACTGACATTGTAGACAACTAGGGACTGACACCTCTCTCTGACTCACACACAGAGTAAAAATGGATAACACACACATCACACTACCTGTTTTTACCATGTATAGGCAGTGTACTGCATGCATCTGACAGAGGCAGCCCTCACCTTCTGTCCCCACAACTGCCGTAGGCACAAGGTAAGTCAGTCTTCTAAATAAATGTATGGAGTATTATGTTCTGGTAGCATATCTATGAGAATGCTGCATGCATGCAAGGGAATGGGGTGGCCTAATGGGATAGCAGCAGACAACAGGCAGCTATGTGGGACACCAGGAAATGTTTGCCCAATACTGGCTTCCCCACACTATGCAGTATTATCCAAGGTGACAATCCCACTGCAGTATATGCGGGGGGGGGGGCAACCAAGGGTGGGTCATGGGTCACATGCATGGATGACAATGTGGGGATCCCATACTCACCCAGGAAGTTAGCCATAGAAAACCATAAAGTAATGCCTGGCAAAGAACCACAAATGGCGATAATAATGGGATACCCCCTACAGACTTATACAGTACTATCACAGCAGGCCTTGCAGTTGCAGTAAGGATCTGAAGTGTAATAAGTCTGAAACTCAATTGTATGCCATTACAATCTAACCTGTGGTCTCCAGTGATATGCCTCTATTCTCCAAGACAGGGCACAATACTCTGCTAAATGGAACCAAAATGTAAAGCCACTATCAGCACAGCATATGCAAATGTGTACCGTTGACAGGTGCCCCCCCATATTCCCATAGAACTGCAGTAACATGTAAGTATGTAGAGTAATAGCAGCAGAGCACACATTGCTAGGTCTGTCCCAATCAACACGATAACTTGTATGTCCACAATATGCAGCGGTCAATGAGCTATGCATATGTGTGGGGAATACTTGTCTGGATGTAGCCAGCAACTTCTCATTACTGTTGTGTCCTAGTGGCTTAGGTACAGTACTGTAGTAGACAGGGCTGTGTTCCATGAAATGCAGTGCCAACTATTTTGCATGTCAGCTACACATACGGTGGGAGTTGTACACGCTGTCCAGATGTCAATATCCATTACTGCCGAGAAGCTGGACAGGTCATGTACAAGGGGCCACACATATTAACAGTACACAGGTTGGAGTAACCTACATAGTTGCCTAACATACCTCACAACTCTACAGACCTTTTGCAGAATGTACACAGGTTTGCATCATATCTGCAGTGTCTTTATTCTGAAATAGGTATTGTCTGGCAAATCACTGGCAAACCGCAAAAATCTAAAGTCAGAAAATATTGATGGATTGTAGTGTCTCAGACTTCATACCCTATAGAAAAATGCATGCTACTGCAAAATCTGTTATTGTATCACTCTTCCAAGTTTGTAAGGCCAATAGTTACAATTGTCCATATATTTAGGCCCTTGTCACGCAGATGTCTGTCTCACATACATAGAGAGGTATCATGCTTAGTAGCACAGCAGTACATTCTGTCACTTACCATTGTCACCCCAGGGGGTTCCATTGCCTGACAGCCTGGGAACATATGAGTGACAGAATCCACTGCTTTGCTACAGATGACCTGCAGCAGTCTCACATGGCCTACAGGCTTCTGGCAAAGGCCCATGCCTTACCCAAAGTGCCTTTGTAGGGAATGTCATGGGGTCCATATTACCACCATAACACAGTCAACAAAGTGCAACTGTAAGGCCATGCTGCTAAATGCTAGTAGCATACCTCTCAACCTCATAGAGGAAGAAATCTGGAGAAAGCCATACATAATGGTGGGATAAAGGCCCAGCTATAGGGACACATTTGAAATATTGCTCTCATAATGTTAGACAGTTGATAGAAAAACAGAGAGGGTGTCTAGTAGCATAGATGTCATGAAGGGTGTGAAGTCTGTAACTCTAATGTTTTTTTCAGTATTCCCTGACTGCAACCCTGTGTGATTTGCAACAAATGCGCTAGAAAACCACAATGTTAAGGGAAACTAACCAGATATATGAGACATGTATCTGGATAATCTGTGAGAATCTGTACAGTTGACAGGTATGGCCACACCAGGATATAATCTTTCAGGTAAGAAGAATACTGCACAACCAGGAGATCCCCAGCCAGCATATCAACAAGGTGCTGGACCTTTTACACAGCTTCATCAGTCAATCAGCTGTAGCCACACCTCCAAACTGGCCGGCTTGTGCAAGAATGTCTAGCCTTTACCTCATAATATAGGTCTGTGCAGCATCCATCTTATATTTCTCTGGTAAATAACTGTGATGATCGGATTATATCTGTCAGTAGGTAATGACACAATACAGTACAGTGTCAAACATTACATATGTCAGAAAATGTCTGCTAAAATAAACCCTGTCACTCAAGCAACTCATACATTGATAAGAACAATAGTTACAGTCTCCCCATATTTGGCCCATTGCTTCCCCATATTGGCAGCCTGTCTCCAAATATCTTGCACAAACAGGTTGCATGGTATGGCTGTAGCACACAACACCCCGAGCTGGAGTACAACTATCCTTGGAATGGATGCCCCCACTTACTATAGAAGGTCATACTGAGCATGCTTCTACACATAGAGAAGTGAAGCCCATGTCTGAAACCACATCAGGATATATATCTCTTTATTGTGCAAATGTCTTTGCATACACACAGCCATATAAACCTAACTGTCTCCACACACACACATCAGACAGGATTACCCACAGCCAGCTGTACGTGGCTCATATGTGGTATACCTGCATCTGTTGCATGTGATACACACACATATATATGGGCAACATATTACAGTATGTCAAGCATACACACACATACACATGGGAAAGAGAGAGAGACAGACAGTGATAGAGTGAGACACACAGGGAGACACACACACAGAGGGAGTCATACACAGGGATACCTTGAATGGCAGAGAGTGATGACCTACTGCAGACAGTTGCATACAAGTTGTAACCACTGGCATTTGCCAGCATGAAGATGGGATTCATTTTCTGATGGTACAGAGGTGGGGGTTGGAATATCACATCACCTACCTTTGTGTGTGTGTGTGTGTGTGTGTGTGTGTGTGTGTGTGTGTGTGTGTGTGTGTGTGTGTGTATGTGTGTGTGTCTGTAGGTCGAAGTATTATGATGCCTTACCCACCCAGTACACTTCTCATTGCCCTACTTCACAACATCTGCTAATGTCATTCACCTTAGAAGTACCTTTGGATGGGCTTCAGCTCTGTAGCTCGTATGATAACTGCATAACACTATCATACAAATAACTAGGTAGGTAGGGGTTCTAATCACAGCCCCAGCATATATAACAGTGGTTGTTTGTGGGGTAGTGTTTGTGTGTGTGTGTGTGTGTGTGTGTGTGTGTGTGTGTGTGTGTGTGTGTGTGTGTGTGTATGTGTGTGTGTGTGTGTGTGTAGGAATAAGTGTTTTAGTCCATTCCCACCCAATGCACCTCCCCTTGCCCTACTTCACAAGATCTGCTGATGTCACTCACTGTAGAAGTACTGTTGGACTGGCCTCTGTGCTATAAGCTCTGTGGTATGTGCGATAACTGCATAACACTATAGTAAAAATAGCTATTTATGTAGGGGTTCTAATCTTAGCCTTGGCAAATATAAAAGTATGTGTGTTTGTAGGTTAAATATTTTGAGCCCATTCACATCCAGTGTACTTCCCATTTCCCTACTTTAGCAATCCTGCTGATGTCAGTCACCTTAGAAGTAGCTTTGGGCAGCCCTCAACCCTATAAGCTCTGTGGCGCATGCAATAACTGCATAACACTATAGTAGAAATAACTAGTTAGGTAGGGGTTTTAATCTAAGTCCAGGCAAATGTGAAAGTCTATGTGTTTGTAGGTTAAACATTGTGAGCCCATTCACACCCAGTACACTTCCCATTTCCCTACTTTAGCAGTCCTGCTGATGTCAAGCACCTTTGGGCCAGCCTCTACCCTATAAACACTGTGGCATGTGTGATAATTGAGTAACACTATAGTAGAAATTACTTAGGTAGGGGTTCACATTTCAATCCTGGCAAATGTAAAAGTGTATGTGTTTGTAGTTTAAAGATTTTAAGCCCGTTCACACCCAGTACATTCCCCATTGCACTACTTTAGCACTCCTGCTGATGTCAGTCATCTTAGATATATCTTTGGGCAGCATCCTCCCCTATAAGCTTTGTGGCACACGCGATAACTGTATAACACTGTAGTAGAAATAACTAGTTAGGTAGGGGGTTCTCATCTCAGTTCTGCCAAATATGTATGTGTGTATTTCTATATGTAAGTGTGTATATGTGTAGGTTAAAGTATTCTGTGGCCTCTCTCACCCAGTACATCACCCATTCCCATATTTTACAAGGGCCAGTAATGTTCCTCACCTTAGAAGTACCTTGGGACAGCCTTCACCCTATAAGCTCCATGGTGCATGTGATAAATGCATAACACAGTCCTGGCAAGTGTGTGTGTATTTGTGTGAGAACAGTGTCCTGTGGCTGTGTGTTTGTGTGAATGTGAGAACAATATCCTGTGTGTCTGGGTGAATGGGGGTGTGTTTGTGTGAGTACCATAACCATTGGAGGGGTGGATTTTGCACTTTTTTGCTGTTGCCCACCCAGAATACACCCCAGTGTCCACTTTACAAGGCCCACTGTTGTCATCCACTGCAGAGGTAGTTCTAGACACTCTGCAGCTCTATAAGCTCTGTGCCACATGTAATAACTATGCAACAGTATGGAATAAATAACAAGATAAGTGGCCCTTCTAATCATTTTATACCATTCCCTACTCAGGAATCATAGACAAACACACTCAGCTAGGCATCAACCCCTATATCACTAGGTGGCTTGCAAATTGGCTCACAGATAGAACCCGTGGTGTGAAAGCAGCAGACTCCATGTCAGACTGCCGACCAGTCAAGACTGGAGTCCCACAGGATTTTGTCCTGGGTCCCCTCATGTTTGGGATCTACACCTCTGATGTCCAGCTGAACACAAAGGACTCTGGCTGACAATGTTCGCAGACAACTGCAAGGTGGGTGCTATCAAGACCTTCCCACGTGATGCTGACATCCTGCACAAAGGCCTCACTAAGACATATAAGTTATGTCAGAACCCTTGACTTTAGCTCAATGCCAGAAAATGTGCTGCCATCCCCTTTTGGAACAAAACGGTTCTCATGAATTATCACATTGATGGGAGTCCACAGAAAACTGAAGTCATTATAAGAGAACTGGGAACACAGATTGACAGTGAGCTCTTTGTTGACCACCATGGTGCCACTGTGTTCAGAAAGCCCTACTATGTGTCACATCTCATTACTAAATGTGTTGCATCCAGGAAGTAGGAGGTCATTGTCTCCCTCTACTCTCCCCTCCTTAGGCCAATCAACGAGTACAATGACCCATTTGGCATGTACCTCACTGGATACCTGCAACAACTGGAGAGGCTGCAAAAGTACCTCACAAAGAGAGTCCTAGTCCTTAAACACTTGTCCTATATGGACAGACTCCAATAACTCCACCTATTCTCTTTCTCATATTGGCTACTTAGAGGCGATCTCTGCTTGACTTACAAAGCCATGTCTGACCCAGCTCTGTCAGGAATGCTACATCTAAAGAACCTAATCCATTCAGACCACATGCCCCAGGGACCTCAACATCATTTCCACAATTAACAGAACGTGCTGGAGGGACAGGTTCATAACCCAGAGACTGCCCATGTTATGGAATAGACTTCACATGCATGTCAAGCAGACCACCTCACTGGTCCTCTGCAAGAGAAATCTTGATGAGTAGATGGGGAATAGACATCCCACCCTGGGGAGCACTCCAGTGGCTATACTCATTAGATGCCAGGGTATTCCCATGGGCTAGGCTTGTAAAGGCTTCATGGCCATTTGTGTAGTACACACCTATGAACCTATGGATCTCAGTACTGGCAAATGTGTGTGTATGCATTAGTTTGTATAAATGTGTGAGTGTGTAAACATGTGGGTGGAAGTAGTTTGAGACCCTTCTCACCCAGTACACCTACCATTGCCATACCTTACAAGGGCTGGTGATGTCGTTCACCTTAGAAAAACTGTGGGACCCTCTTCACACTATAAGCTCCATGGTGCATGCTATAAATGCATAACACTATATTAGCAATAACTAGATAGGTAGGGGTTCTAATCCCAGTCATGGCAAATGTGTAGGTGTGCAAAAAATGTATCCTGTTTATGTGTCTGAGTGCAAACTATATCCATTGGGGAGGGGTGGATTTTACAGTTTTAGACCATGATACTTCCAGTACATGCCCCAAGGTCCACTTTAAAAGGACCACTGACTTCATCAATCATAGAGGTATCTGATGACACTCTTCAGCCCAATATGCCCTGTGCCACATGCAGGACGTATGTAACAGTATGGACTGAATAACAAGATAGGCAGAGCTGCTAATCTTGTCCTGGAAAATGTGTGTATGAATGTAATTGTGTTAAGTGTGTATAACTGTAGGTTTGAGTATTTTGGGTCCATTCTCACCCAGTAAATCACCCATTGCCATACCTGACAAGGCCTGGTGATGTTCACCTTAGAATTACCTTGAGACTCTCTTCACCCTGTAAGCTTTGTAGCACATGCAATAGATGCATAACACTGTATTAGCAATAACTAGATAAGTAGGGGTTCTAATCTGAGTCCTGGCAAATGTATGTGTGTGCATATGTGCAAGAACAGTAGCCTGTGTGTGTGTGTGTGTGTGTGTGTGTGTGTGTGTGTGTGTGTGTGTGTGTGTGTGTGTGTGTGTGTGTGTGTGTGTGTGTGTGTGTGTGTGTGTGTGTGTGTGTGTGTGTGTGTGTGTGTGTGTGTGTGTGTGTGTGTGTGTGTGTGTTTGAGTGAGAACTATATCCATTGGGTGGGCATGGTTTACACTTTTAGGCCATGGTACTCCCAGTACATGTCCCAAGGTCCACTTTACAAAGGCCGCTGTTCACATCCACTGTAGCGGTCCTTGTGGACACTCTTCAGCCCTATAAGCCCCGTGACGCATGCAACAGTTATGTAACAATATGGAATGAATCACATGATAGGCAGGGTTGCTAATGTCAGTACTGGCAATTGTGTGTGCATTGGTGTGTATAGCAGTGTTTGTGAGTGTGTAGACTCATAGGTGACAGTCTAATGAGTCCTTCCACACCCAGTACACACCCCATTGCCATACCTGACAAGGGCATGTGATGTAATTCATTTTACAGGTACCTTGGAACAGTCATCACACTATTAGTTCCATGCCACCTGGAATAACCACATAATGCTGTAGTATCACTAACTAGATGGGTAGCGGTTCCAAAACCAACACTGGCAACTATGATCCTGTGTGTGTGTGTGTGTGTGTGTGTGTGTGTGTGTGTGTGTGTGTGTGTGTGTGTGTGTGTGTGTGTGTGTGAAAACAGTATTTTCTGTGTGTTTGATAAACACAATATCCTCTGGTGGTGTGGGTTTTACCAATATGAGGTGTGTTCCACCTACTACACTTACCACTGTCCACTTCACAAGGGCTGCTGACGTCAACCACCATAGACTTACCTGTATACACCCCTCAGCCCTATAAGCTCTGTGGCACATGCAATAACTGTTACACAAACCTGTAAATGTGTACATATACTGCTGTACTTTGGCTCTGATATGACTGATGTGTTACCACTCCACCATACCCCTTATTGCCAATTTCTGCAGGGCCATCTCCATATGTGGAGACATGTGTGAAGACAGCCTTATGATTGGCATTGGTGGACGTGTCCGATTTGTACTCAAAGACAGCCTTAGATTACATCATCTGTGCCCTTATGTGCTTGTACAGACCAAGGTGACATTGCTTTCAGTGAGGCACCTGTTCCTTCTTGGCCCATCCAGAAATTGTTTCCACCTATTATGGTATTTGTGTATTGCTGCTGTCCACCATAGGTATTTACCCTACCTTGAGGGAGATGATGTTATCCTGTCAGGTACTGCTGAGTCCATACAGCTATGTGGGTGCCCACATAGTATTGTGGTGTGGGCCTGGACACTGCTTCTAGTTCCAACAAATTGAAAGTTGGCTGTACAGCTACGTCTATCTACTCTGAGAGGATGTATAGTCATTTGTGTACAGTTCATTCTATTTGACAGTGTAAAGCAGGAGTGGTTAGCAGGGGAGATGGTGATCTGAACAGTGATGGCTATGTGGTCAGATATTACTAAGGGAGATGGCACTGTAGGAGTGCTACAGTGGCTACTCACATTGGTTAGGACTGGGTACCTGAGATTTCCACCTGCTGTAGGGGTGTTAACTGGCTGATCCACTGCATTCCCATTGACAAAGCCAAGGAATTTATGTGCATTCATATTCAGGTGACATAGGTCAGGAACACTATGGTTGGGTATTTTAAGTCATCCTGGAGCAGGGTAGATGACTGAATCCTAACAGATTCCAGCAGATCCCAATAGGTGTGGTGGGTGTCCATAGTTATGGTTGGAGGCCTGTAGCTAGCTATGATTTGGGTAGGTGTTTTGTCAACTGTTAACTGCACTCGGGATATCACCCATGTGACATATTGTTTGGCCAGCCTGGAGATGTGTATGTGTATGCTAATGTTCAACACTCTACCTCCTGTGGCTTTGCGGGCCTCCATTTGGGGTTTAAACATATGACGGGATGAGTGACCTGGCAAGGTTGGTGTGCTCTTCACAGCTAGACAGCAGGTGCCAGTGACTGCACAAATTTCAGCATCCTACAGGACAAGGTACGCTTGCATTGACATGGGTGTCATGGTAAGACACCTAGCTCCTGTTAGAACAAGACATCTTCACAAAGGCACACATCAATGGTGGGCAAAGGCCAGTAAATAGTGTCACTTTATGCATCTAGCTGAAACACACTTATTTGCTAGCAAAGACAGTGTCACATTCACAGGTGTACTCTGCAGGATATGACATCTAACAATGAAATGTATGCTAATTTGTTATGACTTGAGTCTTTAATGGGTTGCTGGCATACCTCTCAGCCTGGAAGCATCAATAATCTGGACAAGGCCCATGAAAAATAGGTACAAATCTGTATGCTGATTAACATCTAATTTGCATACATAATTATGTATCCCCACCCACTCCAATGGAATTGTGGGATGTCAACTTTCAAATGCAAACTGAAGAACAGACCACCAAAATATGGCACCACACCAGAGTCCCCTGCAGCCATTCCAATGTCCCATTACCTGGCCATGTCTCCCCATTTACCATAAACACTAATGTGTGAATACTGCTTTATTTCTACACTGATTATTTGGATTTTATTTTTACATTTTGCAGCGCAACAATGCACAAAACATTAACAGACATCTGCTAAACAAAGCAACACTGTCTCACAATGAACATAGACTTGGCATTAAAACTTCTCTGCCCTTGAAACTCACATTCATTGAAATAGCATTGAAACCCACATACCACATAAAAAATGCATCTGACCAGTGGTGGATAAAGATTACCTTTGGGCTGTTTTCAAATCATTGGCCCCTTGCACATGAAAAACACATGTGTTCTTTGATGCATCTTCCTGATTGTATTATATTATATTCCTTGTTTAATACAGCACACTTAGAGCAAGTTTTAAATTTATTGAACATTTTTCCATTAAGCAATGACACAAACTGCATGAACCAATAATGACAAAACTGCCCAGTTCAGAACATTTCCATCTTAAAGTCTACTCACCATATAGACATTGTGTGTTCATTAATTCAGCTTCCTGTTGGTGTTTAAATGAGTATAATTATTATTTATATTTTCAGCCAAATTTGGATCAATAGGTTTGAAACAACTGCAGCTGAATTCAAATAATTGGTCAAAAAAGAAACCAAATATGACAATAACCCATCTCAAACAATATTTAAGGAGTCACTTTGCTCCTTATTTTTTGTGCCATACTGAGGTGTCAGTGGCATAGTGTTCCTGATTAAAAAAAAAAACACACACAGCTAAATGTCCATACATCTGCACACACTTCATGATTGCATTGTTTGGAGATGATAAATGTGAAATGAACTCACTGTTACTGTAAAACTGGAACAGTGTACTAAAGTCTGCATAAGGCAGTATAACCCATATTTCTTATGTAAAAGCGATTTGACAATGCATCTAAGCATAAAAGTTGAAAATGACATGTACATAATTGGGCAACTGTTCTGTGATCCACTGCACACACATATAAACACACTTAAGCTGTATTTAGTTTGGCAGTTATCAAGGATAATTAAGGCTATGGGCTGTTAAGTTGCTTCCTGTGATCCAGGGTTTGATTCTCTCAGCCTCCATTTGCCTAACCAGACAATGTCTGAGTGGATCAGTGGTCCACCCCAATTAACAAATGAAGAATCAAAATGATATCCAAAAACAGGATGTGACATACAAGACATGAGTACATAAATGCAATTAGAAAGGCACATCAGAAAATTAGCCCATGTCATGATAATCTGAAAATGAGGCAATAAATGCATGTGCTAATAGAGCCCATGTAACAACGCTTGTAAAACAATTGGTTATGCTTTTATATTACGTGCTACCACTTTAAAAAGAACCATAGCTGAAATACATGCTCATTTCTACAATACAGAAAACCAGCACATTATGAGTATATATTACATAGCTCAGCATGATACTGCAGAAATATACATTTAACAATCACACTGAATTATAGAAGTAATCAAGTGTTAGCAGAGATCTAACCTAATGTAAGACCTGTACACCATACACTTATCATAATGCTGAGCCTGTAGTAGCAGAACGTTCATTATATTTAAAATTCCACAGGCGCGAATGAGGAGAAAAGAAGCAATAGCGGAAGCTATGTGCATTGATGCAGGGACACACAGACGCAAAGGCCAAAGGGTGTTTGTTTTCTTAAAAATGAATGAACACCATTAAATAAGAAATATAATTTGTGTTTGATGCCTTTGTTGTTCGGAACACTCAGTCATTCACATACTATTAATACTCTTGTTATCTTAGAAATAAACAATAGAACAGAAAACACTGCAGTTAAATGCTGCTGGCAAATCTAGGTAGGCAGGAAGGGGAAAAAATTATGATCTCCTCATTACTGCTGCTGCTGCTTCCAGCTCAAAAAAGCCAAGGCAAGAATGAGTGAGCAGAAGAACGGGTGCTGTATTGTATGGTTGTTGTGGGTTGTAAATGAGAGTAGAGTGCTCATTTTGTTTTTAGCATGACTTGTTCAATGCCATTTTGTGGCAGTTTTATTTGCTTTGCTGAATTGCGTTAAGTGTCGGAGTACATTATACACACACACACACACACACACACACACACACACACACACACACACACACACACACACACACACCAGACAGTTTGTTCTCTTCACATACCTGAAGGAGCAGTTCCTTCCCTCCATGAAGCCCAGGCAAGTCGATAATCCACAGCAGCCATTTCCTTAGCTCTGAGTCTGCAGCAGTACCCATATGTTCCTGCACGATCATTTCCTTAGCTCTGCAACAGTACTATCCTTAAGTTCCCGCTCAAGCTCGCCTCACAGACCATTCAAACAGAAGGAGGAAGCCAGTCAGAAATGCAGCTGCATGTGAGCCCTTGAGCTCAATTCCGACAAGCTGACGGAGCTGACGTCATCGCGCACGTGATGACGTCAGCAAAAAAGCAGAAAAAAATAAATTAAAAAAAAGCTGGGAAAAAGTTGGAAATTAAGGGGTGCCATTTGGGAATTGTGGCACTCCATTATTTGACCCCAAAACTTGGTAAAAACTGAGTAATTTGGTACGGTTGGGAGGTATGGTTGCCAGTGATGTGGCAGACAATACACAACTGTCTGAGACATTTGACTACAAATATGAGGCAGACGTGGTCAGTCTGCAAAACTCTGGACAGTTGTCAGGTAAGGGCTCACTATATTACATACAGTTCAATACACACATCTGCACCTGTTGTGTACTATGCACATACCCTATGCACATCTCTTACATTTGTAAGACAAGCATATGTATCAGACTAGCATCCACACATGACATATGAATCATTACAACATTCTAGGTAGCTAGCCTACCAGTGTCACACTCAGTACTGGACAACAGAGACTCCATTAGTAGTCATACATGAGCTGACCTTCACTGGGGTGACTCAGGGGCCAGAGATGTGCTCCATGTCAGTGCAGGCAGGGCAAGCAGTAATGGCCATAGGTGCTGGACAGCAACATGTGAATCCAGCAGGTCTTGTTGCAGTCTAGTGTTTAATGTCCCATCTGACATAATTGCATCCCCCCTTCTGCATTCCATTACACGCTTTCATGATTTTCCATACCTGTTATAGTGCTCAGGAGTTCCCTTACAACAATGCAAATGGTTAGGTTTGTATAGTCACAGTCGGTCTTTGTGTAGATGGGTTGAGACCTGTGTTGCATAGGCAGCAGCTTGCCTTTTGTAGGTATTGCTCATGAGCAGGTGATGGCCTATCTACCAAGTGGTGAATCCCATTTGCTACTTGCATCCAGAGCAGCTGTGTTGTCTTTCCATTTGCCAATGCCATAGCAACACAGTGCTATAATTATGGCCTTCATGTGTGCCGTGCCCCTTTTCCTTGCCTGTGTGGAGGACATTATTGAGGTGTGGGGGCTACAGGTTCACAGCCAGTAGGTGGGAATACCTCTCAGGAGAGGACATGTGGGAATAGCTCAGCAACATGGGGAACAAAGCACCAGAATTGCATACAGACTGTAAGTCAGTAGTGCTGTTATACACATAGAGGGTTGCTAGTTTAACAGGTTTCATCTGGACATGCATTTTCTGTGTGACTTGATGTCTGACAGTGATATGTCTCTGAAATACCTCTCAACTGTCCTGATGTCCACAGACTGCTCAGGGGTTCACCTGTTATGTTTAGTCTGTTTCTCAGACAATGTCTGTTTTTATGGCAGCAATAGGATAATGTGAGGATTGTAGTTAGATTAACTGTTGACATCCATTGGTGTTTCAGACATCATATCCTTCAGGGATGTTATGTTGCAACAAAGCCTGTAACACTGTCAGCTGTTTCAGTTTGTAATACCCTTATGTGAGATATGTCCCTCTTTCTGGCCCCCAGTGTTTTGCATAGTTGTTAGTTTGGCTGGGTAGGGGGAGTAGCAGATGTGAGTGTCACAGATCCTTTTTCTATCTGTCTGTGCATGCTGCTATGGCTGCTGGTGGTCCATCAGGTGTGTATGTTTGTTGGGGCAGACTGAGAAAGGTCCTGTAACACCTCAGGATTCCCAGTACATTGTGAGTTGGCCCAGTATCTGTCAGTGTATTGTGTGACTGGGAATCAGGATATGTTTGTTCAAACAGTCGTTCTACTCCACAGTTCATTTGGGGTACTGATATGTTGCTGTGACTGTGGTGCAAATGGTTGTGTGTGGACATTTATACACCACTATCTGCTTTTCCCTATAGTTCCATCCCTGAAGTGCATGATATATGTGGATATGCATGAGTAATTGCCCAGATCTGATTTGGGTTAGTGTCGTGTTGGTCTTACTGTGGTTCAGAAGGTGCTGGGTGACATGTTTGGGAGCTGTCATGGATTTTTCCATTCTGTTACATGACTGCAGTCATACCTGTCTACTGTTCAGATATCTAGACACTGTCCTGATGTGTGGCTCATATGTTTT
This sequence comes from Protopterus annectens, assembly GCF_019279795.1. Classification (NCBI taxonomy): domain Eukaryota; kingdom Metazoa; phylum Chordata; order Ceratodontiformes; family Protopteridae; genus Protopterus; species Protopterus annectens. The sequence goes on from NC_056734.1 coordinate 191,967,258, forward strand.
GTCTGTTGGCCACAACAGCTGCTGGTTTCTGAGAAAGCACTGGGATGATGTGAGCATTGACATCAGTAAATTTTGGCATTCATTTGTGTTTTGGACCTGGAATCTGTCTGGCACTGTATGTAAAAGCACACCATACCATTCTAGCAGACTTCTACATGTATGAAAGCCGTATTTCAAAAATGTCACTATTGTTTGCCCTTTACCCCCCCCCCCATTTGTCGGGCTTTTTGCAGATATGTTGCAGTAATAGGTTGATTATCTGTCTATATATCTGTGTATGAAAAGAAAATACACACACACACACACACACACACACACACACACACACATATGTGTGTGTGTGTGTGTGTGTGTGTGTGTGTGTGTGTGTGTGTGTGTGTGTGTGTGTGTGTGTGTGTGTGTGTGTGTGTGTGTGTGTGTGTGTGTGTGTGTGTATATCTATATATATATATATATATATATATATACATACATATATATATATATATATATATATATATATATATATATATATATATATATATATATATATATATATATATATATATATATATATATATATATATATATATATATATATATATATTGGTATGTATTTATTCCTATATATGTATATAACAGTACTATGGATATATAATTCCCCTTTATGTTGAATGTCTGTTGTGAATGATATGTTTGTAAAAACATTACACATTCCTACAGCTCAGATGGTGTAGAGGTATGTTGCTGTGATGGTTATGCACAGGGTCCTGGGTTCCAGATTAGGATGTGATTACTTTTTTTTCATTAATGTTAAATGACCAGAATGAATGATATGTTTGTAAAAGCATTCCAGATTCCTACAGCTCAGATGGTGTTGTGGTGCTTTGCTGTGACTGTAGTGCACAGCATCCCAGGTTTGAGACTTGGTAGTGCTGATCATTTTGTTGCTAGGCAGAACAGTTGCTGATGGAGACAGAGTGATTAAAGCAGTTTTAAGTGACTTGTGTGATTTTGTGCAAAACTAAGTGATGCTAACATACAGTTAACCATACAGATGCTTAATCCATTTTGGCTTCACTTAGTATCATGCAAACTAGCTTACTCCCGATTACACCTGCGCTAATTTTCTTTAAAGAAAAGAAAAAAGGTGATAGGAATGTGGTGAAATGGGGGCAAGCACAGGTAAAACATTATGAAAAGCAGCTAGGGATGTGCAGGATGGGTGTAGGAAAGGACCATAGCTCTACATTTCTTTGGCAGCAACAGCTGTGACTGATGTAGCAAATTTGGAATTTACAGCCCCACACCCCACAGGAAGGGGTGCTTGCAATATACATTTGTAGAGTAATTTGGTTGTAGATTGATTTACGTCACTGGACATGGTGGTGAAATGTAGAGCTATGTATGTGGCAATGTATTTTTGTGGGACAGGTGCCCTTTTTTATTCTAAGGTGAGAGTGGGATTTTGGGGAAGGGCTGTAGGTATGTTTGGGAGGTAGGTTGGGTGGGATAGGTTGCATTTGCAGACAGCTAAGCCAGACAAGACAGCAGAGAGGGGCAGTATATGGCACATGGGGGGTAAACACCTTTGATGGGTAGGGTGGTTGGGAATCAGAAGCCCATGAGACCCCAAATGGATACAGTGGGACTGAGGTCCCCACCCATGGGCAGTCACCACTGCTCCTTCATAGCCCTGAAGGTGGCTGTGCTGGGGGCTGAAGAGAAGGGGCAGCCTGCCCCTCGAGGTGCACCAGGCAGCCCTCAATCTGGTGCAGCTGCCCACCCAACTCAGCTCAGATGGTGCTGTGCACCAAACCCTAGAACTCTCTGCAGGTGACAGACTCCTGTCCTCACCTGTTCTCAGGGAGGGAGCAGGCCCCGTCACCTGAGGCGGTTCCACCCAAAGGTGGTGCAGGACCAGCAGATGAGGAAGTCTCGGGTTGGGTCCCAGACGTGCTGGGCTCAGTGCCACAGCCAAATGAGGCAAGACAGGCAGATCCACCATCTCAGTTTAGGAATTTCAGCTGTATATTTGTATTTATCCCCTATGAGATGTTTAAGCAAGGCTAAATGGAGGGTTATAATGCGCACACTCGCTTAGCTATGCTTAAACATTCCTTAACATATAAAAAACATATTATATTATTATTATATTATTATGTTATTATATTATTATGTTATATAGTGAGTACTGTGGTTTTCTGACAAGTCATTGAGGACTGCACTTAGGAAATAATGGCATACATTTGACTTTCAGACTTCTATCCTTCGGAAATTCATGCTAATACATATCCTATTTTCTATCAACTTTCTAAGTTTGTAAGGGCAATGTTTATGAAGTGTCCCTATTTTTAGGTCTTTGTCCCCCCGTTATTTGTGCCTTTGTCCACATGGACTGCTGTCAGGGAATAATGGCATACATTTGACTTTCAGACTTCTATCTTTTGGAAATTCATGCTAATGCATAATCTGTTTTCTATCAACTTTCTTTAAGTTTGTAAGAGCAATATTTAATAGATGTCTCTATTTTTAGGGCTTTTCCCCCATTATTTGTGGCTTTGTCCACATCTCCTGCTTTAGCAGGTTGCGAGGTGTTGTACGGCACTTTTACAATGCAGGTTGTGTGTAAGAGAACCTTTCACACACACCCTGCATTGCTTTCCTTCTCTGCTATGTATTTCAGTGTCTGCAAACACTAAAATAATCATTTATTTCATTTCAGTGTCAGCAGACACCGAAATAATGGCATAATATTAGAGAAATTCTCTAATATTATGCAGCATTTGGTTTAGAAAGTGCCGTACAGCACTTTCTGAGTGCAGGGGGCATGTTCGTAGTCCATGCCCTACTTAAACACACCCCTGCACTCATTCACAGTTTGTGTCCATTTAGCCATAACAGCAGCGCACCATCATGAATATGCAAGGCATGTTGCTGTGGCTACACAGACATAAACCACTCTGTGCAAGAATAGCACTATTCCTACGTGGAGTTTAATGAATCCAGGGGTGTGTCTTAAGGCACAGAGTTATGTCCTGCAGAACTGATTTTAACTCTCACAGTCTCCTTTATTTTTTGTGCAGTTCTGACCAGGACAAAATTCACAGGCATTCCTAAAAGCAGGAATTTACATCCATTGAATCTTATGTGTGTAAAATAAATAATTAAATGTTAAATTAATAATATGGTCTAAAAGTGATAAATGCCAGAATGTTCATAAGATGTGTGTGACAAAGGGGGATACTGCCAGCACAGCTATCTGGAATTATGTAAATAATTGTATGCCATTTGTGAATATCAACGTGATCTGTGTAAAATGCTTGTGTTAGAACTGCAATAGAACCGTATGTCATGTGCATATCAAACTGGCTTGTACAGACATGTGTGGTAAAAAGTTATTTTATAAAGTGCTTGTAATTAAAATGTAACCACAGTGTGCCCTACTGGAAAAGAACAGAAATGTACACACACTATTACAATTGTTTAAATATATATATTTTAACAGTGGAAACTGGAATACAGGAGGTTAATTTCAGAAAAATAACTGAAATTAAATTACTTTATGGCTAGGCCATAAAATATGGTATCTTTCAGTTTTCAATACAACAACACACACAATGTCTGTACTAGGGAGCTTTATGTATTGTCTTTAGGGTGAAATAATTGCTAGTCTTGAAATGAGGAGCAATGTAATTGTTTTATGACTTCCAGCATCCGCTAAATATCTAAGGTCTATGTATTTTCAAAGGTAGATGCTAAATACTGCCAAGCTTCCAGCAGTGGGTGTTTCACCTGGGAACTAGTGTCAGATGACAAGAAATGATGTCATTCTCCAAGCTATCCCAGCAGTAATATTTGAGATATTAATTTGAGAAGTCTATTAGAGAAATAGAGAATTCTGTATTCTGCCTTGGACCTGACAAGAACCATTCACCAGAACATCTGCCTTGCTCTATAAGTACATTTCTAGGGTATAGTAACTCTCTTAGATACAGTCAGGAATATAGTGAAGCTAAGTTTAGATATTTTTCTTTATTTGAGACTGTCCGACAAAGTTGTTTTAACTATTTCCTGTGGTTTAGAACTCTGATGTGAATATATACTGAGTATTTTCTTGCTCTTTTATTATTTATTATTAAATATATTTAAACCTTTCATTGTGGCTGATCTGTGTAGAGATATTTAAGTTCTGAGAGCACTTGCATATTTATTTGGTGACACAGTGTGGGCCACTCCTAGTAGCCTTACTCTTGGTCAAACTACCATTTGTATTAATATTAATATTACAGACTAAGATTGGATACCCTTCATTAAGGACCTTAAAGTAGCTGATAAGGAGTTGACTGGTGGTAGTGGTAACTACCTTATAGTCTGGGCAGAAGGGAGCATGGCTAGTAAATCTGTGCCGGCCTCTCCCAGGTGTGTATGCATGTAAATCAAACCTCAAAGAGTGTGTGTGTCAGCTACTTGGGCAGTACACAAAGCACTGGTTGGACACAGAGGGTGCTGGTAGGTCTTGGCTTGATCACTCAGCTGAGATCTCAACTCTATATCTGTGCCAGTAGGGAGTTTTATTGGGGATCTGGAGAAATAGTGATAAACCAGCACCAGACTGACTGTCGTCTCTGTGTGCTCTTAAGGTTAATTGCACTTGATACAGAGAGCTGCATATGGAAATACTGTGTGCGTACTTGCTGTCCTCCCAGTGTACACTCCCCACTGTTGCCAGTGGTAAGGATTAAGGCTCCTTGATTACTGGTCCAGTGGTGGGTCTTCAATATGTGCACAAACAAAAAACATGATGAAAGCAAAGCCATTTCAGAACTACAGACATGATTATCTGAATATTAGGGCAGACAGAAGTGTCTTTTTCTTCTTCTCCTTTTGGCTGCTCCTGTTAGGAGTCACCACAGTGGATCACTGGTCCACAGAACGAGTGGCAGTAGAGTTTTACTGTGTCAAGTTGCCAGCCCAGCACCCACCTTCCACAGAAGGCACACACACATGCACACATTCACACATATGGCCAATGTAGGCCATCCAATCCACTTACACATCTTGGGAATGTGGGAAAAAATTGAGCACCCAGAGGAAACTCCCAGGGAACACAGGGAGGACATGCAGACTCTGCACAGAAGGCATCCCAGCCTAGAATCAAACTGGAGAAGCAAGCAGAAGGGTTTTAAGTGCAATTTATTTCCCAACACCAACACAGAAACAACTTGTTGATCTTTTATGTATGAAAATATTTATATGTTACTACCTAACAATATTTCCTTCTATGAAACACAGTGTTTAATTTGTTTTATTTGTTATTAAAGATGATGTAAGTTAAAGGCTCAACAAGAAGGTCTTTTTAATATTGTGGAGCAAGGCTAGTTTACAGGAGCACTTAGGTTAGAAGGTTGTTATTCTCTTAATCAAGGAATATCCAGTCAATGGCATGCTCATCAAAAAAAAAAAAAAAAAAAAACTTGACAATGGCATGCAATCACTGATGGTACTGGCTTGTCAAGTCTAATATTGTCAGTCATGGTCTTGGACTGTCATGTGAGCAGGTCCCAGTCTCAGAAGTAGAACTGTGCCTTTTCAAACATTTTAACAGGGTAAAGGTTAAGAAAGTGCTTCCTTCTCAGTAATGTGCTGAGCAACATACTTCCCCATCCCACAACCACACACACACAGCACATTGTTCAGAAGAACTCAGTCATGTGTGCACATGCCAGTCTCTGAAACAAAATCGCACTCTCACCTCCTCAAACTTCTCAAAATGAATAAGTTTGATGAGGCATTCGCTTTCTTAGAACTGTAATACACAGTCCATTACTGACAAGCCAACAAACACACTGTGATCTCTCCTGCCTTCCAAATATCAGCCTCAACACACTCTACATGATCAGACAGTCAGGACACAAGTGTTCCTTTCATACAGCAGACCAGCATATGTAGGAGTCAATGATGTTGCAGATTTCAGTAACCCACTCTGTTGTTACTACACTGGACTACTACAAGTCAACAAGTCTGAGAACTGGTGCAGCTCAGTGCACCTTGTTAGTCCCAACACTCTGTGTGTGATCCTGATGCATTTCAAAGTATTTCCTTCCCTACATTCACCAGCCCAGTGACCTAGTCAAGGTCCAGTGTCCTCAGTAACCCTGTCTGTTTACTGTTGCCACCACACTGCCATACTAGAAAGCGGCAGGTTTGGGAAAAAATTACAGTGTAGCCTGTTAGTCCCAGCTTACATGGTCTGAACTTCCCTCTTCCAAATGTCAGTGTGCCACAGCTCCCCAGGCACTCTATTCCCTTAGACCTTGCTAGGTCTTTTCTCTCTTGCACTTTAATTAGCTTATTTACCTAGCACTTCATCAGGCTTTTTGTAGCAATTATTGTAGCACACATAAGTGCTATCAGCACTAGATGTCCTATAAGGAAACAGCTCCAGTATTTAGTAATGATGACCATCCCTCCTGGCATGTCTAAAGGTCACTTTCCTGTGCTTTCTCCTATTAACCCGGAGAACTTGGGCATTCTGAGACAGTGTAGCAACTGCCTCATGTACACAGACAGCCCTCTCCTCTAACCTCCCAACATTCAGACTTGTGAGAGATGCGCATATATCTCCAAACTGGAAGCCATGCACTCTCCAGCCAGGCCAAATAGCTGGCCAAGAGGAGATGGTCAACACCTGCACCACACCACATGGAACACATAGCCCTCCAGAACACCCACCATCACAGCCCTCAGATAAAAACACAAACCACACACCCAAGTTGGCGGAGGCTCTCAATAGAAATCTACTCAAACAGCAGAGACCTCCAAGGCAGAAATGCACTTGACCACCACAACACAGCACAAACCACAAGACACTTAGCTCACCTATGCAGTGTGTCCCTCAACCTAATCCCCTAAGGAAAAACAGCTTGCTTAATACAATAATCATAGGTGACTCAATAGTGAGGCACATTGATGTCCCACTCACTAGGTTGAATAAGGAGAAGGTAACAGTGAGCTGTGTATTAGGTGCCAGAATTTGACACATAACACACACACTCAGGTCACTCCACAACAAGTACAAGTATGACTCTGTCATTGTCCAGGGAAGTGGGTGTGAATAACCTGAGACACACCTCCCTGGACTGCATGAAAAGAGACATGGTGGAGCTCTCGGATTATGTGGCCCAGGCAGGTATGACGCTAGCCCTGAGCAGCATCCTTCCATTGCCCAGAATGATACCACAGTACAAACAGAAAATGATTGACCTCAACAATTGGCTTAAGTTTCTGGTGTCATTCTACAGGTATCTAGTATCTGTCTGCTTGGGATGACATGATTGACAGACCTCGATGGTTTGTCAGAGATGGCCTGCATCTGTCACCCCTGGGTTCCGGGTACTGGCTAAGGATCTTGCCACCTCTATAGTGCCTTTTTTAGGTGGTGTTCCAAAACACCAAATTACCACTATAACAGCTATAAATAAATGCAATCTGAGGGCCATGTTGCTCAATGCTAGAAGTCTAAATCACAAGATGCACTCACTCTAAGCACTCCTCAAAATGGAGAGCATCGACATTTGTGCTGTAATGGAGACCTGGTTTAAAGCAGCAGAAATAACCCCTGTGCTACCAGTCTATAACTCATTCCACACCTTTTGGCCCCAGAACATGGACCAATGCTCAAAAGGCAATGGTGTCTCTTTATTCATAAATGATATGCACACCTCCAGACTAGTAGCCCAGCATAATGCATCTGAGATACTCCAGGTACATCTAACATTGGGTAAGACAGCAGTTCAGGTCATAGCCTGCTATAGGTCCCCAACCATGTCCCAAGACTCTCACTCCACATTCCTAAGCACCCTGGAAACTATTAAGATCCAACCCAACAGTCTCATACTAGGTGACTTCAACTATCCCGCCATCAACTGGGAAAACTACTCATGCACCAATGCACTGGCGCAACACTTCCTGGAATTCATCAATTCCAATGCCCTGGACCAGCTCATTCTTACCCCCACTAGAGGAAGCAGCATCCTTGACCTGGTTATTACTAACATGGGCAACTGTTGCTCTACACCAGCAGTCAATTCCTCCCTGGTTAGATCTGACCACAAACTAATCACCGTGGAAATCCACATCTCACCCCCCCCCCCCCGCAAAGGTAACCACCATGAAAAACTTCTTCAAAGCTGACTTTGGACTCCTAAAAACAGAGGTGGCTAACTCCACCGCACCCATGCCAATGGAAAATAGATACATGACTGCCAAATCATACACCAATGCACTGTACAAACACGTACATAAATGCATGGAACTAGCCATACCCAACAGAACCAAGACATTCTCCTACAAAAAAAGGAAGCCAATCTGGTGGTCCCCTGCCATTAATAAACTCTACAACAGAAGGAGGAAACTGTTGCAGAAAAAGGTGAAGTCCCAAGTCTGGAAATACTCCCTTATTAGCCTCAATAAAAAGTTGAGATCCCTCATCAAAACTTCCAAAGCCAGCTATGAAGGCAGAATTGTGGCAGACACTAAAAACAACCACAAAGCCTTCTATAGTTATATCAAGAATCTCCACGGCAATACCCAGATTTGCTCTAAGGTACTGCACAATGGTATTTCCTATACTGAGCCAACAGATATTGCCAACATATTGGCCAATAGATTCAGTGCCAACTTTACACCCCCCAAGGCCAAATCTCAATACTGGAAGAATGCCAGGCACCCAGCATTACTGCAGCACAGGTTAAAGCTGCATTGTCCAAGGCCAAGAATACAGCTTCCATGGGACCTGACAATATCCCTGGATGTGTTCTACATGAACTACAACTGTTCAATCACAGCCTCACCTCAGGCTTTGTCCCTACCAAATAACTCACTGCTACAGTCATCCCTCTCCATAAAGGAGGAGCGCCTATAGACCCTGGAAATTATTGCCCCATTAGCCTGATGAGTCTGATATGCAAGGCTATAGAACACATCATCATGGACCCAATTAACAAGGATATAGGGAATCTCCAAACTCTAGATCCCAAGCAATTTGGTTTTGCTAAAGGTACATCATGCCTGCTCAACCTGGTTGACTTCTTTGAGTCAGTCACCAGAGCTGTGGATGAAGATAAGGCAGTTCATACAGCCTACTTCAATCTGGCCAAGGCCTTTGATACCATTTCTCACTCAGGAACTGTTGATAAACTCACAAAACTAGGAATCAACCCCTATATCATTAGGTGGGTTGCAAACTAGCTCACAGATAGATCCACAGTGTGAAAGTAGTAGACTCCAAGTCAGACTGCCCACCAGTCATGAGTGGAGTCCCACAGGGATCGGTCCTGGGTCCTCTCCTGTTTGGCAGCTACTTCTCAGAAGTCCAGGCCAATTCAAAGCAACTCTGACTGACCAAGTGTGCAAATGACTGCAAGATGTGAGCCATTATTAACTCCCCAAGTGAAGCAGACATCCTACAGAAAGGCCTCATTGTGACCAGTGACTGGTGTTGAAACCATGGCCTTAAGCTTAATGCCAAAAAATGCATCGTCATCCCCTTTGGGAAAACTCAGTTTCCACTAATTACCACATCAATGGGAGCCCACAGAACACTGAAGGCATTATAAGAGATCTGGGGACACAGGTTGACAGCAACCTCTCCTTTGACCACCACATTGCCACTGTGGTCGGAAAGTCCTTCTATGTGGCACATCTCATTACCAAGAGTTTTGCATCCAGGAAGAAAGAGGTCATCATTTCTCTCTACTCTTCCCTCATTAGACCAATCATAGAGTATAATGCCCATTTGGAATGTAACTCACTAGACACCTGCAATAGCTGGAGAGGCCACAAAAGTACCTCATGAAGAAGATTATAGGCCTTAAACACATGCCCTACAAAGACAGCCTCACAACACTCCAGTTATTCTCTGTCTCATATTGTCTACTAAGAGATGATCTTTGCTTGACTTACAAAGCCATATCTGACCCAGCTCTGTTAGAAATGCTACATCTAAAGAAATCCCAATCCCTCCACATCACACGCTCCATAGATCTCAACTTCATTACCACAATCAACAGAATATGCTGGAGGGACAGGTTCATAACCCAAAAACTGCCGATACTCTGCAATAGACTTCCCATACATGTCAAGCAAAGCACCTAACTGGCCCTCTTCAAGAGAAATCTTGATGAGTGGATGGGAAATAGAAAGTTCACCCCGGGGATCACTCCAGTGGCTCTACTTGATAGAGGCACTGGGAACTAATGTTGGGCAGCACAATGCCAGGGCACCTCTATGGGCTCGGCTTGTAAAGGCTCCAGGACCATTAGCCTAGTACACCCCTATAAACCTATGAACCTATTTCACACTGCTAGTCCAACACATACTCTGTATGATCTCCCCTTTTCCAAATGTCAGTGTACCACAGCTCCCCAGGCACTTTGTGCCCTTCATATCAAACAATGTAGCCTGCTAGTCCAACACACACTGTGTATGATCTCCCTTTTCCAAATGTCATTGTGCTGCAGCCATCTCCAGGCAGTCAGCTCCCTTTGCAGAGTCCAGTGTAGCTTGTCATTTGCAACACAATATGTGTGATCGTGATGTCTCTCAAAGTATTCCATTTCTTTCATGCACGAGTGCAGTGACCTTGCCAGGGTCCAATGTGCTTAGTAACCATGTCTTCCCAATGTTATACTGCAGTATTACTAGGAATGAGTGAGATTTGCCTAACCCTAACTCAGAAACATATAGGCAGCAGCTAAGAGTCCTATGCTGCAAGCAGCTTTGCACAAAACCTCACAGAGAGTCATATGGATATATCAGCTGCAGGCATGTGTCATTTTGGCAACTGACATCTCAAATATATACTGCAAGATGTCTTGCACTCAATTACAATGGGAGACATCTCACACCCTAAGAGTTATATGTATATAGCAGTAGCAGACGTGTTGTTTGGGGAACAGGCTTTTCAAGTAGATGCACACACACACAGACACACACACACACGCACACACACACACACACACACACACACACACACACACACACACACACACACACACACACACACACACACACACACACACACACACACACACACACACACACACAAAATATCTATGTATATGCTCCCATTACAAAAAACAACATCAAAGCATTCTACTGCCATGGTCAACTACAGCTGCAACTAGCCAGAGTTTGGATGAATCTGTGATACTGGTTGCAGTTAACCTGTCAGACTAAATACTTTTTCATCAATGAGATTATCTTAATGGGTTTATTTGTACCCATCTCTGTTCAACATGTAACTAATTTACTAAATCCCAAATACTTTTCTTTAGTGAGGAAAGTCTTCAAGTCATATTTCACTTGTTTTCTATTTACTGTTTTGGATACAGGTTTCTATTCTTGCACGTATTTATGTATGTTCACATTTTTCATTGGTAAGCAGTATGCACCTTATGTGTACTCTAGCGGTTTTGTGTTTGCTTTACTGACTGTTTTTCTGTTTTTACTGCGTGAACTTCATGCATAAATTATTTGTGTTTTTAATGCAAGAACATCAGTGTTAAGCGCATCTTCAAATCATATTTCACTTGTTTTATTTTTACAGTTTTAAATGCTAGATTCTGTTCTTCCATATATTTGGCTATGTTCAGAATCACATCATTCAACTTTGTCAGTAATATTCCCTTATGTGTACTGTTATTGTGTCCCTGTGAAAATATTTGCATTATTTTGTGTTTTACTATTTTTTATTTTACTATATGAACTTTATATGTAATTACCAGATTGTTTCCATGTGCATATATATCAATGCTTTATGAGATTTTCTCCCTAACATCCACTGCAAATGAGGCCTGGTATTCAGAACATAATAAAATAGATATGTGCAGGTATATGCCCTCTGTGCCTTTATATTAAGTACTCTTGTTTTATCATTTCCGTTCTCATTTATTGGTCAGTGCACATTATCTGGATAGTGTCCGGTTGCTCATCACCAGACTGTGTGGCACAGTTTTGTTTGTAGTACATGTTGACTCATAACTTATTTGTAAATTTTTCCAGTTTTCTACATCTGTGTAGCCAATCATTTTGTTAAATATTTTCCAAAACCAGTTGCCAGACTAGGTACAATATATGGCTAATGTCTGGTTGCTTGTTACTGTATACTCCAGTTCAGTTTTAGTCTATACTAAGTGTTCATAAAGTATCACAATGACCTGTGCTTGCAATGCTTATCTGAAGTTTTTGTTCCTAGGCCTCTGAAGAAAATGGATTCTCCTCTGTCAGAACTTCTGTGTTAATAAATGAAAATAAATGCACTTCTTCTTTATCTTCTCAGAGTTGATTCTCACCGGCATTTCATTTTTAGGTAAGACCCTTGGAGCAGGAGCATTTGGCAAAGTTGTTGCAGCTACTGCTTATGGACTAGGGAAAGAGGATGCTAATACCAAGGTGGCTGTGAAGATGCTGAAACGTGAGTAAAAAGATGCTGTTGCCATTTCCATATGAGACTGGCTATACTGAAGCTCTTTGTTAATGTATAGTAGTTCTAAAGTATGATAAACTTCAATCAGAAACAAAACTGTCACCCACAGCAAGTCACCCAAAATATTTTTTACACAAACTTCTCTTTTACAGTGCCAGCACTTACAATAGAACATTACAGAAGGGGTATTTCATTCTCCAGGGGTTTCTGTTCTCTTCCATTTCTGTTCTTTGATTAATTGGTTAGCATTGCAGGAATGGAGATTAAGTTATAGTTAAATCCATAAACTAACTTCTTACCACAGTCATATTTAAGCAACTTGTCTCTTGTAACTTATTTAAGAGACAAAGAAGAAAACACATTGAACCTATATATACTCACATAGATATGGGTTAGATATGCAGAAAGTAGATAGATATGAACAGATACCTTGTGAGTCAAGAATCAGAGCAAGAAATAGTGTTGGTTTGACATGGTTCAGCCCCAGAAACCTTCATCATTTTATTAACTAAAGGTGCCAGAATCAAACCTGGTTCTGCACACAAAATTCACACCTGCTCCAACTTCACTGAAGCATTATCATATATGTAGAAATGAATGTGCTGCAAGTAAGTTGACAGAGTATACATGAGTCAGGCCTCTGTCTGAAAATCTTAAAAAAATAGACATCTATAGAAATTCAATGTGGGAGAGGCTGAGGGTAGTCCTACTAATACAAAGAGCTGCCTGGAGCCAGCCTATAAATTACTAGATGTTCTGTTTGTGCATGTCTGGAAGGAGGGTTGCTTTGTGGCAAAGACTGATGCTGTGCTGTGTTTTCTCCTAGTGAGCTGGACAGCAGAATGTTCTCTCTAAGGGCTGACTTGTGTTGTCAGATGATACTGGTGACGTGCATCCTTTCTTTGGCACATGTAGAACGGAATGAGAATTGAGGACTCTTAGTGTGAGCTCTGACTGACCTACCACTCTCCCATTATAGCAATGACCTGAATATTGAATATTGTGCCCTATCCCCTACTTCTCAAAGAATATGCAAGATTAAGTTTTACATTAGCTTATATGACCAAATTGGGACATTTGTTATTCAAACATGAGATGTTGGAGGACAAACCATACATTGAACTGCTACAAAAGATTTACTCAAATGCTACCACCTAACTAAAGGACACATTATGTAGAACGTTACCTGTCCCTGTTGTTTTATATCATATTAAGATGTTTGGGACAGCGGAAACCAGTGTGTACTTCACTAGATATTCAGTTATGGAACAAAAAGGTAGAGGTTACATAAGTTTATAGGATAGAAGCAACATTATTTTAAATCAACAGCAACCTTCAGTAGCACAATCAGAAACAAGTAAGATAACTTACTACATATAAAGGGAAGAATGACTATTGACTGAGAATGATGGTACCGTTCTGTTTCTGCGATTTTACAGACATGAAATCTTGTTGATTTCTGAGATAAAATTTCACTGATTGAAAAATAAACTAACAGTTTGTGATGACTGCTATTTTATTCCCTGTAAATATGCATTTAAGCAATAGTCCAGTGTTCTTCCCCAAATGCAAGAAAAGTAAGGTTATTTTAATCTTGTTTGCTTCTTGCGACTGAAAAGCAGAATCAGCATTCCCAAACTAAACTAGAGGAAATGAAACACATTTCTGCATGAGACATAATAACATGTCAAAAATGTACTTATACTCAGATTGCTGAGATACCTTCCAGAAATGGAAAGCTTTTTCTCCAAAAGTATATATGACAAACATGTAACTGTAATTATGCAGTCACATGAAGTATTCAAAGTATAACTGACTAGCATCAAACAGAATGCATTGTATATGATATCTAACACGGGTAAATTAAAGTTTCCCAGTTAACAGAGAAATACATTTTTGCAGGTAGATTGTGTGCTTATATCCCCTAAGTGGGGGGTTGTGCCATCATACCTCCTCCAACTCTTCAAGTAAAAAGAGTACCTGGTTTTCCACCAAGCCAAGTACTACCTTTCCTGCAAAGTACTGCAGTCTCAGAGTCATACTGAGTTAATGGATGTGTAGTGGCAATGCCTCTCTAAAACATTTATTTACTCTTTAAGACTGACAATTCATTAATTTTAAAAACTATCACCGCTCTGCAAGCAGCTGGTTTGGCACTGAGCAGCATCAAAGACTAGGTTAGCTGCAGATTACGTAAAGCAAGCACCCCCCACTTTTCCAGTTATAAACACCCACCTCACCTTGCAAGTGTATTAAGACGGGCAACCATGGATGGGCACTTTCCTATCATCTCTGTTTCCAGCAATTGCCTCATATATACTGACAACCACTTAATTCTCAGACAAATACAGTATGTTTGCGATGTACTGCCACTGGAGGCCAGACTCTCATGTAAAGACACAAAATGCAACAAACAGGTTGTTAGTAACTCACACACACCACTCACCACACCCACCAAGGATCATACACATAGATCTGCGTATACAGAGGTGCTCACACATAACCTTCCCAAGCCTCAGAGGCCTCTCATGTGTAGTCCTAAGAAACACTGCATGCACACAAAAAGACTTTCCAGCACAGCACATGAAGCTACATTTTGTGTCTCAGCTACAAGCCTGTAAGGCGAAAGATTTCACAACCCATCATTCTGGTCATAGGTGACTCCATTGACAGACACACAGATGTCCCCCTTACAAGGATTGATAAAAAGAAGGTTGCAGTTAGTTGCCTGTCAGGGGCCAGGATCGGGCAGATCATGCAAGCATTGAAGTCACTCATCCCTGACCTGAAACATACATCCCTGGACTATATGAAGAGAGAGAGATATGATTGAACTCTCAGAATATATGTCACAGGCAGGTATGAACTTAATGCTGAGGAGCATTCTTCCATCTCCAAGGATGTTGAAAATGATCAACTTAAACAATTGGTTTAACTACTGGTGTCATTCCAAAGAGGTCCAATATTTGTCAGCCTTGGAGGGCGTGGTCAACAGACCATGCTGCTTTGCCAGGGATGGTCTCCACCTGTCACCTATAGGTTTTTGGATATTGGCAAACATATTTTTCACTCCTATTTTGCCTTTTTCAGGCATTGTCAAATAGGCAAACCTTCCAACATAGCAAAAGCTACTCAGGACAAGCTAAAGGTGTTACTTCTCAATTCTAGAAGTCTCAACAGGAAATTGCACTCCCTAGAAGCTCCCCTTACCCTGGAAAATGCTGACATCTGTGCAGTTACCAAAATATGGTTTAAAGCCACAGAAAGCAGTCCAGCAGGGCATGGCTATTCTATGCCTATCCTATGTTCCTCTCAATGAACATGAAAGAGTGAAAGGTGGACGTGTATCTATCTACATAAAGTATAATCTCATCTCAAGGCTGGTCAAACACTATGACATGCTTGAGCTACTCCATGTCCAGCTAACTATGGGAAAAATCCATTACCATATTATTGCCAGCTACAGGTCCCCCTCCATGAGTGAGGATGCCCACACATCATACCTGCAGCTACACGAATCACTCATCATCCAGCCCAATACCATACTGATAGGTGATTTTTAACTTCCCCTTCATTAACTGGGAGGCATACATGACCACTAACATACAGGCCTAAAGATTCCTTGACTTTATGAATTCAAATACCCTGAAACAGCTGGTCTGCACTCCCACCATGGAATCAAATATCCTAGATCTGGTACTCACAAATATGGGACAGTGCTACACCCCCCCCCCCCCATGTTGAATCCCTCACTGGTAAGATCAGGATCACAAAGCAGTCTCCCTGGAAATTAAGGTAAAGCTAGACCCCTCAACAAACCTCCAAACCATTAAAAACTTTTCAAAGGCAGACTATTCCTATTGAGTAACAGCATAGCTGGATTCCAGGCTCCCCCAAATCCAGAAAAAAACAAAAGCATATACAGAAAAGCACACCAAAGCCTTTTTCAACCACATGAACAACTGCATAGAAATGGCAGTACTAAACCAAAACAAGCCCAGGTCAATCTGAAAAAACAACCCACCCTGGTGGACCTCTATGTCACCAAATGAATAGCCAACTGGCTAAAAGACAGGACACGTGGTCAGAGGGGGTAATTCCAGTTTCAAGTTCCAGCAAGAGGCCAGTTACTACTCTTGTGCAATAGGGCTTAATGCTGGGGCCACTCCTGTTTGGAATTTACTTTTTTCCGATGCCAACGCCAATGTGGAAAGCCTCTGGATGACGAAGTTTGCAGATGACTGCAAGCTGGGGGCAATCATTGAAGCCCCCAGTGATGTAGATATCCTTCAGGAGGGTCTAAATCAGGTAAATGATTTGTGTTAGAAGCACGGCCTGAAACTAAATGCAAATAAATGCATTATTGTACCCTTTGGAAAATCAAATATCCCTGCTAAGTACAACATTAACAACTCACCCTTAAGGGAAGACTCAGATAGAAGAGATCTAGGTACACAGGTAGATAGTAGGCTGAAATTTGACCATCACATGTCCACAGTGGCGAGGAAGTCATTCTATGTGGTACAACTTATTAGCAAAGGTATGGCATCCAGGTCTGGGGAGATTATAGTCCCACTGTACTTAGCCCTCATTAGATCAATAATCAAGCACAATGTCCCAGACAGATAGCTTCATGGTTAAGGTCTTTGCCTCCCATGTACAAGGTACAAGGTTCAATCCTGACCTCCAACCAATGCCTGTTTAGAGTTTGCATGTTCTCCCTGGGTCTCTGTGGAGTTTCTCCCATGTCCAAAATGGAGCTGTGGGCAGCAGAACAGACTCTATGGGGTGCCCTATAGGGAAGAGTTGTACAGACCAACTGCTTTGGGCATCTACTGTGGTGCACAGTATCCTCAAGATAGGAGAACACAGATCACAGACTGTGCACTGTGGCAGGGCTAGCCACTCAACAGTGTAAAAATATGGCTCTAGGTGATTCAGTCACATTGACTAATGTCGCCAAAAATGGGCATGGGTAGTTAATGGTGATAAGTGGGTTGAGGATCTGGCCTGCTCTGACCCACTCCATGGATCCTTGCTAATGGAGGGAGGGGCATATGTGTCCCTATTGGCCAGTGTGTGCCCGCCATAAAGCCCAGAAGCCCTGGGTCAATAAGCTGCTGGCTGGTGTCTAGCTGCCCAGCCTGGGTTACCTGGGATAGCTCTGTTGAGCGAAAGCTGGATGTAAAACCAACCAACCTGCCAAACAAGAGACATCCTATGTATACAAGAGACAAGATGAAAGGGCAGTGCAGCAAAGCCACTTGGCTTGGGATCCAGACTCTACTACTCAGGTGGGGAACAGGCTAGAAATGGTGTAGGAACTGTGATGAGAGAGAGGTTTCAGAAGGATATTATTAGAATTAATGACAGACACATGGCAATCAGACCCCAGTGCAATGATAGTGCAGTATTCATAATCTCAGCCTATGCCACACAGCAGGGTTGTGATAGTGAGGAAAAGAGTCCATTCAGGCAGCAGTTGCAGGACCTACTAAATAAAGCAGGACAACATGATTTGGTGTTGATAATGGGTGACTTGAATGCACATATCAGGACAGACAGAACAGGATATGAGGACTGCCTGGGTACACATGGGTAGGGCAACAAGAAGAAGCCATTCCAGGCTTCTGTCTGGTAAATTGCTTAATAATAGCCAACAGATGGTTCAGAAAGAGAGACAGTCACAAGATCACATACAAGAGTAACCAACATGCATCTCAGGTAGACTTCTTCCTAGTAAGGAAAAGGCACTGGGGGTAGAATCCATGATTGCAAAGTCATCCCCAGTGAAGCAGTTGGCCCACAGCATAAACCACTAGTTTGCCGCAATCAGCTGCAAGCAGTGGTCAGAGACGGCCCTAAGGTCAGCAGAGACCAGAGACCAGGCTGAAGACCTGGAAGTTGACTAGAGAGAAAGCTCAACAGTTCAAGGAATTACTCTGGGCTCTAGCACCCCAAGAAGAAGAGGAAATAGGTGGAGTTGAAGCATGGCAGTGCCTAAAACCAGCATGTGCTAGGACTACAGAAAAGATATGTGGCCGAGCCAGGTATGGAAATAAGGTACATAAGGTATGGAAATAAGGTACACAAGGAAAGCTGGTGGTGGAATGCAGAAATCCAGGAAGACATCAAAAGAAAGGAGTGCAGAAAGAAGTGGCAGATAGAAAAGACTGACCAGGCTAGGAAGAACTACTGGTTCGCTAACAAAGAGGTCTAAAAAAGAAGTTGCAATAGCAAAGCATAGGGCATCAGAGGCACTCTACCAGCTTCTGGAAAGTGACTCAGTAAGGGACACAAAGAAACTATATCAGGTTGCAAGGCAAAGACAGAAAGATAAAGAAGCTAGTCAGACACCCTTCATAAGGAATGCCAGCAACAACCTGCTCACCAGTCCAAAGGACATCAAAGGCAGATGGAAGGAGTATTTCCAGCAGCTTCTGAATGAAGAAAATCTCACAGAAGCTTTACTGCCCCAGAAACAGCCTACGATGAGAGAAGAAGAGGAGCCCACCCTAGAAGAAGTAAGAACAGCACTAAGGAAGATGTAGTCAGGGAAAGCAGCAGGCTCAGATGAGGTCACAGCAGATATGATAAATATGCTGGGTGAGATAGGGGAGAAATGTCTCCTGAGGGTACTAATAGCAGTGTGGAAAGAAAGGTGTATCCCAGATGACTGGAGAATAAGCATACTTGTGCCAGTGTACAAGAACAAAGGGGACATCCACAACTGTGGGGCGTACAGAGGCACCAAGCTCCTATCACATTGCTGGAGAGGGTGATTGATAAACTGTTACGCAGAGTAGTAGAATGTAAGATGGAAGATGAGCAGTTCAGATTCAGATCAGGATGCAGCACAACTGACCTGATGTTTGCAGTGGGAACGATACTTGAGAAGAAGCTAGAGATGGGGAAAGAGTCCAACTGGGCATTCCTAGACATGGAGAAAGCATATGACAAGGTCCCAAGAAAGCTGATCTGGGCAGTACTGCGGTGGTTTGAAGTCCCAGAACCACTGGTAGAATTAGTGCAGGCTATGTCCAAGGACCCAATAACTCAAGTACGAACAGTGTTCAGCCTCACAGAGGAGTTCCCAGTGGGAGTAGGTGTACACCAGGGTTCAGCTCTGAACCCACTGCTGTTCATACTGGTAATGGACTACATTAGCAAATAGGTTGGAGGGGACAGATCAACAAACTTGCTGTATGCAGACAATGTGGCATTACATGCAGAATCTGAGCTAGAACTTCAGCAAAGGATAGGAGAATGGAATGCAAATCTGAAGGCACATGGGATGAAACTAAGCACAGATAAGATGGTGGTAATGGCAGCAAATTGGGGAAATAACAAGAATCTGAGAATAAAGATAGAAGGGAAGATAGTGGAACAAGCAAACAGCTTCAAGTATCTGGGAGGGGTGCTTGAGGAGAAGTGTAGTCTGAATGAAGAGGTCAAAGCTAGAATCAGAGGGGCTGCAGCCAACTGGCATAGAGTATCAGGTGTAGTCTATGACATAGGAATGCCAAAGAAGCTGAAAAGTAAGGTGTACAAGACAGTGGTGAGACAAGTACTACTGTATGGTACAGAAAGCTGGGCAGTAAAGGCAGAACAGTTGAAGAAGCTAGAGGTGATGGAAATGAAGTGCCTGAGAAAGGTGATAAGATGCACACTGTGGGACAGATGAAGAAATGAGGACATAAGAGCAGAAGCCAAAGTAGCCCCAATTGCAGAAAAGATCAAAGAGAACAGATTACGGTGGTTTGGGCACATGTGTAGAAAATTAGAAGACAATTTGGTGAGGAAGATTTGGGACAGACAGGAAGAAGGTAAAAGTAAGCAAGGATGTCCAGCAAAGAGATGGATAGATTGTGTGAAAAAAGGCATGAGTGTTGAAGAAGGCACAAGTGTGGCACTGAATCGAGAGTTGGCAACAGTTAACATGATACTCCGACCCCATGTAGAAAAATGGGAAAAGGGGGCTGATGATGATGATGATGAATGTCCCATTTGGAATGTACTTGACTAGGCACTTACAGCAGCTAGAGTGACCTCAGAGGTTTCTCACTATGAAAAAAGGATGCTAACAGCATGTCCTATGCAGACAGACTGAAAGCCCTTTCCCTTTACTGTGTCTTCTATCAACTATTAAGTGGTGACCTATGTCTGACCTACAAAGCACTCACAAATCCAGCCTTGATGGAGCTGCTACATATGCACAAAAAAGACAATATGAGGGTTAGCCATTCTAGGGCTCTAAACAGTGTATTAAACAGAACATGCTGGAGAATCAGATACATGTCCCAGAGACTGCCACTTCTTTGGAATAGGCTTCCTAGTCACATAAAGCAAAGTCCTTCCCTGGTCCTCTTCAAGACAAATCTGGTTTGATGGATGAAGAATTGTAAATTCACACTCAAGGTGGCACCTATGTACCTTATGGATAGGGTCAATCTGTAAAAATCTATAAAATGCTCCAAGTTATGACTTCCTCCTGCCCCTAGTGGTCATATGCTGGGTAAAAGTTGGTTATATTTGCTAGCATTGTAAAGGCTCTCGAGCCTTTAGCCTAGTAATCTCCTTTGAACCTATGAACCTGTAATTGTTATGATGCTCTACTAGTCTTTTTGTATAAGCTTTATTTGCTCAGTTCACTTTTCTTCTTCTCCTAAAACATGTTGATTGAGTGGCTGGAGTTTTAAAATTTACAACTAGATACTGCAGTTACGCTTGCTGATTACTTAAGTACTATAGATAAGCATTAAAGATTTCATATCCCATATTTAGTTTATGGTTTTCAATCTGCACGTAAAGTCATATCATGTATATGCATATATTAACCTAGTATATACAGACATTTTAATCTTGTGCATGTGGATTGTTCAACTGCATCCCTGCTCAGGAATAAAAATAAATATGCATACATGTTGCATGTCACCTGTACTGCTTTAGTAGTAATAGTAGAATGCATGCGAAATTACTTTATAAAGCTTTCTTAAATATCATACAAAAACAGTCATAAAAATGACCTGACACATCTTTTGTTGTTGCATGTCTAGCCTCACCACAATAACAAGAATGCAATTCCATTGCATCCCTTTGGGGACTGCCTACCCCGAACCCTCACTAGAAGAGAAAAAGTCTGTGCCAAAAAAAAAAAGAAATAGGAAAGGGAATGGCAACATAAACTAAAATTATTGCAAGACCGCTATTACAGCTAATGAATGCAAATGTCTGTGACACATTCTGTGATGCAGTATAGTCCTGACATTTATGAAAGGGAGCTCAGGGGCTGAAAGGCCCCTTGCCAAATGCAGGCATTATTGTTAAGAAAAAATGATAGAACAAACTGAAATGTTAAGCTCTATTTCTGTCTATAAATGAATATGAGTTCCTTTCTTAATACTCTGAAATCCTGGATGTTTCACTAAATACATGCAAACATGCTTGTTGTCCTGAAAGGGGGCACTGGGTGGGGGATGCATACATTACTGTTACATAATGAGAACAATTTAACATTGCTATTCTTTAGCTGATACACTGGCATGATCATCATTGCTGGTCTAAGTTCTTTATATTAATTATTCAATGCTGACTGCTTTAAATGTGCATAGCTGTCAATCACCCAAGACAAGTCCACACCTGTTAAAAAATTTATGTGGGGTTTCTAAAGTAAATTATTCCAGTTGTTCTCACCTTTTTGAATTTAATTTATTCTTTTTGTGTTAAGAAGTAGGAAAACTGCAGATAATAAACAGTGAGCTCCTACTGTCGTTCATCTTCTTCACTGTAGCGTGCAGCTGGATGTCTCTGTTCTTCTGTTCTTTGCATCTTTTATATTGCATGAATATTTGTTGCCCAGTCTAATGGCACAGATAGATAAAGCCCTGATTGCATCCCAGATGACTCATGTTCGACGATCAACACAGATGCTGGTGGGACTTGGCAGAGGAGGTGGGGAGTGATTGGCTGTCACCAGCTTAGTCACACTGGTGGGATGGAGGTAGCTTGGCTCAATGCATTTGGGACAGTTACAGGAGTGTAGGTATATTGCCTGCAGCAAGGAGATTAGCCTGTCTATGCCACACAGCAGTGAGATGTTGTGCATGTGTAGCAGTGTGCAAGTTCCTCCCAAGAGCAGTTATGCTGGAGCATGTAACTTGCCAGTGGGATAGGGATAGGATTGCTCTCAGTATTAGCATTTTCACTGATTCTCACCTCTACCAGGAAAGAAATGGGCCAGAAGGCTATCACTTTGATACAGGAATGAATTGGTCAGCTGAATGCAGGAAGGGAGCCATAAGGAATGGAATACAAAAAAATAAAAAGGCACCACAAACTAGTCACAGAAATGTGACACAGTGAAAATACATTTGAAATACTAACATAGGTACTGCACAGTGGCAAGTCTTATCTTCCCCAAGTTAGAACTCGACAAACCAGGATTACTGAATTAGATCTCAATGAATAGTTCAGGACGAATTCTGGCCGAATGAAAAGTAGTAAGATAAAGTGACCAATGCCCACACACACACACACACACACACACACACACACACACACACACACACACACACACACACACGCATACCCACACACGCACACATGCAAAGCAAGTAGTTCATAACTTTCATTCCACTATCACGGTATTACATATAAGTAAACTGCATACCAGGCAGGATGTGTTATACAGTCGTCATGGTAATTTGCTCTGATGTAGCATAAAACAAATACTGGGATCTGCTCTAGTCAAGTAATAGCAGTCACTATATGGTTTCTTGCTGTGGAGTAGAGGGGATTAAGAACTGGGACCACTAGGTAGTAGTATGATCTGTCCGGTGTCTAACAATAAAAAAAATGCTCAGGTCTAACTGACGTACTGAATTGTCTTCTCTTTGCTTTATCTATAGCTACAGCTCACAGTGATGAAAAAGAAGCTCTGATGTCAGAGCTGAAGATTATGAGTCACCTCGGACAACATGAAAATATTGTTAACTTGCTGGGTGCATGCACATATGGAGGTAGGTGGTAATCTTATTTCTCTTTTCCTTGATTTGGCATGGTTTCCATGGGTTTATATAGTTCAGAGTGCTGACAATCTACTAAGTGTTAAATGTATTTTGAAAGAACACACTATAAAAGGTCAGTAGTGTAGACTGGTGAATTTCTACAACTGCTACTCTCTGTATCTTTGGGAAACTCACAGAGGAACTTGCTCTGTAAAGAAGTGTTAGAAATCTGGGTGTAATGTTTGCTTCCGGACCTTTCTGTTAAGCTTATGTTTTAAACAGCTTATGCCTTAATGTGTATTGCATGCATGCTGGGTTTCCTTTTATGCATAGATATCTTACAATATTATTTGAGACTTAATAAATGTGAAGTATGGTGTACAATGAACTTACTGTAAAAGATGACAAAATCTACAGCACATCCAAAACTAAAAAGATAGTTCAGCAGAGTCTAAACAGCATTGAATCATAACTATAAAGGAAACACTACAGTAGAAACAGTCTTACCTTAAACTGATGTAAGAAAATACCTTTCAACTTCTTAGCTCAAGAAATCTGGACAAAGCCTGACAAAATGGGGGGCAAAGGCCCAAAATAGGGAAACATTTTAAATATTGCTCATAAAGACTTAGAAAGTTGCTAAAATAACATTATTTGTGTTAACATGAATTTTCTGTAGGATATGAAGTCTGAAACTCAAACACGTCATTATTTAGTGACTTTAATCCTTTGGTCATCCCAGAGATTTGTCAAAAAAACACTGTTTTTATGAGGAACAATCCAAAAATATCAGGCAAAAATCTGGACATTCTGTAAAAATATGTACAGTTGAGAGGTATAGCAACAATGAACTGAAGGTCAACTCATAAAATAATGCCAGTTTCATATACTTAGGGCAATCTATTTAATATGGGTTTATATGATAAACTTGATAAAATCAAGCCAAAAACAGAAACCATACAGACTCATACTCAGAGGTGTTCACAAGAAGTGGCTTAATCCTCAGCACATAACACACATATACACCTATAGATGGGGAAGATCTAATGTGTTTCTGTCCCACAAAATGTAATCTGTTTAACAGTTATGCTCACACCTCCCAAATGGTTGTTTTGGATTACAATGGTTGTACTCCTGAGTTAGTGACCCACTAGTGAGTGTGTGGTAACCTATACAAATTCAATGAATTCCTGCTGTAGCTACCCACACTGGTCAGAGGATGACTCTTCCAATCCCAGACTGGTGATTTTACAACCTTCTCCGAGTTAGTGGATGATTTAAATCATTCTACCACTTTTTTGAAGTTTTCCAAAGGAGGTTTTGGTCAGGCCATAGATTTTTTTGGATGCACACTTAGAAATTGATTATGCCAGCAAGAGATTCATTAGTAAGATTTTTAGGAAATCTACATTTGTAAATCAATATTTACATAAAGACAGTTTGCATCCATCACATATAAAAAAGGTGTAGTCAAGGGGCAACTAATTCGACTTAGTCGTTTGACCAGTGACTAAGACACTTTTTCTCTTGAGTTGGAAAGGTTAATGCATTTCTTTGTACAAAGAGGTTATGATTATTTTTGGTTGAAAAAAATAGCTAGTGAAGTTGAGATACTTAGGGATATCATAGCTATGCCTATTTTAAAGACACAAAGTGGTGCTTATGTTTGTAATGTACACAACAATAATAGTTTTAGGTTGGCTTTTCACATACCTATTTCTATTGATATGTGTACCATCAAACATATTATTGTTGATAATCGGAAGGTATTGATGAGACACTCAGATTTAGTTAAAGTTTTGGGTAATAAGCCACTTTTTATATATCAGAAAAAGGTAAATTTGAGGTCTATTCTTGAAAAGGGAGCTACTACATGTAAGAATGTTTCATTGGAAGGATCCGGTACCTTTTCTTGTGGCCATTGTAAGCAATGTAGATTTATGGTCAATTCAGCATCTGTTGCTGTGGGGCAAGCCAAAAAAATCATTTGGGCTAAGGGTAGATACAATTGTGGTTCATCTTATGTTGTCTACCTAGCTTTGTGTAACTCATGTATGTTTTTATGTAGGCAAGACCGTTAGAGTCTTAAAAAGAAGAGTGTATGAACATGTGTTGGCCATTAAAAACAAAGATCCAAATAATGCTTTGTCTAGACATGCAATGGCATGTGAGAATTTTAAAAAAATTTCATTTTTTGTATTAGATGCAGTTACACATGATATGTTTTCTGGTGATTATAATAGTTTGCTAGAGTGCAGGGAGAGCAAATGGCAGATTAGTTTAAATGCTGACAGCCTCCCTGGTCTCAATGAGACTATTAATATAAATTGTTTGCTACATATGCAGAAGTTATAAAATTGGTATATTACATTAGATAAAAAAAAAAAAAAAATATATATATATATATATATATATATATATATATATATATATATATTTATATGTATTTTTCTATAATTGTGGTGCACATATTTTTAGTTATTTATACTTATTTTATTATATATAAAATAATTTTTTATGGTATTTGTTACTTTAAGTATTGATGTTCAGTTATGTGATTTATGATTTTATTTAAAAAGGGTGGTGAGATTTAGAATGTTTTTTTCTGATGAGGTTTGAGTATTATTAAATCAAACGAAAGCGCTAAAAACATTCTTTGTATCCGGCTTTTTTCTGTCTGTGGTTTTGTGTTTTGTTATTTATATTGCTCTGGTTTCTTCCCACAATTCAAAGACATGCATCTGGAGTGTTTTTCTGCTGAAGATTGGCTTGATTCCAAGTTGGACTTACCTGGTAAACAAATGTTAAATATCTATATATTGCATTTATACTGTTGCACTTTTGTAACCACCAGGAAAGTCTGAAAGTAGAAAGGTCTGTGTTCATTTCTTTTTACACTTCACTGAATTTTTAGTAATAGTGACAAATAATAGCACCACCAAATAAGAACTTAATCAATATAATAAGATGTATGAAAAGAAGGATGCGGATATGTAAATACTCAGTACAACATGTTTCACAATGCAGTTTGTCATCCAGCCAAGGGGACCCGATATGCTCAAAAAAGTGTGGTCCTCATATCACCCCCAACTGTCTGTGAGAAAATCAGAATCAGGTAAGCTACAGCCATCCATGATTGTTTTGAGCAGTCGAGTCTCAGAAAATGGATCAAGACATCCATTCTCCTAAGTGCTTCTGCCACATGCATAGGTTAAGTGCTTTCTGTTCCCTGTCAACAATCTCATATCCATTATTAATTTAATATATTGAAGTGCAGGTATCATTTTAATTTTTCAGCTTTTTTTCGACTTTATCATACACAGCCATAAATGTAAACATCAGCCATTCCTGTTTTCGTTAATCCCTGAATATTATGAAACCGGGAGGGAAAAGGAGTTTTGTTAAATCTTTGTAAAAGGAAAAATAAATCACATGCAGGAAATTGTGAATCTGTGACTTAAAGGGTTGGTAAAATTGTAAGGACAGACTCCATGATCCCATGACTATCTTGTCATGGCTGTCCAATTGACATTGGAGGGCACAGTGGTTCAGTGGTAGCATTGTCACCTCACAGCAAAAGGTTCTGCAGTTTGATTCTTGGCTGGGGTGCCTTCTGTGTGGAGTCTGCATGTCCTCCTTGCATTTGTGTGGGTTTCCTCTGGGTGCTCTGGTGTCTTCCCACATCACAAAGACATGCATCTGGAGCATTTCTCCCTGGGTCTCTGCTGAAAACTGGCCTTGTTCCAAGTTGGGCTTTCAGTCTGGAGTAAAAAGCTATATGTGCAATTAATTCGGACTTTCTTTGAACTGTTGTCCTTTTCCAACTTTGTTTTTTTTTTTTTTACATTATTTTGTTACTAGTAATGGTAATGGTTTGTTGGGCCTGTGTTGTAGTTGGTGGTGGGATGACAGTAAAGTATAAATATATATGACAAACAGCAACAGAAAAAATGGGTATCATTGCCTGGTACCTCCAGAGAGCTTGACAGCCTTGGCACATATCAGATATTAGGCTGACTAGGTTATCTATAATGCTTAGGGCAACTCCACTCAGCCAAACACCTTCTCAGTAGTCAAGTTAACCAAAAGTAGCCACTCTTTGTTCTGTGGTTTATGCATCACCAAACCTGTTTTCAAGATGTTTTCAAATGGCTTCTTCCCTGCCATAAAGTTGCATGGGTCCAGCTCTATTAAATCAAGTACTAGCCTCCCAGCTTTTTTTGCTAAAAGAACCATGAATCATTTTTAAACATGGTTTAATATTGCATTTAGCATGTAACAGGACAGGAGCAAAGGATCTTTATATCATTATAAATCACTACTGTACCTGCTTGTTTCCAAGACTGAGAAGGAGAGCTGTTCCACAGAACATTATTGAATAATTGCTAAATCTGGTTGCATAACCCCATAGCATAGAATAGGAGTGATGATGATTTGTGTTGCTGGTGTGATTCAGAGATGATCACACTGAATCACATCATTAGCATAGTAACAGCACTATGAACTCCATTTTGACGCATTGAAAGTCACAGTCAACATTTTGTGGCAGACTGCATTACAGTGAGTAACAAAGATAATGTGTGGAAAGTAAATATTACAGTGCACTGCCATATAGAGAAACTGCCAGCAGACGGATATGAGATAATGGATCCTAGCACTGCAGTCACATCTGAAGGGACATAGCCACCACAGGCATTGTCACATAGTGGTACAGTGAATGGCCATGGCAGGGGTCTGACAGTCAGATGGGGGAGGCAAACTGACTGGGCCTTTGTAAAACATCAGACATACCAACTTCTACCTGTGTCTTTTTTAAATATCATGGTCATCAATTTTATCATTCATCTTGAAAAGTGATACATCTAAACTACTGACTTCCTTAAAATGGTGCATAAAATAGAACTGCAAATATTCAGAGAGCTGATTTAAGTATAATTTAAAATAATTAAATGTAGCTTATTCTTTATTCCAAGTAAAAAAAATGTCAGTAATCAAGTATAATGTTTGCCAGTGATACAATGCACAAATAAATTGTTTCTCCCATTCTGCCGTAAAAAAATTTGCATAAAGTGGGGGCCTTTGCAGCAACTGTTTTTATTCTACTCAGCTGTTTAAAAATCCTCCACGGTGTATAAAAAAGTCGGTTAAAACTGTATGTAAATCTTCCATTAATAATCTAATATTAGATTCTTCCAAACCTGAATTCTGACTTAAAAATGTGGTGACATAATCTAACCCTGTGTGATATGATATTAAAGTATAGAATGATCTGATGTCTACTGTCACTAAAAAATCTATATCAGGTGGTAATAAATGCTTTATTTTTTCAATAAAATCAAGTGTCTTTAATAAGTGAAGGAATTCTAGATGCAATATTCTTGCATACAAATTCTAAAAGCATTGCTAATAAATCTGTCTTTGCTCCTTGTGAGGTTACAATAAGCCTTGTAGATGCGAATCTTATGAACTCCAAATATCAAACTGATCTTCAGATGCTCCACCTTTAAGAATTTAGCCCATATTTTCATTACTCAAACCTTCTATAGACCATTTTTATATTGCAGAATTAATGTATTTCTTACTTCTCTGAATAACAAATAGACATCTTTATAATCACCTTCACTAGATCACATATTATTATATTATATGTACTATATGTACCCACATCGATGCTAATAAGAGCCCACCCTTAGCTGCTTTCATATACCTTTCAGTTTTATCTGCTAATAAATTATTCAAATGGTTGCTTTCATTATGAATCAATTTACATATTAGGTGGTTTATTTAAGGCCTCTTGAAAATACTTGTCATATATTTTTCAAATCTGCAATTTGAATAATTAAAGGGGTGGGTTAAAAGACTTGGGCATCTAGGAAAGGTTGATATTGTAATGTCATTGCCATTTTCAAACATGCAACACAGATTATTTTCCTTGTAAGTTCCTTTATGGAACAAAATTCCAGCTATTTCATCATTTGTAATACAGCTATTTGATAAATTAATGTATACTACTGTTTTTAGTTGCTTTTGTGAGTACTGTATCTCTTGCAGTTGTAAAAAGTACTGCTGGAGAATTGTTTTATATTTGTTGTTTCATGTATTTCTCTTCTGAGTTTTGGCATTGATTTGCTGTTTTATAGTTAATATGTGTGCCAAATATAGGAATCATGGAAAAAATGGATAGTGTACATGCAGATTGTAAATAATACCCTGTGTACTGTACACCACCTGGCAGCTGATGGAGTAGAAGCTCTTCCAGTTGGTATAGCAGGCACCATGTGGAACAAGTGGGGCCATGATTGCAGTATAATTGCAGACAATGTCCTCAGGCTCTCATGGAGATGGGCTATGTCATAAAATGCCTAAATAGTGGTGGATTTCTCCTTTGCAGTCTATGGATACCAAATATGTTCCTCCACATGCTGCAGCATCATGTCAAGAAACTGTTTTAGGATTCACAAGGCCAAGGCCTGAAATTCCTAGTCAGTCCCCTGTCAGATGCTGAATGGGTCCAATACCACAGATGTTCACTGCTGCACAAACATTTGTGTCTACTGGGAAAGGCAGTGCACACATCCTGCTTGAATCAACAAGAGGATGACACAAATCTGCTAACTCCTATATGATTTCTGTGTACATAATGTTAAGGTCAGCTATGTCCCAGTCATGGAGGTGATGGTATGGATGGAATTTTCTGCAGCACAGAGAGTGGAAATTCACAACCTCACAGACACTGGCAACCAAGGCAAACACTAACACATGTTGACCAGCTGCAGCAGATGCTACTTCTATCATCTTAATATGAACAATATACCTGTTCACGTTGTTCAGATAAGCTGGTCAATGTGCCTTATCCTGTAATTTTTATGTGATTCTAAATTACATCACTACATTTATTTTCATAATTTGCATATGGAATACTTCTCATTACCATACTAACACTCATTTGCATATTATTATGCAGTCATTTGCATGCAGTGTATACCACCCTATTTTATTACTGGTATGGTCATACTGTGTCTATCTGTGAAATGACCTCTGTTTGTATTGTTTCTTAATGTGCTGTTTCATTTAATGCAGTCTGTTGTTTCTTAATACTCACCAATGTCTCATAACTGAGCAGGTCTAAATAAACACTATGCAGTTAATACCTTTAATGTCTTATAACTGGGTCAGGGCATATAAACACTATGCAGTCAGCACACCTGATATATTTTAATTGAGGCAGTGTATATAAATGCCCTGATGTACTATTAATGTCTCATAGTCAGATCAAGGTATAAAAACACAATGCAGTCAGTCCTGCTTAGGGTGTCACAACTGACTCAGTGTATATAAACACAGTGCAACTATTAAGCTTAACATCTCATAAACGGGTCAGTGAACATAAATACAATGCGGGAACTGGAGCACTCTGATTAAACTCTGACTACAGGAACAATACAACTTTGTTAGGCACCTTTCAGGTGTAAGAAAGGTGCCTAACAATGTTTTATTAAGCATAATTGAGTGCTGTTAATCTTTAGTCTCATGTTAAAACATTACTAGTAGCCAACATTGAAGAGCAGCCAAAACAATTTCACAGCTTTAAAAACTGTAATACACTTCATGGTCAAACAAATGTTTGTCACAGGGAAGCATCTAGCCATTTTTAAAGCTATCAGTTCATCAGAAAGACACTTTGCTTTTGCTCACTAAGTCTGTGCCAACAATAAGTGTTCTACATCTTTCAAATCTGCACTACACTGCACTCTTACACTTTTACTATAACTAATAGTAAATCAGGTCAGATAAATTTCCATGTACAACAAATAATTATGATCAGGGTTCTCTTATTATAAATACTTATTAGGTGCTCTTCACATGGATGTCAAAATTCATCTTTAGAGCTTTGCTTCGGTATGCCCTTGAAATGAGTTTCTTGATAATGTATCTTGAGCACATTACAAAATGGCTGCAATCAGAAACCTGACTACAATCCTGTATATAGTTAATATGCTTCATGCCTCATAACTAGGATGGTGTATATAAGCACGGTGCAGCTTGTAGGCTTAATATCTCATAAGTGGGTTAATGTATATAAACACAACACAGACAGTATACTAAAGTTCTCCTAATGGGTTGGTACACCAATGCAAACAGACACTTCATTTACAACCTCACTGCACACAAAACAATAAGAAAAAATACAATCACGCATAAGACAAGCATTAAGATCAGTTGAATAAACACTTATTTGATACAACATTCAATACAAAAATATAAGTATACAAGTTAGATGAAGTCTCATTTGTGATATGTATTTACAACGTCAGCTGTTCTTGCTTGACTTGTAAAGAAAAATAGTTGCTTGATAGGCATGTTGCCTGCTAGGCTGTTTGCTGACACTTGAACTAATTAACAGTAATGTATATTGATGCTCTAGTTATGCTTAAAAAATAATCTTATTACAGACAGGTTCTTATAAAGAAATCACACTTAGAATAGAGCAAACCTCATGCTGTCAGAAGGAAGTGACACAGGAACTGTATTGGAAAGCAGCAGTTTTAAAAGCTGTTAAAACATCTGTTATTGATACCAAAATGCGCTCAAATGGGAACAACTCTGGAAGCCAACTAACAGCCTTAGAAGCTATTAACACAGTTCATGTTGACACAGAAAAGACTGCCAAACGGTAACAGCACTGGAAGCCAAGTAACTGCTTTAAAAAGCTATGAACACACCTTGAATTGGCACAAAACATGCCTTTTTAAGTCATGGTATCACACAGAAACATCTAGAACTGTGTACTACAAAATGCTACAAATAGCTTTCTGATCATAACCAGTTGTTGTTATAGGTTCACATAAGGGATATCATGAAATTCATCTGTCTAGCTTCATTTTCAAAATTTCTTACAATTCATTTCTGAAATTCATAACATAGAGGATTAGAGTGGGTCACTGATCCTAACCAACTTACTGTGTGTATAACACATGGAATCCAAGAAATTCACCTCAAGATCAAAGCCTGAGAGGTGAATCTTGGCATCCATGTTGAGAACCCATAATAGCTGGTAGGATCAGCAACTTGATCATAATTCTTTGTAGTGCGTAGCACTTTATCTGCTCCTTGGACTACTAGTTACAGTCAAATCGAAAATCATTCAGTGTTCTGCTTACGTTCAAAGCCATAAAGCACTTGGTGAACTCTTTCAGAAAGGTAATGTAACACAAGTCCCTTATGTGCACACTCACCTTTCATGCCACTCAACTGTCCAGATTTTCATAGAATGACCACAGTTTTGCCTCATATGTTTGGTCTGTTCCTTATAAAGTCTGTGGTTTTCAGATAAATTACTGAGGATTGAATTGATAAAATAATGACTTTCTATCCTTCTGAAAACCCCGGCTAACACACATCCTGCTATTCTAGTAACTTTCTAAGTTTGTAACAAGAAGTCAGGGGCACATTATTGGTACGGATAGCAGGCTGAAAAAAATATTTTATTCTGCCATCATCATTTGCTAGTCAATACTGGCAGATCTTACTGTCTAGCCCAAGACCTGACCTTAACAACTTAAGCAGGGGGTGCTTAATATTTGTTAAGGCTGGTCTCACACCACTTTAGCACTTAACTGATTTCTCTTTTTCCAAATATCTGGCCCTAATCACTGCACTCGATGCACCCAATTATTAGTGGAGACCAGAGCAAAACTAAATCATAATTCAGTATATTAAGATCTTTCTTTGACAGTTTTGAGTTGCAGGTACATAGTCATTAAGCACTGTCATTTGCATTTCAAATTATACTCTAGGGGAATAGCTGTGTGCAGGATGGGTCTTTGATCATTTGGTTCCCTAGGCAAAAGTGGTTGAGAACACCCCCACCCCCACCCCCACCCCACCCCTTGATGCCTCCATCCTGGTCTACCTACACCATCCAGATTACTGGAAAAGCACCCCTGCTAGAATGGTTCCCTAGGTGGCTGCCTAGTTGGCCTATGCCTAAGACTGGCTATGAGTATGAAGTGATTAAGGCTTGCAGTCTTTGGAAAAAGTAAAAAAGGAGAACATCTCTTTTAACACTGTTTCCTTGTATTCAGTCTACTACTTCTTAGGCTAGATTTTTATATTTATTTTGATCATATGGCTGGAGCTGGTTTCAGTAAGTTCTATTCCATGTCATGTGTGTCACAACTGTGTTTAGTTTGGATAACTTTATATGCACATTTGCATTTTTAAGGTGAGAGTTTGCCTTTAGAATGTTGTGGCATTCTTTGAAGAGGTAACAACAGCACTTGATAAAGAAGTGATAATACATATACTTATCTGGATTTTGTTAAAGCATTTAGTAATACACCACATAAATGAATAACAGACAAATTAATAAGAAAATGAAAGGCTGTCAAGGTAGGCAGAGATGTGGTAGTAAATGGTGATTGCAGAAAATTGCAAAATTATACACTTGGGTCACAGTATCTGTCACACCTTCAGGTTGTGGTACCAGGCTCTGAATTGTGTTTTCAAAGATGGCACTAGATTCAGGATTTCAAGGTTATGATACAGCTTTAATTTCACACGAAATGGCAGCACACTGAAAATACAGCTATTATCCCAGTTTATTCATCTTTCTTTTTTTTCAAAACAGGTTTATTGTTTTAACATATAAGAGAAATATCATAACAATTTTATACAAGTAATTAAAAAATAGATATTATTATAATATTCAACAAAACAACTAAAGTATTTACAAAGACATCCACTACAATCAGATCAATTAATTAAACTAAAATACCATGCTATTGAAATTAGAATTTTTTTAACAAATTTTGTAAATTATCCCATACAATATAATAAGATGTTTTTCTAGTTGTTCTTGACCTAATTGTGTTTATTTCCATATGGCACACTATATTCATAACATTTTTAAATTCATTGAACGAAGGAGGTGTATCTGAAATCCAATTTCTGGTTATTATTTTCCTAGCCACTGCTAGAATAGACCATAACAAGGGAAGCTTAACCTTTTAACACTTTGAGGTACAGGTGTGTTGAATAATATAAGAGATTTAGAAATAATGAAATTATCTGTAAAAGAGCCTGCAAAAATTCATTAATTGACTTCCAGTATTCTTTCAATTTTATACAGTCATAAAACATATGAGCCCAGTCAGCATTAATTTTACATTACATCTCTTACATAGATTATCTTTATTATTTATTTTATTCATCATCAAAGGTGTATAAAAAGATCTATGTAAAAATTTCCATGTATAAAGTCTCCAGACAATGGAAGACGTAGTTCTATAGGCAGATTCAATATATATTGTTTATCTTGTTGATTTGGTGGGTCCCCATTAATAGAAGTGAAATAATTCCAGTATGTATCTACACTGTAAAAGTTTCTTGTCTGATAATTTTATGTATGTATGAAAGTTTACCTTTATCAGAAACTTTATGTTGTAAATTTAATATCAAGTAATCAATCAGTGTTGGAATAGATTCTTTAACTGTTATAGACATTAGATCTATTTTATTAATGAGATGTTGTCTAAAGGTCTGAACCTCTAACCAGCAAGTTTCTCTTAGATCAAATTCTTGTTTTAAGAAATCTAGATTTTTAACTTTATTATCAGATATCAACTGATACCAGTATTTTAGATCATTATCTATAGCTAAATGAGTTCCTTCAGAAGTAGATGACAAAAGCATACCCTGAGTATACATTATAGGGAATATAATAAAATTACATTCCCTATACTTAGGGTGCATGAATATAAAGTTACGATAGCTAATAATAATATTTAATGGGTAACAAACCATATGTTTAGGTGTAATAGGTGAAGTACAAAATTCCTTTAGTAACCATAACATGGAGTTATTTACAATCATATTTTTATGTGTTAAGGAGATTTTCATGAAGTGCATACTAATTAGCTCCCAATAATCTTTCCATTTTGTGACATATGACTGATCTATTAATAAAGTAATAACTTTTACAATAGAAGAGATAGTATATAAATTAAAGTCTGGAAAAGAAATACCCCCTTGAGACCAGCTATTAGTATGTTTCTTTAATGCAATCCTAGGTCTATTAGGTGCCCACAGGAAATTTAACATTAGTGTATTCAGTTTCTTGATAATTATTTTGTAGGTGGAAGTATTATTGATTGTATTAAGTATAAAATCTTGGGGAATATTATCATTTTAATAATTGTAAGTCTCTCCTCCATAGTAAAAAACATATTATTCCAGGTATTAAAAAGATTTTGTATATTAAGAAAACAGGTATTATAATTATTATATATAATAGATTTAATATCTTTAGATAGTATTATACCTAAATAAGTTATCTGACCTGAATTGGGTACATATTTAGTAAAATCACTAATGAGAATATTTTTTCGTGTATATATAGGTAGTATTTTAGCTTTTTCTTCATTGAATATTAAACCAGAAATACTTTTAAAATTCATCATTTTATCAAATAGAGACTGCATAGAAGAATTAGATCCTGCTGATGTAATTAGAACATCATCTGCAAAAGTTGAACTTTGGATGTTGTATTTTCATCTATTTCAAAACCCTCTATGTCAGTACTGTTTCTGATCAAATTAGCCCAAGGCTCCATTACTAAAGTGAATAATAGTGGAGAAAGTGGACATCCTTGTTTTGTACCTTTAAAATGGGTATTTTTGTGAAACATATGTTCCTACCTTAATATAAGCCAATGTTCCTTTGTATAAATGCTCAATTAGATTTACAAATGCATCTGAGAAGTTTGTGCACTTCAGTAAGGTAAACAGATAGTCCCAACTTACTGAATCAAATGCTGAACTTATATCAAGACTAATAAGTGTTAAATCTTTCTTTTCCTATTTGCAAAATCAATTAATGTTAAAGTTCTTCTTATATTATCAAAAGTATTTCTATTTACAATGAAGCCTGTCTGATCTATATCTATAATGCCGGGATGATTGTCTTCAATCTATCAGCAAAAATACTCATAAACATTTTATAATCAACATTAAGTAATGAGATGGGCCAATATGAAGTACATCTAGTTGGATCTTTATTAGGTTTTAAAATTGGCGAAATAAATGTATATTGCCAAGATGGGGGGGGGTTATTAACTCAGTTTGGGCCAAAATAAAAACCTTATGTATTAATGAATATGTACTTTTAGAAAGGATTTTATATATCTCTGGTATAATACCATCATTACCCAGTGCTTTGTTTGATTTAAGCTTATTTATTTGTGTAATAACCTCTGTATATGAAATACTTTTGTCCAATAGTTTAATCTGTTGTTTATTAAGCTTTTTATTCATGCTTGTGGTTATAAACTCCTTTATTTTATCTTTAGGTTCCATGTTAATGTTATTATGGTTAATTTTGTGAAAGTGATTTCTAAATTCATCTAGTATTTCTGGTATACTAGAAACATTCTTCTTTTTCCTTAGATAAAAGATTTCTTTGATATGGTTTTGTTTATTCAACCTTTTGTTTTATTTTTAAGTCTATGTAAGTATTTGGGGCTTATTGAATAAGAAAAAAACTTGTATTTCTCTAAAGTTATTTTAACTTTATGAGTTAAAATTTCTTTGTATTTCTCATTTAGTTTGTTTATTTCTTCAATAACTTTCTTGTCCATAATATTTTCTTTATTATTATGTTTATAAGAGTCTAATTTACTTTGAATATCTAACAATTCCTTATCCCAAGATTTTCTTTTATTATTATACCATCTGACACTTTGTCCATATAGATATGATTTTAAGGCATCCCAAACATAGACAATGGAGACTTCAGGAGTATTATTTATGTCTAAAAAATGTTGTACTTCTGAAAGTATATATTCTTTATAGTCTTTTAGTTGAGTTAAGTATGCTGGTATCCTTTTGATCTGAACATTATGAGTATTTTTTATCATGAATTCAAAAACAATTGAATTATGATCAGATATAGGACATGAAATGATTTTGGAATTAATTAAATCTGTTACCATCTGGTTAGAAATAAAGACCCTATCTATTTTTGAATAAGTTTTGTATCTGTTAGAAAAAAAGGTGTATGGTAATGATTTTGAATCTATCTGATTATTAATATCATTCAAATGATAAGAATTAGTAAATTCATTTAAATGTTTTGCATTAGATGTAATTCTTCTTTTTCCTATAGTGGTAGTATCACTTTCATGTAGTATACAATTAAAGTCACCAGCTAAAATAATATCTCCTATAGAGAATGATATGATCTTATCAAGATGATGTTTCACTGTATTAATACCAATTCCAGGTATCCAATATACATTAATTAAAGTGTAAGTCTTCCCATTAATTTGTATTGTAACCATACAAAACATTCCTTTGTCATCCTGATAAGACTTAATGGTTTTAGGAATGGGCATACTTTTATTCCATAAAATAGCCACTCCTCTTTTTTTCTGAGTGTGCTCTGAACTAACCAATACTGTATATTTGTTTGTGGCTAGAGATGGGTTTCTTGCAGGAAGACTAAGTTGGCCTTATGTAAATTAATGTATCTTATTAGGCTTGCCCTTTTACACGGATTATTCAATCCATTAATGTTTAAAGAAGTTTATTCATCTTTCTGAGTGTGCTTTGAACTACAAGCATTAAAGGTACTAAGCATGCTTAAAGGTACAAGCACATTTACACAGATGTATATATATATATATATATATATATATATATATATATATATATATATATATATATATCTATATACACGCACACACACACACACACACACACACACACACACACACACACACACACACACACACACACACACTGAAAAGCTGTAAATAGAGCCACCATCATTACAGCAGCCCTGACAGAAGCTATCAGTCAAGAGATGCTGAAATGAAGATGATATAATAGAAAAGACCTGGAAGTGTTTGTTCCACCAAGAATGAATTTATCGGTCATTATGTAAGAGGGGAATAGCAGGAGCAAACAGGACAACGAGTTGTATCCTAAGGAAGACAGATTCCAGAAGAAAGGGAGCACTGTTGCAACTGCATAAGGCTTGGGTCAGATTACATCTGGAGTAATACTTCCAGTTTTCAGAGCCACATAAACGTGGTGGTGATAGAGTACTGGGGAGAATCCAGACAGAGCCACCTCGAGAATGAGAGGTATGGAGGGGAATTGTTACAAACAAACTCCTACACATTGGGCCAGCTTTTGTGGTGAACAGGAGAGACATGATATGGGTTCATATGATAATGTTAGAGAGTTGTGAAAGGATCACAATGAAAGAGGGTGAATGAGAGGTCACAGGATGCAGACTGAAGGAAAAAATGTTTCCATTAATCCGAGAATATTCTTCCTCATGGAGAGTGTGGTGAATGAATGAAACACACTACCAGACTAGGCACTGGAAAAAATGACCACAACTGCATTCAACAGTACAAGGGAGACATGCAAGCGGGTAGAGGAATGTTTGAAGAAAGAATTGTAGGCTGTTGAACATATTACAAGGGTAGGCCAGATAGCTGATATGTCCAATGTGCCTCTTTCTGCCAACAAATGAATGAAATGAAAGTCAACTGATTTAATCCAAAACTACAGCTTACATTCAGTACATTTCAAACAAACTAACACATTTATTATAAGAGGTCAGAGTAAAGAAGAAAAATTAGCTTAAAGCAAATGTAGGATACCTGATCTGTGAGAAGAAAAGACATGAATAATAAGCTAGGCATATACCATTGATTAGCAAATAACTTTGAGTCACTGAGGTCTACATTTAGAGGTAAGACCTCTAAATAAGGAATTAAAGCTAATATGAACTGTTTAAGATTGCCTCCATACCTGCTGGTAAGAGGCAGAGAAGACCATACATAAGGAATAATAGCTGAGAAGGCTTTGTCCCTTTCATTTAATCTGGTTCTCAGTATGAAAATGTTTAGAAGTAAAGGTGGGCTATGATATTGAAATGGCAGGTTGTAGACGAGAGTACAGAACAGAAAGTCAGAGTGATCTTGAATGAGAAATTAAAATGTTTTGCATAAAGTAATGCAGTGATGTTTTTATTTTGTTGAAAGGTTTGTGATTCTATACATCTTCTTTAAGAGAATCTGTAGGGTATCTAGGGTAAACATTGATGCTTCAGTCATCATATTCTGTAAGAGAAACAACTGTGCCTTTAGAAATGGTTGTGTGTGCCTCAGAGGTGAGAAATGCTGAGCTGTTCAGGACAATGTGAATTATTTATTTGTTATAAATTTAAAGGCACCTATGTGTAGTTTGAAAGAATGAAATATAGACAGATATAACTCAGGTAGTTAAAAGACATCAGCCTGTTTAAAATATAGGGAATTATGACGAGGTCCATGATCATAACCAGCTTATCATGTGTTCGAGACAAGGATGCCAAGAAATTCACCTTGACTGTGAAGCTTGAGAGGTGAATCTCGGCATCCATGTTGAGAACACATAATAAAGACTTATGACCAGAGACACAATCATAATTCTTTGCACTGCATGGAGCTTTATCCATTCCATATACTAGTAGATACAAAATTAAAAAAATAAGTATTTTGCTAGCTTTAAGTCCTTACCAAGCCCTGTCAGAAAGACGGCATAACATGCCTTAGACAGCAGTGTTATGTTAAGGAAAGTCAGGAGCAGATTAGAGAGCAATGTTATGTTAAGGAAAGTCAGGAGCAGATTACTGGCACAGACAGCAAGCAGACGAAAATCTGTTTTCAATTCTGCAGCTGTCATTCGCTGGCCAGTACTGGCAGGTTTAACTGCCTGGCACAATACCTGATTTTAACAACTGAAGCATGGGTGCTTAACAATTGTTAAGATCAGCCCCGGGATTCAATAAAGTGATTTCTCCATGCCAGAGTAGTGCAGCAGCTTCTGCAAGGAATATGATCGCCGAGCGATTCAGTAAACAAGGCTGGGGGCGTGCACAAGCCTGCCAGCACTATTCTGGCACAGACACCACTGAATAATGCTAATTATCCATTTGCTGGTGAAAATCATGCAAATGAGATGAATTAGTGATTCAGTAAGCAGGCAGGCATCCATGCTAGAACAGTATCCATTGCAGAAATGCATTCGGTTGCTGACCATGTACATTTCTGCAAAAATCAAAACGGGGGCATGACAGCTCAAAGTAAAGCATGTATTATGATCATTAGGCACGCCAATGAAAAACTGTTACAAAATAATAAAAGTTTATTTTTTTGGTGGATTTTGGCCGTTTAAGCATAGCGCAGCAGTGAGCAAACGAGATCACGCAGAAAATAAAAAAAAATGTGAAAAGACAATTTTAAGTGAAATCTGCATTTTGCCATTATAGTGGGTAGCATGCAGAATCAAAACAATAACAGGTAACACTGGTTGCTAAGGAGAAAGGCTCTGGTGTAGTGGTGTAACAAGGGACTAAGGCAGTGGGGTATGCAAATGAGCAAAATTTACTGAATTGCAAAATGGGAGACCATCGTCTGGATGCACCTAACCGTGTAGGAGCTATAAGGCAGTGGTGTAAGCAGGAGAAGCAGCTGACATGAAAAGGGGTGTGTGTCATGCTTGGTGTAAGCACATTGGAGCTCTACAGCTTCCATTTGAACTTAGCTAAGCAAGGGTGTGTGTCTGCGGCTGTATTTACTTAGTCCATGAAATAGGGAGCATGTTCGCGTCCAGGGGAGAGCCATTTCTGCTTAAAAGTGTTTACTTTAGCTAAACAGGTTTGCGTGGCATGCAATGGCTCTTAAAAAAAAAAACCCTGGAAATATCAGAACTGTTTACAGTTGGGCAGCGTGTTTGCGTGGAGTGCTGTGGGGCATAAAAGGGACGTAAATGGGAAAGGGAAAAAAACGGGAAATAGCAGAATAAAAGCAATCAAGTACATATAATACAGCTGGCAGGTGGAATATATAATAGTCAGCCAATCATACAGGCAGCATCTGCAGCACAACACTATAAACCATGCAAACACCTTTCAGTCTGTTTTTTTCCCACAAACTCTGCACCATTGGTGTACACACTAGGAGGAATTTTAACTGACAAAATGTTAGGGCTGCTGTCAGTTTGATACATCAACAGAGGCTGAGGGTGGTGAGGAGGATAATGTTGACAACTGGCCCAGACAGAGGAGGAGGAGAAGAGTGTTCAAACTCAGCGTAACCTACCAGGGTCTACATGATCTGGAGATACTAGAGCACTACAGGGTGGACAGGGACATACTTCAGCAACTCATTGAGCTGTGCCGGTCTACCTCAGACCCAGAGCCAACAGAGGGGAACCCATCCCAGTTTATACCAAGGTATGTGTAAGCCCTAAGAATACTAGCTACAGGTACTTTCCAAAGACCTACTGGGGACATCATGGAGGTCTCACAGGCATCTGCATCCAGGGTACTCCACCAGTTCCTGGATGCCATTCTACCACATACTGGTGAGCACATTTACTTCCCCAGCACCCATGAGGAGAGGACCAGCAATATGCGCCTCTTCCACCATGTAGCAGACTACCCAGAGATACATGGTGCCATAGACTGCACGCAGATCCACATCAAAGCACCACCCGGTGAACAGGGTAGGGTCTACATAAACCACAAGAACTTTCACTCCATCAACTGCTAGGGTGTGTGCAATGCCCAGGTCATTATCATTAGTGCATTTGCTGGCAACCCTGGAAGCTATCATGGCTCCCACATCTGGCATTCCTCACAGCTGTACCAGGGATTTGCCAGGGAGGACATCCCAAATGGCCATCTGGTTGGGGATGCTGGCTATGTACTGGAGCTGTGGATGATGACACCCATTAAAAATGCACACACACCCACTCAAGAATGCCATAATGAGGCACACACACAAACCAGGATCATTACAGAGCATGTGTTTGGGATGCTCAAGTCATGGTTCCGCTGCCTTGACATATCTGGTGGAGCCCTGAAGTACTCTCCAGCCACATGTGCACACGTGTTCATAGTATGTGCCATGCTACACAATATGATCCTGCGGAAACAGCTGCAGCAGGAACAGCATGGGGAAGGGCCACACAGCCCCCCACCATTGCCAAGGTCCCCACAGGCACAGAGGGACTCAGTGGAGGAACCCCCTGAACCAGCTCCTGTAGGCAGACGGAGGCATGCCCAGTATGCCCAGCCCCTGGCAAAGAGGCAATGCATAGCACACACACACTGACACTGTAGCGACCCATGGACTGACACCCCTCTCACAAACACAGTAAAATGGATGCCACACGCATCATACTACCTGTACCTTACCATGTATAGGCAGTGTACTGCATGCATCCGACATAGGCAGCCCTCACGCACCGTCCTCACAACTGCCACAGGCACAAGGTAAGTCAGTCTTTTTAACAATAAATGAATGGAGTAGTATGTACTGGTAGCACATCTATGGTATTGCTGCATGCATGCAAGGGAATGGGGTGGCCTACTGGGATAGCAGTAGACAACTGACAGCTATGTGGGACACCAGGAAATGTTTGCACAATACTGGCTTCCCCACACTATGCAGTAGTACCCACAGTGACAAATCCCACTGCAGTATATGTGGGAGGCCAACTGAATGGGGGGGCATAGGTCACAGGCGTGGATTTCAGTGTGAGGGTCCCATACTCACCCCTCAGCCTCACCCAGCAAGTCAGCCATAAAAAAACATAAAGAAATGTCTAGCAAAGGCTTACAAATGGCGACAATGATGAAATACCCCCTGCAAACTTACACAGTGATAACACAGCAGGTCTTGCAGTTGCAGTAAGGCTCTGAAGAATAAGAAGTCTGAAACTCAAATGTTTGGCATTACAATCTGATCTGTGGTCTTTAGTGATATGCCTCTAGTCTCCACAAATTGGACCAAAATGTAAAGCAAATATCAGCACAGTCTATGCAAATGTGTACAGTTGACAGGTGTGCCTCGCACATCCATATTCCCCTAGAAATGCAGTAACATGTATGTTTGTAGGGAAATAGCAACAGAGGACACATTTCCAGGGCTGTTCCAATCAACATGATAACTTGTTGCATGTCCACAATATGCAGGGGTCAATGAGCTATGTATATCTGTGATTAATACTGTCAGGATGTGGCCAGCACTTACTCCTGGCTGTTGACTCCTAATGGCCTAGGTACAGTACTGTGGTTGACAGGGCCATGTTCCAAGAACTGCAGTGCCAACTATTCTGTATGTCAGTTGTACACAGTGTCCAAATGTCAATATCTGTTAATGCAGTAAAGCTGGACAGGTCATGGACAGGGAGCCACACATATGGACAGCACACAGCTTGGAGTAACCTGCACAGTGCCTACCATACCTCTCAACTGTACAGTCCTATTTCAGAATGTCCAGAGGTTTGCATCATATTTGTGGTCTGTATAT
Organism: Protopterus annectens; assembly: GCF_019279795.1. Lineage (NCBI taxonomy): Eukaryota > Metazoa > Chordata > Ceratodontiformes > Protopteridae > Protopterus > Protopterus annectens. The sequence goes on from NC_056734.1 coordinate 192,011,107, forward strand.
CATGAAGTGGTGGTTGTCTGGCAATTCATTAGTAAATCACATAAGACTAAGGTCAGAAAATAATGACAGATGGTAGTGTCAGACTTCATGCCCTATAGAAACATACATGCTAATACAAAACCTTGTATTGAATCACCTTTCTAGGTTTGTAAGACCAATACGTAAAAATGGTCCCTATATTTAGGCCTCTGTCCCCCAATTACTTATGGCTTTGTCCAGATGTCTGGCTCTCAGAATTTGCGAGGTATGGTGTCTAGTAGTACAGTAGGTACCTGAAGGTCAGCATGCTACCGGTTTATAAAAGGCTGCCACCTTTCTGAGTCAGCACTGACAACATGTCACTGGCCAACAGCCATACCCCTGGAATGACAGAGGTTGTCACAGAAGGAGCACATGTATGCCTTGTATATCTGTTCTGCTTGTCCTAACATTGCATTTGCCTGCCAACTATTTGCAAAACAAGAAAGGGTCATGTCAAAACAGCAATGGGATACAGTGGGGAAGCAGACGTCATACCCATAGCAGCAAACAAGCAATTACCAACTGATCTCCCAACTGTCTATGTTTGGCAAAACATTTTTAACACCCTGTCCCCATCTGTGGGCCTTTGTCTGACTGTCATATTTGGGCCTGTCCAGGTGTTAGTCTGTGATGGTATGACAGCTAGGCCCACATGTAGCCTCATAATGACATATTGCAACACAAACCATCTAAGGACCACAACAAATGGAGTGGTGCAATGATGGACAACCTGCTAAATAGGTACAATCAGAGATGTGAAGTCCACAACCTTGTGTGTGATGTAACAGCATGTACCCCACTCACTTCAGGATTACAAATACATAACAGCAGCCACTGTGGCCAAAGCCTGTGACTGGACTACAGCAGGACAAAGTGACACACATAAGGGGAAGGGGAACCACTGGGCAGACAAATGGAGAATGTGGACACCAGAACAAATTGTGCAGTCACATAGGTGCTATGCAGAGTATGGCATCAGTAAACATCACCTGCAAATACACAACACACACCCATGTAAGTGGAGGTCTGCAATAAAACATAACCCAAAGAATGAACACCTCAGAGGCAAAATCACATGAGAACTCCACAAACCTACACACCACAGACCATGTAGACTGTACACACCAGGGTCTTGTAAACATTAAGGCCTTACAACAAACCCCAAACACCTACCCTACACAGATAGGCTAACAGCACTGTCCCTCTACCCTGTTCCATACAGATTCTGCTGAAGTAACCCCTGTCTGGCATATAAAGCAATCCAGACCCTGCCGTGATGGGACTGTTGCATATCTGGAAGTCAAGGCCCACTCCATCAACCTGTAGGTGCAGCATCAACCTGGGCTGCGATATCGGTATGGCTTATTGGTGTGACACGTATGTGTACCACACATTCAATCCATCTGTGGAATACACTCCCTGTCAACAACAAGCCAATTGCCTCAATACCCCTAGTGGTGTGCTCCCTGTATAAGTGCATGGGAAACACAAAATACAGTCCTGTGATTCCACCTGTGTCCCTGCTGGACAGAGGATCTGTGTGCTGACATGTAACATGGGCTACACTCTCATTTGTGTGTGTTATAAGGGCTTCAGGGCCAATACACTACTAATGTCATAGCAACCTATCAACCTAAACACAACTGTCTGTCAGTGGTTAACCACATTACTCTGTACTGCACTGCCACTGACACACCTGGAAGTCACAGTACTATGTGGAATATACTACACATATAATGGACATTTCTGCACAGTAGAATACACTCTGTACCCACACCCATACCTCTCAACCTCTGACAGCAAGACATCTGGACAAGGTCATGAATAAAAGTGGGATAAAGGCCCAGTGATAGGCACATTTTGTAAATATTGCCTGACATACCGAGAAAGTTGGTAGAATAATGGGATTTGCATTAGCAGGAATTGTCTGAAGGTTATGAAGTCTGAAACACTTAAAAGTCAAAAGAAAAACTGCCAAAACCAAGAAGAATAATGAATCCAAGGCAAAGGAGCAAAACCGATGTAAAGTTAATACTTTATTAGGTACGAACAGTAGGCAAAAATGAACAGCAAGTAAAAACAAGCGCTTTCGCTCGGTTGTCTGTAATTATTTTGTAATGAAAGTCTTCAATTATATGTAACTAACTTGCCATAAAAACATAAGTGTATGCAGACTGGTTGAAACTTCTAGACAAACATCCAGACAATCTGCCAAAAAATGTACAGTGTCCAAAAATGTACAGTTGAGAGGTATGGCTACACCAGGATATGACTTTTCAGCTAAGAAGAATACCACACAAGCAGGAAATCCCCAGCCAGTATATCACCAAGTTGCTGGACTGTTTACACAGCTTCATCAGTCAGCCACCTGTAGCCACACCTCTGGCTTCTTTGGGCAAAAATATACATAGTCGGGCTCATAATATTGGTCTGTGCATCATACATTTTGTATTCCTCTGGTAAAGCACTGTGATGCTCTGAGGATGTCTGTCACTAGATAATGACACAACACATTCCAGTGTCAGACTTCAGATATGTCAGAAAATGTCTGCTAAAACAACCCCAGTACCTCTAGGAAAGTCCTGCTTACTTTTGAGATGTATGGCTGTAGCACACAAAACCCTGGACTGAAGTACAACTATCTCTGGAATGGAGTCCCACTCTCAGTATAGAAGCTCATACTAGGCATGGCCCTACACTTAGAGAATCACAGACCATGTTGAAGCCCACATCGGACTATATAATTGTATTGAGCATATATGTCTTTGCATACAGACAGCTATGTACACCTTAACTGTCCCTACATACCCCCATCAGACAGGATTACCCTCAGCTAGCTGTAGGTGGCCCATATGTGATATATCTGCATCTGTTGCATGTGATACACAGACATATATATGGGCAACATATAACAATATGTCAAGCATACACACACATAGATGTGGGGAAGAGACAGACAGACAGTAATAGAGAGAGAGAGAGAGAGAGACACACACACAGGGGGACACACAGATAGTGAGTCATACACAGGGATACCTTGAATGGCATAGAGTGATGTCCTGCTGTAGACAGTGTCATACCAGTCATAAACAGGCGCACATGCCAGCATGAATTTGAGCTCACTGTGTAATAATACTGAGGTGGGGGTTATAATACCACATCACCTGCCTTTGTGTGTGTGTGTGTGTGTGTGTGTGTGTGTGTATGTCTGTAGGTGTGAGTATTAGGAGGCTGTTCCCACTCAGTATGCTTCTCATTGCCCTACTTTACAAGATCTGCTGCTGTCATTCACATTAGAAGTACCATTGGACACATGTCAGCCCTATAAGCTCTGTAGCATGTGCGATAACTGTGTAATATTATAGTACAAATAACTAGATAGGTAGGGGTTCTAATCTCTGTTCTGGCAAATGTAAGTGTGTGTGTGTGTGTGTGTGTGTGTGTGTGTGTGTGTGTGTGTGTGTGTGTGTGTGTGTGTGTGCATGTGTGTGTGTGTGCATGTGTGCGCGTATGTGTGTGAGTGTGTGTGTGTATGTGTGTGTGTGTGTGTGTGTGTGTGTGTGTGTGTGTGTGTGTGTTTCTTTGTAGGGAAAACCATGTTAGGCCATTCCCAAACACTACACTTCCTAGTGCCCTACTTTAGCAGTCCTGCTGATGTCATTGCCCTTAGAAGTACCTTTGAACAGCACTCAGCCATATAAGCTCCATGGTGCGTGCAATAACTACATGACAGTATAGTACAGATAAATAGATAAACACGGGTTCTACACTCACTTGTGGCAAATGTGTGTGTGTGTGTGTGTGTGTGTGTGTGTGTGTGTGTGTGTGTGTGTGTGTGTGTGTGTATGAAGGTTTTTGTAAGTGTGTATGTTTGTAGGGTAATGTATTTTGATGCCCTTCCCACCAAGTACATTTCTCATTGGCATACTTTACAAGAGCTCTTGATGTAATCACCTTAGACATACCTTGCAACACTGTTAAATCCTATAAGCTCTGTAGCACATGTGATAACTGTGTAACACTGTAGTATACATAACTAGGTAGGTAGGGGTTCTAAACTCAATACTGGCAACTGTGATACTGTGTGTGTGTGAAAATCACATTTTGTGTGTGTGTGTGTTTGGGTGAGAATCATATCCTCTGGGGGGTGTGAGTTATACCATTTTGAGGCATGTACCACCCAATACATGTCCCATTGCCCTACTTTACAAAGCCTGCTGATGTCATTCACCTTAGATATACCTGTATACCCCCTAAGCTCTGTGGCATGTGCAATAACAGTGTAATACTATAGTGGAAATAAGTATATAGGTAGGGGTTCTAATCTCAATACTGACAACTATAGTAGTGTGTGTGTGTGTGTGTGTGTGTGTGTGTGTGTGTGTGTGTGTGTGTGTGTGTGTGTGTGTGTGTGTGTGTGTGTGTGTGTGTAGCATATTCCCTGTGGCTGTTGTGTGTGTAGGTTATACCTTTTTAAGGCCTGTTGACCCCCTACCCATGACATTACTTTAAAGAACCTGTTAATGGCATCTGCCTCACATGCACCATGTAACACTATACAGCCCATACCAGTCATCTGTACAGATGTACATGGGATATCCACATTTGCAACCTATATGTGGTCTCTGTCCCCTAACAATGAGCATTCCTGTGATATAATTGCCAAATATGTCAAAGTTACCATAGTGACACACACGCCAGCATCAGACATGGTCCCTGACTAACACAACATGCTGATACAAAGTCTGTCACTCTATCACTTGTGCAAGTTTGTAGGAGCAGTAGATGAGACCAGTCGCTATGTCTGGTGGGTTATCCCACCAGCCATGAAGGCATTCGCAAGATTACTTGTTGTAAGAGGTTGTGTGTTATGTCCCAGGGATATAATCTATGTGGAGCATGTCATGTGTATGCAGAACTATAGTACATACAAGTGGATACACAGGGTTACTAATATGTCTATTGACAACTGTGTATGTGTTTCTGTATGTACAGCCCTTGTGGCTGTCTTTAGTGTGTGTATGTGATGGCTATACCATTTTGTGTGCCTGTTCCACCCTGTGAACTCCCTCATTGCCAACCTAGTGTCAGCCCATACAGTTGTCATCCACCGTACAAGCACAGTTACACAGTTTCTAACACCAGTCCCCTGTGCTGCATGCACTGGTTGTATCACTATGTATTGTACAATAATAGATGGGTAGGTCATCTACTCTGAGAAGTGTCACCTCCATGTGCATGTGTCTTTCAGTGCATGTCCCCATGCTGTGGTGTGTGTGTGTGTGTGTGTGTGTGTGTGTGTGTGTGTGTGTGTGTGTGTGTGTGTATGTGTGTGTGTGTGTGTGTGTGTGTCAGATGGCTCTAACATGTTCAGGACCTCTGAACCCACAATTGCCAATCCTAACAGCTCCTGCAGCTGTCACCCACTTCAATAGTAGTGGCAGACGCTGCCACACTACAGTACCACTGTGCTATTTGTGTTATGTATCTAGCACTATTGCTCATAAGACTGTGCAGGTAGGGGCTGTGCTCAGCCCTTCATCAGCTGCCCCATGTACAGGACTATGACTCTGTGTGCACTAACAGCATGAGAGGCCAGACATGCATATGAGATAGCAGACACACATGCTGGTGATTGTCAGGTCAGACTAGCACAGGCTGACCTGTGTCAGGAATACATACCCCAAACCTGTCATACACAGTACCAGGCATACCCTCATCTACTGCATGACAGTTAAGTGGATGGGACAGAAATGGCAGGGGCAACAGGTGCTGATAGCTGAATCTGTTGCAGTTAAAGTAATGCCTAAGCTTTTGAGAGACGTAATGCCAGTACTCCAGTAACCTCCTCTGTATGTGTGAGCCTGCAGTTTTACAGTATACCCAGGTGCCATGTATGAAGGCTAGGTGGCTGTGTCAAAGGGATGTATGCAAGGTCACATTGCCTGCCACAAATGCCCCTCAGACACTGTTGCATGTAAACACACCTAGTAAACATGTACATATACAGCTGTACCGTAGCTATGAAAAGATCACTGTGTTACCACTCCACCTTACTCATCATTGCTATTGCAGACACACACACATCTGGAACACACCCAGAATATAGTATGTGACACTACAGTCAGCCAACAGTAATAACAGCAATAGTGCATCATGGCTAACAAGGTACATACACCTCGATGTGTACCCATAACTACTGCCAGCAGACCGCACCTTACACAGCATGACATTGCTACACTGTACTATAGTCACCCTGTGCATCAAACCCATATGACCTATGTCCACCTGGCTGATGCCCTACTCCCACTACATGCTCAAGTACAGACATTGCACAGTAGCAGTGACAATGTCTCACCCCCACTGTCTATCGACATCAGCAAGATGATGTATGGCATCACAAATGCTATGGAGGTTGTCATGCATGGCAGGAAGTGCTGCATTCATGACCCTGAGCATCTGTCTGGTGTTGTGGTCAGTACGCACCTGTGCCTCCATGATGGACCATAACATGTGTCTGGTGGCACCTGCTGTGGCATTTGCAACAGGGACATGATGGGCAGCAGTCCTCCATAGAGCACCCCTGTCCATCTGCCTGTGTGTGACCACACCTGCTCTCTGGCTATGGCTGGTATCTAAACTCACACTTGCCATAGTCAACACACTAGCCTGTTCCATGCCACCACCCTCCACCTCTCCATTATCCGTGGCTGCTGGGGACAGGGTATGTGTGAGCATACTCACTATGTGCAAGGACATGATGGGTGAAAGTGGGATACCAAACAATGGCACAGATTCAGGCACCAACAACCCCACCTGTGCATCACTATAATCAACATAATCATGGAAGTCCATTAAAACATTGACATCAGGTAGTGGGTGGGGGGAGAGACACCAACCCTCATGTTCACCTGAGAGGAGAAACAACATATGTAAATTAATACCCTGCAGTATTATGTTTGCTGACACACACATGCACACACACACATACACACACACACACACACACACACACACACACACACACACACACACACACACACACACACACACACTCCTGGTACAGACTGACACCTATGGGCCCTTCAGGGCAGACCTTACGGTAGTTCTGTCTGCCACAAGCCATCTCTTTCACAGCTACTGTAAGGCCCACAACAAAGGGTGACAAATCCTACTGTGTGATGGGCCTATTAGCAGAATGGTAATTGTGACCAAGACCAAGGCTATTGGAGTGAGCTATACAGTGTCACCATGTGCATATGCATGTACTGTAAGAGCTGACTTACTGCTAGACAGACAACACTCAATGACAAGGTGTAACAATATGTGATGATAACTGACGAAGGAACAAGAGTATGCACTATCACTGCAGTACTTACACAGTTCAGACTCACAGGGATTTATGTCAGAAAACATTGCAGGACAGTCTGCAATACATACAGGAAACGTACAGTACTAGGTGCATAGCCTCATAAGATGATACCAGGCTATTGGCACTGTTGCAATCATAAGCCTGGCCCAAATGTTTGCCCATGTCCCTTCAAAGACAGCACCTGTTTCCCCTGTCCAGCTGGGACACACACGGTATCCCAGGGTTGTCTTATCCATTTCCCACATCGTCGTCCAGCTTCTTCTTCAAGAGGGCTATACATGTACTCTGCTACACATGTGGAGGGGCTGTATTTTACAGACAGTGTATTGTGTGAGATACTACACTATCCTGCCAATAAGTACTGTACATGTGACAAACTAGGTGAGGGCCTTGCATGCATGTTGCATGAGTGGGGTTTGTCTTTCAGATATGCAGAAACATCATCAAGGCTGGTTTAGGAATGGCCTTATATGCAGACACAGGTCGCCTGTGTTCAATCTGTATGAGACTGGGTACAAGGACAGGGCTTTCAGCCTATCTGTATAGGATAGGTGTTGCAAACCCTGGATTTGCCTGGTCAGGAACCTCTGTGGTTTCTGCAACTGCTACATTTGCTTGGCAAGGTGCATGCCAAAGGAGCCATTGTACTCGGTAATGTGTCTGATAAGGGTGGAGTATAGGGATGTTGTGGCCTCCTGGTTCCTGGATGACATACCCCTATTTGTGTGCTGAGCCATGTAGACAGCCTTCCGTACAATGGTGCCCTCACAGTGGGAAACTGTCAGGTTGCTACCAACTTTGGTGCACAAGTCACCTCGCACCTAATTGCATGCCCAGTATATTGTTATTACTGTCATAACTGGTGTGGATGACATCTACCACAACAGGGAAAATTATGCATCTCCTGGCATTCAATTTGAGGCAATGCTTCATGCACCAGTTATTAATTTGGGTGAGGGCCTCTTGGAGGATGCTCACATCAGTAGGGGAATGTAAGACAGTGGCCAGCTTGCAACCATCTGTAAACCTGGTCAGCCACAGACCACTGGGTTTGTCTTGTACCTCAAACATGTATATCTCAAACAGTAGAGGACCCCTATCTGATCCTTGTGGTACTCCACTCTGTAAGGGTCTACTAATAGAGGTGGCTTCCAGTACTTTGACCGAGTGGGTATTATCATTGAGCCAGTTAGCTACCCATCTGGTAACATACAGGTTTAAGCCTAGCTTATGTATCTTGGCCACCTGCGGATTACTGTGGGAGATTTGGCTAGGTGTAGGCAGTGTGCACCATCTTCCCCTCGTCCTTGTGTTTGTTGACTGCTTCAGAGAAGTCAACCAGATTTAATAGGCCTGATCTCCCTTTCAGAATACCACACTGTGTGGGCTAGAGCATTTTGAGGTTGATGATGTCCCTGTTTATAAGGTCCTTGATATTGCCTTCCATGCCCTTGCAGATCAGGCTAGTTAGGCTGATGTGCATATGATTGTCTGGGTTAGTGGATTGGTCTGCCTTTGTGTATAGGGATGACAATGGCTGTCCTCTGTGCAGTTTGGATGACAATGGTTCTCAGACTTTGGTTGACTACAGTGTACAATGGAGCTGAGAGCTCATGCCTGAGTTCATGTAGGATGCAGCCAGGGATGGTATCAGGCCCAAGGGGACTTCTGCGTGTTGCCTTTGAGAGGGCATTATGGACCTGCTTCCTGATGATGAGGGGAAGAGGGCAGGTGATGTGCATGTCCATGTGTGCCAATGGGAGGAGAGGGGGTTGATGTTTGCACTTAACATGTCTGCAGCAGGTTGGCTATATCCATGCTGTATGTGTATGTGGTGTTATTGACCACCACTACAGAGCAGATGTGTGTGTTGCCTCTGAGATTGCAGATATATGTGTGAAAGATCTACTGATTGGCCTTGGTGGATGTGTCCAATTTGCACTCAAAGATAGCCTTAGGGTAATTCACCTATGACCTTATTTGCTTGTTCAGACCAAGGTGACATTGCTTCCAATAAGGCAACTGCTCCTTCTTGGCCCTGTCCAGCAATTATTTCCATCTATTATGGTATTTGTGTATTGCTGCTGTCCACCACAGAGGTTTACCCTACCTTGCGGGAGATGATGTTGTCCTGTCAGATATTGCTGAGTCCATACAGCTATGTAGGTTCTCACATAGTATTGTGGTGTGGGCTTGGACACTACTGTTAGTTACAACTGACAGGACAGTCGCTATACAGCTACTTCTACCTGCTCTGAGGAGATTTATAGTAATTTTCAGAAAGTTTATTTTGTTTGAGGGAGATGGTGACCTCAACAGTGATGGCTATATGATCAGATCTTACCAAGGAGATCTCACAAAGGGGGACTGCACAGATGTCAGCATCCTCCAGGACAAGGTACACTTACAATGACATGAGTTTCATGCTAAGACTCCTAGCTCCTGTTAGAACAAGACATCTGCACAAAGGCACAGATCAATAGTGGGCAAAGGCCGGAAAATAGTGACACTTTATAAATCTAGCTGTAACACACTTAATTGCTAGCAAAGATGGTTTCATATTCACAGGAATACTCCGCTGACTATAACATCTGGCATTCAAATGTATGCTATTATGTTATGACTTCAGTCTTTACTGGGTTGCCAGTGATTTGCCAGACAATACACAACTGTATGAGACATTGAGTACAAATATGAGGCAAACATGTGGTCAGTCTGCAACACTCTGGACAGTTGTAAGGTATGAGCTCAGTATATAACATACAGTTCAACACGCACTTATACCCCAGTTGTTTACTATGCACATACCCTATATAGGTCTCTTACATTTGTAAGACAAGCATATGTATCATAGTAGCATTCACAGGTGACATATGAATATTTACAACACCCCATGTAGCTGGCCTAGCAGTGTCACAGCCAGTAGTGGTGGGGTGACTCAGTGTCCAGAGCTGTGATCTACATCACTGCAGACAGGGCCAGCAGGAATGGCCATAGGTGCTGGACAGCAACATGTGAGTCCAGCAAGTGTTGTTGTGACTTAGTGTTTAACTTTCTATGTCACATTATTGCATCCGCCCTTCTGCATTTCATTACATGCTTAACTGATTGACATACCTGTTTTAGTGTTGAAGAGTTTCCTCAGAATAATGGAAATGTTTAGGTTTGTGCAGTCACAGTCTGTCTTTGTGTAGACAGGTTCAGACCTGTTTTGCATAGGCAGCAGCTTGCCTTTTGTAGGTAATGCTCATGAGGAGGTGATGGTCTGTGCACTAATTGGTGTCTCCCACTTATGACTTGCATCTACAGCAGCTGTGTTGCTTTCCATTAGCCAATGCCATAGCAACACAGTGCTATAATTAAGTCCTTCATGTGGGCCTTGCCCCTTTTCCTTTCCTGTGAAGAGAACATTATAGAGGTGTGGGGGCTACAGCTTCAGAGAAGGTAGGTGGAAATACCTCTCAAAACAAGAAATGTGGAGACAGCCCAACAAAATGAGGGACAAAGTTCCAGAATCAGGTACAGATTGTAAGTAAGTACTGCTGTTATACACTTAGAAGACTGCTAGATTAACTGTGTTTGTCTGGACATTCATTTTCTGTGTGACTTGATGTCTGACAGTGATATGTCTCTGACATACCTCTCAACTGTCCATATGTTTGCAGAATGCCCACATATGTGCCTATGTTTGGTCTGTTCCATAGACAATTTCTGTTTTGAGACATCAGTAGGATAATGTGAGGAGTAAAGTCAGTAAATGTTGACATCCATTTCTGCTTCAGACATCATATTCTTCAGGGATGTTATGTTACAACAAACCCTGTAACACCAGCAACTGTTTCAGTTTGTAACACCATTATGTGAGATATGTCCCTCTTTTCAGTCACCTGTCCCCTAAGTATGTCAGGTTGTGTACAGATGTCTTGCAGTAAGAGGTTCAGAGGTATCATGATGTGGTGACATCACTCCTGATATCATCCCACTTAGCAGACTCCCGAAAGTGATATACGGCAGTGGCCATAAATATGGTCCCATACCCTTGACAGTCTGTGGAAATCTGTAGAGTTGAGAGTTATGTATGTTGGTCATCGTTACCAGACAGTCAAGACTATGTAGCAGTGTACTGTGTAAATGTTTGTTGGGCTGAGTGGGGAAAGTGGCAGATGTAGGTGTTATTGATTTATTGATTCTTTTCTATCTGACTGTGCATGCTGCTACAGTTGCTGGTGGTCTATCACATGGGTTTATATTACAAGATCAAATGCTCAGGTGATCGAACACCTAAACATCAAACTTGTAATATCAAAAGCAAAAACCAGTGAACGGCCGATTTAACACAGGGAAAAATTTCCCTTGGCTATTCACCAGATTTTGCCATTTTGTCTACTGTGGAGTGATCTCGGAGTTGGTATATTTAGTTTGGGGGGTGTGGGGGTGAAGTCCTCCAATTAGTCTGGGTGTAAATGTATTTTTTTTCTGTGGCCAATCAACATGTTTTCCTGCGCCATTCGACGTTTTTGGATTCAATATTACAAGTTTGATATTTAGGTGTTCAATCACCTAAGCATTCGATCTTGTAATATAGATGCTATCAGCTGTATATGTCTGTAGGGCAGACTGAGAAATGTCCTGTAACACCTCAGGATTCCCAGTAGACTGTGACTTGAGGCAGTATATGTTGGTGTAGTGTGTCACTGGCAGTCAGGATATGTTTTTTCAGACAGTCGTTATACTCTAGAGATCAGTTGGAGTACTGGTATGTTGCTGTGACTGTGGTGCAAATAGTTGTGGGTGGACGAATTCTCAGCAGTGTCGGCTTTCCCCTGCAGTTACATCCCTGTAGTGCATGATATATTTGTGAATGCATGAGTAATTCCCCAGAGCTGATATGAGGTAGTGTTGTGTTGGTCTGACAATAGTTCAGAAGGTGTTGGGTGAAATGGTTGGCAGCTCTCAGTGTTTTTCCCCTTCTGTTACATGACTGCAGTCATACTTCTCCACTGTCCAGATGTCTATACACTGTCCAGATTCATGGCTCATATGTTTGGTCTGTTCCCCCTAACAGTTGTGGGTTTCTGGAAAATCACTGGGATGATGTGAGTATTGACATCAGGAAATGATGACAATCATTTGTGTTTCCGACCTGAAATAAACCAACCATGCTACTCTAGCAGACATCTATGCTTAAAACAGCCATATTTCAAATATGTCACTATTATTTGCCCTTTATCTGCCCACTTTCTCAGGCTTTTTGCAATGTCTTGCAGTAAGAGGTTGAGTATATATCTATCTATATATATATATATATATATATATGTATATATATATATATATATATATATATATATATATATATAAACATATTTATATATCTAACACACACACACACACACACACACACACATATATATATGTATATATATATATATATATATATATATATATATATATATATATATATGTATACATATATATATGTGTGTGTATGTGTGTGTGTGTGTATGTGTGTGTGTGTGTGTGTGTGTGTGTGTGTGTGTGTGTGTGTGTGTGTGTGTGTGTGTATATATATATATATATATATATATATATATATATATATAAGAGTACTATGGATATGTATTTTTGCCTTATGTTAAATGACTGTAGTGCATACTATCTTTGTAAAAGCATTAAGAATTCCTACAGCTCAGATGGTGTAGAGGTGCATTGCTATGAAGTGATGACTTTTTTCATTAATGTTAAATGACCAGAATGCATGATATGTTTGTAAATGCATTACAAATCCTCACAGCTCAGATGGTGCAGTGGTACATTGCTGTGATTGTAATGTACAGCATCCTGGGTTCAAGACTTGTCAACGCTGATTATTTTGTTGCTTGGCTTAACAAGGGCTAATGAACACAGAGTAATTAAAGCACTTTTAAGCAGCTGTAAGTGGGTTTGTATGTTGGCGACAGACATTTGTAGAATAATTTGTGGATAGATTAACTTCAATGTACATAGGGCTGAAATGTAGAGCTATGTATGGGGCAATGATTTTTTGTGGGACAGATGCCCTTTTTCTTTCTTTTTAAGGTGAGAGTGGAATGTTGGGGAAGGGCTGTAGGTTTGTTTGGGGAGGTAGGTTGTGTAGGATAGGCAGCATTTGCAGACAGACAAGACCCACAAGACAGCAGACAGGGGCAGTATATGACACATGAGGGGGGTAAACACCTTGGACAGGGTAGATGGTTAGGAATCAGAAGCCCATGATCCCCCAAATGGATACAGTGAGACTGAGGTCCCCACTCATGGGCAATCACCACTGCACCTTCATGGTCCGAAGGTGGCTGTGCTGGGGGCTGGACAACAAGGGAAGCTTGCTCCTCCAGGTGCACCAGGCAGCCCTCCATCTGGTGCAGCTGCCCACCTAACTCAGAGCAGATGACACCGTGCACCATACCCTGGAACATTCTGTGGTTGATGAGCTCCTGTCTGCATCCACGCCCAGGGGGTCAGGCCCCATCCCCTGTGGTGGTTCCACCCGTAGGTGGTGCAGGACCAGCAGAGGAGGATGTTTCAGGTTGGGTCCCTGACATGCTGGGGCCTGCTGCCATGGCCAGATGGGCGGGGTGGGCAGATCCACCAGGATCTGCCTTCCCAAATGTGCTATGGTGTTGTGGTTTTCCCAGGTATATTGGTTAGTCATAAACAACACATTTCAAAATTAGTTATAACAGTATGCATGGGTGCTCTAATTAACCCAAACCAACAGATTTGATACAGTTGCATAGCAAATAGAACACATACATAAATGGAACAACAGTAAGCATTTTAACAGCATGCAAGTTACACTGATGGTAAAAGGCCACCAATAATGGTATTTGAACAAGGTATGTTAATATGAAACAAATGAAATATATGAACAATAAGAGAACACATGTCCCAACAATAGGTTTTGAGAACAACATACCTGTAGTATATGAATAATAATTATTGATGCAGATGATGGGTGGGGGGAGAGAAAAAAGTCCATTAACAACTGTATTAGCTTCTATTTTTCACAACAGTACTGTTCAATACTCTACAGGTCTGCCTTCACTTTACATCTACCTATGGCCCATAGCTTCTGTGACACATAAATATCTGTTAGACTATCAACCCTGTAATGGTATGGGGTAGACTGGGTGAACTGTGGCTACTTTACTGGAGGGGTCCTGTACATGTCAGGGTTACATACTTGACAAAGAAGGGGTACCCTGCAATGATGTTGTGTGAGTCTGCTACTAGCATAGTTCACCTGGATACCTATCTGTGTCCAAGGTGATTGGCAGCAGTGACCACTAGCCATGACAGCGTGACATTTAAGAGACATGTATAGGGAAGAGGGCATGGTGTATGTACCTATCCTGCTGTCATTTGCAGCATGGGGTTGGACAGTGGGACAGTTGTACACGGTGTATTGTTATACCCTTCAAACAGCTACTAAAAACATTTCCTTACCTGTAGGACCCATGGAGAAAATATCTGTTACCACTATCTGACTGTTTCTACAAATATTCAAGATTTCTTGAGTGCATATATGCACAAATCTCAGTACCACTCCCTGGATTCAAACCATGCCTGGGTGTGCTAAAATGAACTACAAGGCTGTTTCACATCACACTGAACTACTGGGAAACTTGTTTGACTGTTTTCTGCCTAATACTCTATGGGTTAGACAGTCTGCCCTGATAATCCTGACATTCATGCATGACAGATAGTGTACTGTGTAGTAGTCCTTTGGAATTATATGATCCGGAAAGCAAAGGTTAACACAAGACATTGCAGCAAGGGACACACACATTTGACATTAGTATTCAGGGTTCAGATCTTAGTGCATAACATATGTCATATTTCATGTATATATTGATTTACAGCTCCACAATCTACTGTTTTGCATACTAGCTGGTTCTCAGAACTACCTTTGTTAATTCATGCTGTCAAAGCCATATTTTCTGTGTAGAACCTGTACACATTCTGTTTTTACAACAGCATACCTGAATAAAAACAACAGTTGGTGGTTTAGGTTTTTATTGTACTTATATGACACAGTACTTTACTACCGCATATGCTGTAGATCACTATTAGTCTGGCAATCTTTTCTTTAATCATTAGACACAGAACACAGTAGCAATTTACTCCTTCTTATTTATTTCACTATATACTGCAAGGTAGATCTGTATTCACCAGCCTGTCAGCACAGCCTTGTCAGTCTGTCCGCATGGGCCTCAGCATTGCTAGCCCTCTATCACATACTCAGGCTAGAATTTGGTACAGCTATACCTGGAATACTTACAAACTGCTGGAGCATGGTTGTCCCGAGCATCTTGGATCCATTGGGCCAAGAGCGCCCCCTACCTCCACTTTAGGTCTGCATAGTGATGCCATAACTGCTCACAATTTTGGGGGATGCCAGCGACACTGGTGAGATTGAATGACAGACTGTCCCAGGCCTCTGCTTTATACTGTGAGCCCTGTAGCAGTCTGTCATCATGGTTTGCTACAATGAACCCAGCCATGACTCTGGACTCTAAAATGCCCCAGCACTGTGCCCAAAAGTGTCAGCCCTCACAAATGCCTGACACAGTTTCTACTCAGAGCAAGCTACAACCGATTCTGGCTGTATTGCCACCTTTGCCATTTAAATTAGGCTATATTCCCACCCTTTGCCTTCATTTGGACCATTTTGAAAATGCTGAGCTTAGCTAAGTGATGCGCAAATCTGCTAAGCTGATTTGAGCAGTGCTTAAAGGGGTAATTGCTGAGCACTGCTTAACAGTGTGCAAATCCGCTTAGCTGAGCTGACTGCTGCTTAGCATTTACGTCTAAGCAATGCTTAAACCAGCTATGCATAGCTGAGCACAACTAACCATTGCTCACTTTTCATTTTTAGAAAATATCAGAATAATGACCTAATTAATCATTACGGACATATTAGTAAGGGTATATGATTTACTTTACATGACGTCCCTCTATGTGCTTTCATTACATTACCATGGGGTGTGACTATACTGTATGGGACATTTGTGTATACATGGGTGATTTCACATGTTATATGCAGTCACACTTCCATTTTAGACCAGCTACACTGCACTGGTTGACAAATATCAATTACTACATAATTTAAAATAAAAATAACAATTTTAACACTGCTTTCCCATGTAAAGATAAAGTGCCTGGCCTGGAAAATTACAGAACCAACTGATATTGCCAGTGTCCTGGCAGATAGGGTCAGTGCTAACTTTACCCCTCTCTCACCCCCCCTAAAGGGCTCATATCTATACACAAAGAATGCAGATTCCCTGTAATCACAACTATGCAGGTAAAATCTGCACTCTCTAAAGCCAAAAACACAGCATCCATGGGACCGGACAACATCCCAGGCTGCGTTTTACATGAACTTCAGAATGAACTGGCTCCCCACCTAAGCACCCTGTTCAATCATAGTCTCACATCAGGCTTTGTGCCCACTGAATGGCACACAGCAACAGTTATCCCACTCCACAAAGAGGGAGCCACCACTGATCCCTGGAACTATCACCCTATTAGCCTGATGAGTCTGGTCTGTAAGGCCATGGGATGTATCATCATGGAACTCATAAACAAAGACAATGGTAACATCCAAACTCTGGACCTCACCCAGTTTGGGTTTGTGAAATGCAGATCATGCCTCCTGAACCTGATCGACTTCTTTGAGGCAGTCAGAAAAGCTGTAGATGACGGTAAGATGTTTCACACAGCCTATCTTGATCTTGCCAAGGCTTTTGACACCATCACCCATTCTGGAATTATAACTAAACTCACTAAATGGTATAAATCCCTACATTACAAGATGGGTTGCCAGTTGGCTGACTGACAGAACCCACACTGTAAAAGTTGCAGACTCCAAATCTGACTTCAAACCAGTTACAAGTGGAGTAGCACAGGGTTCAGTCCTGGGACATCTCCTGTTTGGTATCTACTTCTCTGAAATACAGGCTAACCCAGAAGGCCTTTAGCTAACAAAATTCTCAGATGACTGCAAACTAGGAGCCATAGTTGAGTCCCCAAATGATGTGGACATCCTACAGAAGGGTCTCACTGAGACAGATGCCTGGTGTCAGAGCCATGGCCTCAAGCTCAATGCCAAAAAGTGCATTGTCATCCCCTTTGGTAAAAAACTCTGTACCATGAACTACCACACAGGTGGCAGTCTACTTAATGCTGAATGTGTAATAAGAGACCTGGGGACCCAGGTAGACAGTAGTCTTTCCTTTGATAATCACATCACCACAGTAGTCAGGAAATCCTTCTATGTGGCACACCTCATCACTCCCTGTCACTCCACTGTCCCAGAGAATTCCCATACTCTGGAACAAGTTACCCATCTATGTCAAGCAAAGTTCCTCATTAGTACTCTTCAAGAAAAATCTTGATAAGTGGATGGGAAATAGGAAATACACCCCGGGGATCACTTCAGTGGCTCTGCTCAACAAGGGCACAGGAAAATAACTTTCTTGAGTGGCATAAGCCAGGAAACCTTGTTGGCTAGGCTTACTTAGGCCCTTGGGCCAATAGCCTAGTACCTATCTATGAACCTATGGTACTCAAACCATGAACACCTGCATGCAAAGTTAGGACTCTAACCACTTGGCATTAGGGTTTTAGCTGTATATTTTTATTTATCTCCTATGGGAGGTTTAAGAAATGCTGAGCAGAGGGCCATAACAGGCACATCCACTAAGCTACACTTAAACATACCTTAGAATGAAAAATAAAAATAAATTAATAAACCCACTTTATTTACATGTATCTGTACATCTTGTCAGTCACAGTAAGAGAAATTGTAAGGGGACACATAAGGACAGATTTTACATATTGCTCTTACACACTTAGAAAGTCATTAGAATAATACGTTTTGCATTAGCATGACATTAACATGAGGCAGCATACCTCTCAACTGTACAGAATTTTGCAGAATGTCCAGCTTATTGCCTCATATTTCTGGTCCATTTCTCATGTGACTGTGGTTTTCTAGCAAATCATTGGCAAATCACTTGGGGTTTAAGTCAGAACATAATGACAGACATTTGAGTTTTGGACTTCATACCCTTCAGGAAATCAGTGCTAATCAAAAACCTGTTATTCTATCAACTTTCCAAGTTTGTAAGAGCAATACTTAAAAAGTGTCCCTATTTTTGGGCCTTTGTCCCCCCATTATTTATGGCTTTGTACAGCTTTCTTGCTCTAGGAAGTTGTGAGGTATGTGAGGCAGGCATCTCGGCATTCTGAGGAAACCTGTACAGTTGAAGGGTATGGCTGTACAGCTCTTTTGCAATGCATTGGGTGTGTGACAGTACCTGTCACACACACCCTGCATTGCGTCCTATTGGGATTGCTGCTTTCAGTGTCTGCGGACACCGAAAGCACTTGCAAAGTGCCATATAGCACTTTGATAATGCAGGGTGTGTGTGACAGAACCTGTCACACACCCCCTGCGTTAATTTTTTGATCCTCTATCTATTTCAGTGTCCACAGACACCGTTTTACTATTTTATTTGAATTCAGTGTCCACGAACACTGAATGCATTTAAAAAGTGCTGTAAGGTACTTTTTGAGTGCAGGGCACATGTTAGATGTGAGTGCACTACTTAAACATGCCCCCTGCACTCAGTAGTGTTTGTGTCCATTTAGCCTTAGCAGTAGCATGCCTTCATGAATATGCAAGGTGAGCTGCTGTTAAAGCTAAGGGAAAATGGACATGGTTCACTCTGTGCAGGAATAGTACTATTCTTGCAAGGAGTTTATTGAATCCTGGGGCAGGTCTTACACTACTGAAGCTCTTAACTGCTTTGCGTTTTTCATGACCGCAGAGAGTAATCACCGTGCTCCATGCACAGCAAGGTAATTATTTACCCATCAAAATACATTTATATTGCAATGTATTCTAGTGAAAAAATGACATCAATTTCCAGATACAGCTAAATGAACATCTAAAACACTTTACATTTTCTAAATCTATTATCTCCAATATAACACAAAAGTACAAAACAGAAACAAATCTCTTCTTTACTCTTCACTTAATGTACCACAATTAATAAAAGGGAATAAAATCAGTCATTCAACATGACTAAACCTTAATTTTTGCAGGGGGCAGGCTGCCATACCCACTGCATCTGTAAGTACATTAACTCAAAATTCATACAATAGTGGGGTAATGGAAAACTTCCTCAAAACTGCTGTTCAATGAAACTCACATCAGCAAAATGAACTACTTCTCAAAATAAGCCAAGGAAATGGATTTTGATGCAATACATGGAAACTTTCAAGACATGCATCATTATGGAGCTAAATGCTGAAGAAGGCAATATAGTTTCTAAGCCTCTCCAGAGAAACCATAAAGCATGAATTTGGTTTTGTTGATATTTGTTTCTAGCTGGTATCCTGCCACCCATGAAATGAACTCACTAATGTCTTGTAAGATACTTTTTTTTAATAGTTTCATGTGAGGGATGCACATGCCAGAAAAAAAAACAGATCGTCTCTGCACAGTAAGTAATGCATAAACATGAGGCCTGATTGAATGACAGACATTTCAAAACAATATGAAAAAGAAATAATCCAGCATTGGGCTCAGAGGTACTCCAGTATTGTATAAACTGAGGTTTAGATAAGGTTATTTGATAGCTGACTTTTTATTGTGTGTTACAAAGGCAGCTTCTAGACCAGCTACATAGGGCTGTTTGTAGAGCCTATGTGACCTAATGTCTTAATCAGAAAAACATGACTCTGACAATCAAAGGTTGTAGTTAGAAAAACAAACTTCACAGAAATAAGTAGGCCCTAATCAACATTTGTTAGACAAAGGTCTCACCAGTGAGTAGGCGACAATCCATGTTTCCTACAATGTCATCCACACAAAGGTCTCACCAGTGAGTAGGCCACAATCAACATTTATTAGAATGTTCCCCAGTGAGAAGTACTTATATTCCTTCCCTTCGTGAAACCATGTTAGCAGTCTGTTTGAATCCCATACACATACCTGTTTTCTCTGGATCTGGTATAGCTGTGCCTGTTTCTGGATGATCTAGAGAGGTTATGTGGTCTGTAAATACTAGGAGACTTTCAGGATGTTTCCATTCAAGCCCCCATTATCTGGGAATATTATTTAATTAATTCATGACTTGTTTTTCCATGGTCTTCTTGAAGTGCAGTGGCAGAATTTAGGCTAATGGGAAGCTAGCACTCTATTCAGAGCTGGTAGTATGGTAAACAGATAAACATTACTCCTTTGCAAGTGAGGAAGCAAACACTAAGTTTTGGGCAGAAAACCATGCAGTCCAAGAAATACCTAAATTTAAGCAGAGTGCAATTTGCTTGTTTTTATACAGACATGCATCTCTGTGGAATACTTGCATTATAAACACAGTGCAATTATATAACAGTTCTAACATGCAACACACTCAGATATATGCATTGTAAACAGGACACAGTTAACACATTGTTTATGTATGGGTAAACAATACTATGAAATACCTATGTTATAAACACAAAGCAGTTAGTACATAATTTTTCCATGGATATTTAGCACCTTGAAAGGAACACGTTATAAATGCAGTAAAGTTAAGACATCTTTTTTTTGCATAGACATTCAACACTTGTAAACACAGTAGAATTTAAGACATAATTTCTGAATGATCATTTAGCAACCTGAAATATTTGTTGCAGAAATTCAACGGAGCTATTAAATCATTTCTGGAGAACCAAAAACTGCATTTCAAATTTGCATCAGTTGCAGCTGTCTCTGTACAACTACATATAATTATGTAAATTATAAATGTTATCAATGACCATGGTGTATTTACTATAACCAGAAATATGTTATTATGGAAACCAAATAAGAGTATCATTCTTATGGATTAACTAGTGTTAATAGTTTTCCCAGAACAGAACCCATTTTTTATTACTAAAGATTAACTGTTCTCTGATTTAAAGGTCCGATTCTTGTCATAACCGAATACTGCTGCCATGGTGATCTTCTCAACTTTCTGCGAAAGAAAGCTGATTGTGTTATTGCTTATCCAATTAAAGAACTGCTCCAGGACTGCATTGGGGACTACAAAAACATAAGGGCGAATAAGAAATACACAAGAAGGTAAAATACACAGGTTGACTTACACAATTAACACTACAATGTCTCAGATATATACCACATGAATATAAAGTTTTTGCAAAATAAAACCGAGAAAGCAAAGATATTGGTTAAAATATGGTGATTATTTTAATCTGCCTTATGATATTATGCTATGGTATTTATTTGTTAGTGACAGCTGATTGCCATGGAATGTACAGTTTATTGTTTAGAAGAAATATATTTTAAGGTTTTACATGCTGATTTTTTTTTTTCTTTTATCTAATTCAGTGACAGTGGTTTTGGAAGTCAACACTCTGATGGATATCAAGAAATGAAGTCTGCATTTATAAATATGAAACGGCATGGTAAGATAATCTGATTAAAAGTAATCTTATCTGTGAAAGTGTATGCCTGTGTCTGTGTATATAAATCTGTATCTATATCTATATCATCTATATCAAGCTACCATTATACAGCTAGATATAGCTATAAAGATGTGTATGTATATATATATATATATATATATATATATATATATATATATATATATATATATATATATGTGTGTGTGTGTGTGTGTGTGTGTATGGCTGTACTGAAATGAAATGAAACATTCAAAGTTGATATGCTACCAAGCATTCACCTAGCAGCAATCTCAGAACCTGCAAAATGTAAACTTAAAATAAAATAGAATAAAATATCATTTTCTGCAGGGGGGCAAGCCCTCATACCCTGTAATTCTATATATTTACTCAGAGATCAAACTATCTCGGAGAAAGGACATGTTTCCCTAACCCAAGAAATGTGTGATCTAGCACACCTGTCAGCTATCTTTGTAGTCAACCATATTTTGTCAGCTAAACAGATATTGACCAAAAGTAGATTTGATGTATTTCATCAGACCCATGTATATATATATATATATATATATATATATATATATATATATATATATATATATATATATATATGGGTCTACTTCATAACATTGAAAAAACATCTAAATCCCAAAACACTGAAAACCCAAAACATTGAAAACTCAGAGCATTGAAAGTGTGCTTCATAACACTGAAAACTACAACACACGTAAATAACATCCTCTCCACCTATAGCAACACCTAACTAACAAACACACTTTCTACTAGATTTCTGCAGGGGGGCAAGCCCCCTCTGCACTCCCCATGTGGGGGGCCCTGCCCCCCCTGTAAAATAAATATACCAACTCCAAGATCGCACTACAGTGGAAAAAAGTTAATTTTCTAAGCTCATACCACACACTGAGGTTAGGAAATTAACTTTTTTTTCACTGTAGAGCTGATTTAATGAAGAAAAAGTAAAGGTTCTTTAAAACAGGAAAAGAACATATCAATATAAAATAGATGTGTGCACTTATAAAATTAGGTCAGTTGCCTCAATCATCTGTTGTTTCAAGGACCTGCACAAGGTTTTTACAGACATCACAGTGATGTGGTACATAAAAAAGCAAGGGAAGCCAGATCTTACTCACTGTGCATACTAGTCATGGTAGCCTAGGATTTAACTTTTCAATATAATCTCACTTTAAATGCATCTTGCATGTTGTCAGTGCAAAACTGTGTGGCAGACAAGCTGAGCAGAGCTAGGATGTTTTCTTTGAATTGGTCCATCTGTTGGGAACACCTCAAACAGATTTTTTCATCTGCAATAACAGTCAGATGGCAAGATTCCGGTCTATGACTCCATGTAAGAAGGTTGGGAGGCAGATGATTTTTCTTTTTTCTTTTTGGACAAGAATGTTCCTGTATGCTTTTCCACCCTTTGCAAATAGCTAGGGGCAATTACCACAAGCATCCTCACAAACTGGACCTACTCACACAAGACAAGGGGTGTTTGATACATCCCGACCCCAAACAACCGTAACTGACTGCCTGAACTATAGAATGTTAATACATTTTTGGCACTTTTGTTCTGAGAATGTGCAACAGGTATTAAAGTAAGAGAGAAAACCTACTACTAGAAAATCATATATTAGTAAATGGAAAAAAAAATTCTAGTTGCTGCCAAGAAAACAGCCAGCACCCATTTAATGTTATTGTTTTTTTTTTCTTTTCCTAAATTACTTTTGTGATTTATTGTCATCTGGTCCACCTTACTCCAAAGTTAAGGTTCATTTGTCATCCACTTCACATGTCTACCTATGGATCCCCCTCTTTCAATGAAATCTCATGAGAAAATGTTTTTGAAAGGGGTGTTCTATACCAAGCCTCTAGGAAACAGGAGGCTTCTCCTTGGGATCTTAATTTTGTATAATAGAAGCTAACACTTGCTCCATTTGATCCAGCTCATCAGATTGACTTGAGATTCTTAACATGGAAAACAGTGTTACTAATCGGTCTGACATCTGCAAGAAGAATACCTGAGTTGCAGGCTGTTATGCAGCCTTATCTTTTCACAAAATAGAGCTTCCTAATAACTAATCCTTCATTTATGTCTAAAGTAGTGAACAAATCTACAAGAAGCCAAACTATCCATCTCCCTCTATTTTTTCCAGAACCTAAATTTGAGGAAGAAAGGATATTCCAGACCTTGGATGGCCACAGGAACTCTGATCAGTTGCTCATTTCATGTGAAGGATAAACAAAAAATGGACAACTTGTGCTAAAATACACTATTTCCAAATGGTTTGCTCATGCTATTAACTTTTCTTTATACCCACCATAACAAGGTAGTTGCAGACAGGCTCATGGCTCATTCTTCCAGGGCATTGGCTTTATCTGTGGCTTTTTGTAAAGAATTTGATTCTAGAAGTTTTCAAAATGAAGCAACTTGGTTCTCTGTGCACACTTTTCCAAAGCACTATAAACTAGATCCCTTCTCCAGGTGTAGGACAGGCTTTGCTAGGATCTTCCTCCACATGCTTCTGGACCCTCATCCTTCCTCCTCCTAGTCAGCCTTAGCTATGGTAATATAGCCATATATCTAAGATTACTTGAGAAGTGATCCATATGATGAACATAGTACTGTTGTGGTGCAGTGGTTACATTGTCGTCTCACAGTAAGAGGTTCTCCGGTTCAATTCTTGGCTGGAGTGCCTGCTCTGTGGAGTCTGCATGTCCTCCCTGTGTTCATGTGGGTTTCCTTTGGGTGCTCTGGTTTCCTTCCACATTACAAAGACATGCATCTGGAGCATTTCTCCCCAGGCCTCTGCTGAAAATTGCCTTTGTTTCAAGTTGGACTTTCCCAGTAAACAAATATTAAATAAATAAACTTACCCTAAATGTACATGCTTGAATGATGATTGTTGCAATAATGCTCCCCCCTGACATCACCCTTATTTTTTTTGCGTTGTCCTCGTCAGGGTTTTTGCCTCCCTCAAATTGAAGGCATGAAAGCTCTGAAGGACTTGGCACCCAAACCTGACTTTTTATTCAGCTCAGCTCGAGTTAATGGTTTGGGTGTGTGGAAGCTTTGAAAGCTGTCTGGCTACTATAACCTTATTAAAATATAACTCATGTAGCTTAGGCTACTACAGCAGTAATCATTCTAACACCTACTGTTGTGGTAAGTTTACTTACACAGTTGTATGTTCTTCAGTCTAAGGTGTGAAGGCTTCAGCTGTTTAACATTTCACAGATGAGTCAAAGGAGCTGTAATTCCCAGAAAAAAAAATCCTAAAAATTCTTAAAGCAACAGTGATTTCACAGCATCAGTTATCACCAGTGTGGTAGCAGCATTCCTATAAGGTTTATACAAAACATTCTTGTTTAAAGCACCTTTTCTGCACCCCTGCAAAATGTTATTTCCACTGATATATGGTCACTTCAGTGCTCTGTAATGCTTGGTCACATGCCTAGGAGGTATCACTGAGACCGTTTTTTATAGTGTAGTATAGTCAGCTCTTAGATATGGTAGAACCTACCAATAACTTTTCAGAGTTATTCACATGTGAAGTGCAATCTGTAATAACTAAAATGTGTTTGGTCATTTTAAATGTATCAGCAACTGCATTTGCAAACTTCTGTCCAAAAGTGAAATAATTTCACTTAAGATCTATGTATTAAAACACTAGTCTGTCATGGCACAGTGAAGCAACAGTTAACATAGCTACATCATAGTCGTCAGTTGTGTTGTTTCTTGACTTGGATGCTCTTGTTCATGTTCTCCCTGTGTTAGTGTAAATGCACACCAGGTGCTCCAGATTTCTCTACTTCCCAAGCATGTGTCATAGGTGAACTGGCATTGCTCCAAAATTGCCCAGAGGTGTGTGCATGCTGTGTGAAAATGAGGGTGTGATAAATCCTGACCCTACTCATGGTTGGCTTCTTTGCTTTGCACCCACTGAGTGCTGGGATAGGCTCTAGCTTTCCTATAATCCTCAAATGGATTATGTGGCTAATCAGAAAATTGAAATCCTCAAATGGCTTACGTGGCTAATCAGAAAATTGAATTAATCTGTCATGGACCCCTTCTAACTCTTGTTACATGCTTGTATCACCAAGTTCCCATTATGCATGTTATGGAGTTATTCCAAATGTCCACAACAGGCTAGACTGTATCCAATCAAATGCCACACAGTAGCAACAACTGTTATGAAGACGGACTTCCATTATTTTTGTTCAACACTTCCTAGGTAGAATTGTTAACTTACTGTGCCTGTGTTTATGCAGTCTGTATATGGTGACTGCTCACCATGATTCCATTGCCCACTGCAGAATAGTCATGGACATTTAGCATGTAATAAAGAAGCTTTCCATGGATATCCATCCATCCTCAACCCCTTTTCGCATTTTTGCATATGAAGTTAGGGTGTCACTTCAACAGTGACAAGCATCTAGAGCCAAGGTTTACACCGCTGGGTGGTTAGCCCTGTAACTGCAATTCATCCTTACCACACACTCATACAAGCACTCACACCTAGGGCTAATCTAGAGTGTCCAATCCACCTGATGCATGTCTTTGGAATGTGGGAGGAACCCAGAGCACCCAGAGGAAACCCATGTGAACACAGGGAAGACAAGCAGACTCTGCACAGGATGCATCCCAGCCGAGAACTGAACTGAGGAATCTCTTGCTGTGAGGTACCAATGCTAACCCTCTGCACCACAGCACCACCCCCAAGCTCTCCATGGATATATTGTTCTTTTTTCCCAAAAAATTACACTAAAAATGAAAGCAATTAATTTGCAGAGTGTGACTAAATTAGTCATATCAAACTAATGTCACCAGGTTTCACTGTGATTTTTCAGTAGTCTGAAGTAAATCCGTGTAATGTCAAACCATTATTTTGATGGAAAGTCATGTCCATTCTTTGAGTTGGACTTCACCTAACAATGTCATATTGTTCCATATTTCTTATGTCTTGAGGTCATATTGTCAGGTAATGTGAAACTGTTTAATTCTACCTTATAGTAGGTAGCTGAAGAGATTTATGCTAACCTGTAAATGCAGTTCCATGACCTTCAGCAGCTGGAATAATGTCATTTCTATCACAGATGATCCCTTCATACTATACTGACAGGATTCTGTTTTAGAAATATATGCCTCAGTAGGAACAGTGATGCCTGAAGCTATTACTAAAAGTAATGCTTGATTACCCTGTCTAACTGTAATTGGTCTAATTTTACTGCTGCAACAAGTGGTTTCAGGTCACTGATGTATTGTCACCAGTGCAATGGATTCATTCTCATCCTTACTTCTGAAGGACATGTTAAGTTATTTTATAAATTTTAATATAATTTTATTCCACGTTTTATTTTTTTATATGTATGCCCACTTCAATAATGTAATTTCTTCAGTGCTTCATTATTTTGCCTAGAAATGACATAGTTGAATACAAGATGAGCGTGAATCAGGCAAAGAGCTAGTGTGTGCGCGTGTGTGTGTGTGTGTGTGTGTGTGTGTGTGTGTGTGTGTGTGTGTGTGTGTGTGTGTGTGTGTGTGTGTGTGTGTGTGTGTGTGTGTGTGTGTGTGTGTGTGTGTGTGTGTGTGTGTGTGTGCTCTGTAAACTGAACCATATTGGGTATATAGGTAAGTGATTGCTAAGTTGAGCATTTTGAAAAAAAATAGAAAGATGTTTCTTTTCTAAAGCAATTCCTTATGTGCCTTGGGCAGCAAAGTTCTTTTGTGGACTAAATAATCTTATTTTCTTTGTGTCACTGAATGGCTGTTAATATCATGAAGTGCATGGAGCTGTAAACAGCTGCTCAGCTTTCTTCTACCATGTGCCAATCACTTCACAGGTCCTGTTACCTGTTAAGACGTTTCCCAGCTGAGGCTGTCTTGCTGGGATATATACAAAACTGTCATGACACACAAAGTATTATTAGACTTCCGCCATGGGGGCATTTAGTCCCTGGAGAATGCATACTTTGGATTAGGGCGGCCACGGTGGTGCAGCAGTTAGTGTTGCCGCCTCACAGCAAGAGGTTCTCCAGTTCGATCCTTGGCTGGTGTGCCTTCTGTGTGGAGTCTGCATGTCCTCCCTGTGGTCGCGTGGGTTTCCTCTGGGTGCTCCAGTTTCCTCCCACATCCCAAAAGACATGCTGTAGGGGGATTGGACACACTAAATTGGCCATAGGCATGAGTGCATGCATGTGCCTTCTGTGGAAGGTTGGGCGCTGGGCTGGCAAATCGACACTGTAAAACTCCACTGCCAATCATGAGCGGACAGTGATCCACTGTGGTGACCCCTAACCGGGAAAAGCTGAAAGAAGAAGAAGAATGCATACTTTGGAGTTCAAGTGTCCCTCATAACATGCCATGTCTGCCCAAACTAACAAACAAATATGGTCCAAGGGGACTGGAAATGGGTATTTTGCATATGTCCTGGATTTGCATAACTGCAGAACCTTATAAATTTTAGTAATTACTGGCTTATTTTCACTAAATTTTATTTCATAAAAGAAACATTGCTGGGGGTATTGGAGTTAGAAGGAGAAAATCCCTTTGAATGTCTGAGCAGTATGTACTATAGAGTAAGACGGAATCAGAATCACCACCTCATTTAGACCCTACAAGATCCAATCTATGAACTATCCACACAAGTTAAACAGTATAAAACATCAACAATCATCCAGTCAGATTTATGATTTCAACATCAAAAGCTTCCATTGTGTTTTTAGGTCACACATACTCAGGAAAGGGACATGCCCTAAGCAAAGAAGGTGTGTAACCCCCTAGTTATTGTGTTCATATAAGAGGGTAAGCGGAAGTATGGGCTGGCAAAGTCCCTCACACAGGGGTGCAAAAGAAGACTGCACCACTCCTGTAATAATCTTTCAGTGTTTTTTTGTCTTGTCTCTGGATGTTGCCTTTTAAAGCTAATTGGATGATCATGAATAGTACTGCAGAGTTTGCAAATGGGATTTGGTAACCCCTTTATAATTAGCTAACATACTAGTCCATACAAGTACAGCAGGTTCTAATGAAAAATCACATAGTAGATTCATCTTCAGCACACTGGAAACTGGAAAATTTAAAAACTAAAAACATTTTATATTTTATGGCTTTAAGTGTGCAGTTTGTATCATTGTTTGCTGGTAACTTTACCTTTTCACCAATTCATTTCATTAGTTATATGTGCTGTTTTATATATTATGCAATGAACAAACCTGTGGTAAGCAGCAAAGATGTAATGGGCAAGATGTGCAAGGTATAAAGATACCATATTTCCAGCAAGCTGAAAGGCAGCAGTAAGCTTTTTGCAAAGTAGCATGACAAATGACCAAAGAGATGCATGATGAATAGCCACTGGATGAATCATATTGCCAATTGCCTGATCACTGAAAAGACCCCTTTATGAAAATAGGGCATGCCCCAAGGTGCTAAATACTCAAAGTAGTTTATATTTAGTTGTGGGTCTGGATAACTTCTCCTACTGTAAGGGAGGATACCACAAACTCCTCTACTCACAGGAATTTAGGTTGAATACAGTTCAGAAAATGGATTTGGTGAATCATGTTTATATGGACTCTCTTTTGTTTCTATGTGCTCAACCTTTTCTGTCATTTTTTTCTAAAGAGTTGGAAAGAAGTTAAATTAGTGCAGTACCTTTTAAGGACATTTTTACAACCGTCCTCACTCAGTAAGCAAAGCCAGTCTTTTTATCAAAGCAGGCTGGCTTCACAGCATAAAGAAATAAAGCTTCCTCATTGCCAAGGTAACCCATGATCAGCTAGTAACCTGGGAAATGGAGGAGCATAGGGGGTGGGGGAGAGAGTAGGTGTCATTGGCTTGCCCAACTCAGGAGGAGGAAGGCATTAGATCCACAATTAGATTGCCTTACAGTATAGGTGTATGATGGTGCAGGAGCAATATGGATCATGGCATGCACTCAGTCATACCAGATTTTCAATGCTGCACTAAAAATATGAAATCTCATTAAACGGTATGACACTGTATTCATTTTTTCATCTATATGTGGCTAAATTTTGTCAAGCTATACAGAAAGCCTATCTTAATCATTATGAATGTTGGTTGTTCTGAAATACAAAACTTCACACAAAAAAAGCTCAGAATTACATGGACTTGACAGATTCAACCACTAGTTAAATCTGAAGCAAAAAAATCTACTCAAAGCATGGATGATCACTTCCCATTTGCCCACCATGTAAGATGACCACTGTCCACACCATCTTTACAACACAGAGCCAAAAGCCAGTGGCCACTTCATTTTTCCACCTGTCTGAAGCTTCTAGAAATCTCAGGCTCATCTCTTAATCTGGGTCGCTAGTGCTAAAACTGGATACCTAATTTTTACACCAGTTATTTATTTGTGTTAGATAATGCTTAAGTAAATACTAAAGAAAAGCAGGCCATTTTCAAGATGAGGATTTAAAACTTTAGAAGAACCTTGGAGTCTGTAAGTAAGATATGCCGTGATTGAGAAGGCAACAGTATAAATTATCTTCCACTGGAGGGGCAGAGATTATAGAAATAAGATAAGACTTGTGGAACAGAAGGAATTACAACAATAATAAAAAAGGCAGCAAGTAGGGTGGTGAAATTAATATTTACAGTAGGTCTATAGAACATTGTAAAGGCTAGTAATATGATTTCAATACAATATAGAATGAAATGTACAGGTGTTAAAGCTTGTGGGGAATGGCAGAAGCAAGTGTTAAGCTAAGTACCATTCTACTCTTCAAGAATATAAGTGCAGACAGGGAGCCCACCCCACTCATCATTACCAAATCCACTATCTTAAAACACCAGATACCTCTTCCAGCTTCTTCTTAAATCCAGAGAAACCAATAAACTAGGAGTCCTTTACCTACAGCCATGCAGTGTGAAGGAACCACTACAGTTCAGCTCTAGTTTACTTAAAGCCATTTCCTCCAAAGTCCAAAAGCAACTATTATGCATGGTTGTCAAGCCATCCTTCCCCACACACACACTTGATGCAGGATGTACAGCCACACCTCCCATCCATTCTAAAATATAAACAACTCTGGGGTTAAAACTCCAACTAGCTAGGATGAGGCAGTTTTATCAAATGATATTTCAGTTATTTCCTTCAAGAAATTGGATATGGCAAATCCTATCTCAGAATAGGAGACAAATACTTTAGCTACCCATGTGGAAGTTTCACTCCCTAATAAGTAAACTCAAACCTGAACATTCTAGAAATATTGGTCATTTAGAAGTGTAAAGGCTTTAATAAGCTTCAGTAGAATAAGTAATATTAAACCAAAATGTCTGAGTCTATAAGAATGTGTAGCATAGTGAGTAAAGTATTGGTTTTATAATTAGAGATTATGACTTTGAACCTGACTAGATCTTGACTGAGGTTGTGTTTCAAATCTTCTGACAAGCAATCTTAGTCTGACAGTTACAGCAGTACATTAATGCTAGACCCTATTAATGAGCTGCTGAGTTTGATTCCTTTAGCCTCTGTTTGTGTACCGTACGATTTTGTACAGTCACTTAACTAGATTGCTCTCAGGGGCATTTGGAAAATTGAATAGGCTCCTCAATGGTCTCCTGGACAGCATGCTTAGTAAATACCTATGAACCTATTCAGATGTTTCAAACCTTTTTCTGCCATTTGTACACTCTCTTAGTCTAAAGTATTTACTTCTTAAGACAATGACAATATTTTCTGAATTCTATTAGTTTCATCTCAGTCCCAATGATATGTTCTTTAAGAGTTACATTTTAGGAATCTCACCTGTATCCTTTCATTACCAACACAATTTTCCATAAAGTACCTCTACTGACAGACGCTAAGAAAATATCTCTATCAACTATATAGCAATACACATACAGTATAGATGCTCATGTCTGTGTGTGTGTGTGTGTGTGTGTGTGTGTGTGTGTGTGTGTGTGTGTGTGTGTGTGTGTGTGTGTGTGTATTATGAGTCATCTAATGCCTGTATCTGCATTCAAATTGCAGAAAAAAATTCAGTTCCTCAACGTTCAGTTGAAACTGTATAAACCATAAGCCAAAAGCTTTTTTATGGTTAACCCCCCTGCACATCCTAATGACAATGCCTGCATCCCCCACAGCCTCACTACTTATATATACTGTGATGATGTGATTATTGTCATCTGTGCCGGGGTGAATAGGACAGTGGATGTGTAACATATGCCAGCAAAGTTAGCTGGAATTTTATAAATAATTTTGTGTCATTTGACTATCACACTGACTTGTACAGATGCTTGTGTTAAAGATGTATCAACAGTGTTATTTTAACTGATTAAATGTTTATGTTTAAGCAAAGAATTCTGTAAGGGAAGAGTAGAAGTTTTTGAAATTGCCCTATAGCTTACAGATACTGCAACAGATATTAGCAAACCTCTGAGTGTGAATTGTACCAGTCAGGTGATCAAATGTGATGTCATTCTATAACCAGCACTGAGAGGATGGAAGTCACACAGCATTTTGTTTTGTTTTCTTTGAAACCTGATATAAAATATATGTGACAGTTATCACAGTCAGTTAACTATTTTTTAGTTCAGTTTAGTTAGAAGCTCATCACTTTGTCTTGTGGAAGTAAGCATCTCAGCATCTAATCTTGCCTTTCTGTATTAACTAAGTTAGGTAGGGAACAGTTATTTTTTTTAGACAGTCAGGAAATAAAGTAGTGTTTTTTCTGCATCTGTTTGAATCTGTCCAACTGTGTTATTTTTATTTGTCCTGTGACTGAAACTCTGGTGTTTATTGTATTTAGATATTTATTATTTTCATGTTTTCTATTTTATTATTTATTATTAAATAATTTTATGCCTTTCATTGTGGTTGGTCTTTTAGAGAATACTTTTAACATCTTGAGAGTACTTGTGCTTATTTTACTGACACCTTGGTCACTCTGAAAAGCCTGGCTGCTTTGGTTACACTCTACCATTTATATTAGTATTGATTTTACTCAGTATAATTGGATATCCTTGTAAGAGCCTGAGTGTAGTTGACTGGTGGCAGCATAGTTGCCTTATATTCTGGGCAGAAGGGGTACAGCTAGTAAATCTGTACCAGTCTTTCCCAGAAGTGTGCGTGAAAATCAAATACCCAGGTGTTGGTGTGTCAGCTACTTGAAACTGGCACACAGTGCTCCATAGTGCATCTTGTTTGCGATCTGAAAAGACAGAGTCCTGTCTCAGGTCTGGAGCATGTTCCCTGCATGCTCTTGGGGAGAACTGTGTTTGATGCAGATGGCTGCATTTGAAAATACTGTGTTAATCCATTCCTGTTTTTAGAGACCTACTCTCATTGGTTTGGATGGTGAGAATTAATGCTCCTTGATTACTGGCATGGGATAGAGAGGTCATCACATATTGGTGTCACAATGGTGGGATATTAATTGAATTTCAGTAGCCTGTGGGCAGTTGTCACTGAAGGTGTGTGTACTCTCAACAGCCGCAAGGTAAACATTCAGAGTTTCATTTTCACAACAGTTTTATTTATTTCTGTTAGTTTAGGTAAAGGTGATAAAGGATAATGAGGGAAACATACTCACAAGTGAGGAGAGTGTGTTGAGCAGATGGAAGGAGTACTTTGAGGGGTTGATGAATGAAGATAATGAGAGGGAGAGAAGGTTGGATGATGTGGGGATAGTGAATCATGAAGTGCAATGGATTAGCAAGGATGAAGTAAGGATAGCTATGAAGAGGATGAAAAATGGAAAGGCTGTTGGTCCAGATGACATACCTGTGGAAGCATGGAGGTGTTTAGGTGAAATGGCAGTGGAGTTTTTAACCAGATTGTTTAATGAAATCTTGGAAAGTGAGAGGATGCCTGAGGAATGGAGAAAAAGTGTTTTGGTACCGATTTTTAAGAATAAGGGTGATGTGCAGAGCTGTAGTAACTACAGATGGATTAAACTGATCAGTCACAGCATGAAGTTATGGGAAAGAGTAGTGGAAGCTAGGTTAAGAAGGCCGGTGATGATTTGTGATCAGCAGTATGGTTTCATGCTGGGAAAGAGCACTACAGATGTGATGTTTGCTGTGAGAGTGTTGATGGAGAAGTACAGAGAAGGTCAGAAGGAGTTGCATTGTTTTAGTAGACTTAGAGAAAGCATATGACAGGGTGCCTAGAGAGGAGTTGTGGTATTGTATGAGGAAGTCAGGAATGTCAGAGAAGTATGTAAGAGTGGTACAGAATGTGTACAAGGGTAGTGTGACAGTGGTGAGGTCTGCGGTGGGAGTGACAGATGCGTTTAAGGTGGAGGTGGGATTACATCAAGGATCAGCTCTGAGCCCTTTCTTATTTGCAATGGTGATGGACAGGTTGACAGACGAGAGCAGACAGGAGTCCCCGTGGACTATGATGTTTGCAGATGACATTGTGATCTGTAATGAGAGTAGGGAACAGGTGGGGGAGACCCTGGAGAGATGGAGATATGCTCTAGAGAGAAGAAGAATGAAGATCAGCAGGACTAAGACAGAATATATGTGTGTGAATGAGAGGGAGGATAGAGGAATGGTGAGGATGCAAGAAGTAGAGGTGGCGAGGTGGATGAGTTTAAATACTTGGGATCAGTAGTTCAGAGTAATGGTGAGTGTGGAACAGAGGTGAAGAAGAGAGTACAGGCAGGATGGAGTGGGTGAAGAAGAGTATCAGGAGTGATTTGTGACAGATGAGTACCAGTAAGAGTGAAAGGGAAGGTCTACAAGAGGGTAGTGAAACCAGCTATGTTATATGGGTTGGAGACAGTGGCATTGACAAAAAGGCAGGAGTTAGAGCTGGATGTGGCAGAATTCAATATGTTAAGATTTGCACTGGGTGTGACAAGGGTGTACAGGATCAGGAATAAGTATATTAGAGGGTCAGCCCAGGTTGGAAGGTTTGGAGACAAATCCAGGGAGGCAAGATTACATTGGTTTGGATATGTGCTGAGGAGGGATGCTGAGTATATTGGGAAAAAGATGCTAAGGATGAAGCTACCAGGTAACAGGAAAAGAGGAAGGCCTAAGATAAGGTTTATGGATGTGGTGAGAGAGGACATGCAGGTGGTTGGTGTGACAAAGCAAGATGCAGAGGACAGGATGAAATGGAAACAGATGATCCGCTTGTGGCAACCCCTAATGGGAATAGCAGAAAGAAGATGATGATGAGTTTAGTCAGGGAAAGCAAACAAAGATGTCATCATAGGTTTATAGTAAGCTGACAATGAACCAGTTGGCCAAGATATGCAAATCCAAAGGGCTAGTAAATGCTAACCGGACTAAAGAAGAAATTATTTCAGCCTTAATCACAGTGGCAGTGCAGACCAGTGGCCAGGAGGACACCCAGTCTGGTGATGGAGATGTGCAACCTTCAGAAACAGGCTTGTTTACCTTTTACTCAGAGGACTTAAAAATCTGTCTGGAGTTAAATAGGCTTGAACTGGAGGCTGAAGAAAAGGAGAACCAGCGTCAAAATGAGACTGAAGAAAAGGCGAAGCATCAGCATGAACTGCAACATTCTGAGACCAAAGAGACATTGTGTTTTTTTTGATATTGAAGAGAGACTGTGGCATTCGGAGGCTGAAGAAAAGTTGTAGCAGTATCAGCATGATGTCCACTTCTTGAGCATTCCCATACTTAAGGCTCCCTAATGTTTCCTTTTTTTTTCTGAACATCTTCTTAGATATCTGCTTACCAGTGGCACCTAAGCAACCCATATAAATAAATGCTTCAGTGTTTTGTGTGTATTCCAAGATTTTTGTACAAGTTTACTTGTGAAAGCCTTTAATATACAAAACAAGAGGACAGCCAAGAATTAAATGCCATCACAGTAAAAAAAATATAGCCTTTACTACCTAATGAATTGAACAATATTGTTTTTTCATCTGCAAATCACGGAATCATATTAATTTCACATGTTCTCTTCTTTAAATGAAGAAAAAAAGAATGCAATTTATTTGGCCTTGAGTATACTGCCAACTTGTATCCTTATCTAGCCATTCTTTTTTCCTGGGTCTATATTATAACATTGAAGTCTTACAACTTTGAATGTTATAATATCGAACCCAGTAGAGTGAACGCTGGAAATAGTGAAACTGCAGAACACCAAATACTTTCCTAGGGAAAGTATTTAGTGGGCCATTTCTGCAGATTCACTATTTCCTCAACTGTGGAGCAAAGGTTATGGACCGGGTTAAGGTAAGTGTGCTAACGAAGGTGAGTGTGCAATTTGGCACGGGTTAGGTGAGTTAGGGTTAGGGCGCGGGTCAGGTAAGTGTGCAATTGTGTGGACGTGAGGGTTAGGGTGGGGTAGGTGAGTTAGGGTTAGGGAGTGGGTAAGGTGAGTGTGCGATAGTGACAGACCTTAGAGTTAGGGTTGGGTTGAGGTAAGTGGATAGCTGGTGGTGTATGTATGGTTTAGTGTAGTGTTTTGTGAAGTGTGTGTGTGTGTGTGTGTGTGTGTGTGTGTGTGTGTGTGTGTGTGTGTGTGTGTGTGTGTGTGTGTGTGTGTGTGTGTGGGCTATTTATTTTGGTGTGCTTGTGTTTTGTGTATGTTTGTCAGAAAAGCAAATTTTTTCCCTGAGAAAAAATTTGCTATTCTGACTGTTCGGTATTCTGGTGTTTCGCTCTACTCAGTTCGATATTATAACATTAGAAGTTGTAAGACTTCGATGTTGTGATATAGACCCCTTTTTTCTTTACAGCTCTGTGAAGAATGTTTTACTCCACTAGTGTGCTAGACCTTTCTACATGGCCAGCTCTTCTCACATTCTTTAAGACACAGTTCTTTTTTATGTCATTTCTCTTAATTCTTTAATCATCTACTCTTTACAGTACTTACAGCTATGGTTCCTTGGTCTAGGTATGTGTATACTTTCCAATATCCTACTTTTAGAAATTAGAAGGTATCTGTAGTAATACATGTGCCTGCAGTTTTATCAGTTCCCTCTTCATATCAAAATGACTGATTATCCTCTGTTTATTTCTGTTTATTCAAATTTATGAAAATAGGAAGGAGTAAAATAGATGCTCATGCACTGTGAGGTACTAATGAAGCCAAGACCGTGGTTACTGCCTATAAAGGTAAGAAAGAAAACCTGTAGTCATTGCAATGCCAATTGTAAAGCATTAGTTCTATAATTTTATAGTACCAGCTGTCTAACTCCCAAATTAGACATAAAATGTCAACTCCCCATTCCTGGCACTGTGGGTTGTTAAGTGCCATCAAATCTCATCTGATACGTTTCACTATAATTTCAGCAAATAAGCACATTCAATATCCCTGTAAATTCATAACTTAGTGTTTTCCTTCTGAAGGGCACATGGTTACTCTTTCTCCTATCTTATTAGTCCTGCAAATCAAAACAGCAGAGTGCCCAGAAACTTCCATTCTCCATTTCATTGCTTTGACACATTTCTATAACATCTACAGCTTCATAATAATTTTTCTTAACATTATGAAGAATTTAAATGACATATTTTGTGCAATACAAAATAAATTATTCTGTTAACTTAAGCATCACAATTTAAACTTTAATGTACATACAAATAAGAATGCTTACTTTATAAATGCATTAAAGCACTCAAGAATGTGCATTGTATAGATATTGTTCATAGATTCATAGGTAAGTACTAGGCTATCTGCCCAAGGGCATTTATAAGCCTAGCCACAATGTGTTGGCTTTCACCACACCCTTAGATTAGTTCCCTGTGCCCCTGTCCAGCAGAGCCATTAGTTCCCTGTGCCACTGTCCCGCAGAGCCACTGCAGTGATCCCCGGGGTAAATTTTCTGTTTCCCATCCACCCGTCAAGGTTTCTCTTGAAGTGTGTTAGTGAGGGGCTCTGTCTGATATATATTGGAATCCTGTTCCAAAGCATGGGGGAGTCTCTGGGACAGGAATCTATCCCTCCAGCATGTCCTATTTATCGTTGTGGTGAGGTTTATATCTCTAGAGCGTGTGGATCTCCGGGATTTGTTTTTTTTTTAGGTGGAGCATGTCCATCAATTCTGGGTTGGACATGGCCTTGTATGTCAGGCAGAGATCACCTCCAAGTAAGTGGTATGCAACTGAGTACAGCTGCAGTTTCTTGAGTCGGGCTGCATATGGCATCTGTTTGAGGCCAGTAATCCTCTTAGTGAGGTACTTTTGTGGTCTTTCCAGCTGTTGCAGGTGTCTTGTAAGGTACATCACAAATGGGGCGTTGTATTCTATGATGGGTCTAATGAGTGATAAGTAGAGAGGCACAATAACCTCTTTTGTTCTAGATGCGAACCCTTTTGTGATTAGGTGGGCCACATAGAAGGTTACATTCTCAAAAACTTGTAAGACAACGTCTCTGGGAGTATGCTATAATATGAACAATGCACACCTTTCGATAATGCACTAGCTAGTATATTAACTGTGTTTACTTAATGAGATAGTTCTTCCTGTACTGATTTTATTAACTGTTCCCTTATCACCCCATTCTCTGCTACTGCAGTTTACTGTGACTCCAGTCTTCTAATAAAGCACTAGCAGTTAATTCCTATTAGATCTTCCACATCGCACTGTGAAGTAAAACCATTCCTTTAATGTAGCATCGTAATGTAATACTTTGAGTATAATTATATAAATCGATTAACACCTAGGAGCATGGAGGCTCAATCTGCTCTTGTCCAGTCAGGTAGTACTGGATATACAGAGGCAGTACAGGGATTGTCCCATTGTTTCCTAACAACCCCTAACTCCTAGATGTCTCTAAATAAATCTGTGAGAGCTGCACTTACCTACTCAGATGGGAGGTACATTTCATTACTTCCAAATCTATCAATAAACAACAGCATACCTATACATTTACTTATGCTGAAAATGTCAAAAATCCATATCTTAGCATCCCAGGTGTCTACTTAGAACATCTTAGAAAATTTAAGGTTACATTACTTTTTATACTTCTATGTACACATAAACTCTACATGAAATGACCAAGACTGCAAGTCTGGGACCCTAAAGACACATAGCGCTGCTTCAGATCCTGAGACACACTTGCACTGTACACACTAGTCTGGATAAAGAAAATGTTGTGGTGAGTTGTTTCTCTGGTGCTAGTACCAGGGATATTAAAAGGACCAAGAGAACCTTTCATCATCCTAAATATGAATATGAACATGTTGTTGATCTCATATGGGGTGAATATAATTTGGTGCTGTATCCTAAAGAAGGTACAGCAAGACTCAGTTGACCTCACCATCTGTATCTCTGAGAAAGATAAAACCACTAGTGCTTAGCAGTATTATTGTCTGCATCAAAAATGATTACTAAGTTCAAAGGAAAAAGTAATTAGCTGCAATGACTGGCATATAAGTGTTGTCATTCTAGGAGGATCTAGTGTGTATCTGCCTGGAAAGAAATGGTCAGCAGACCCTCCAAAACTGTTTAGGAGGCAAACACCTCTCATCACATGGCTTTTTCACTCTGTTAAAATAATATCAGGGTTGCTGTGCTCAATGCTCGCAAATTAAGCAAAAAAGTTTGAACTACAGTCCTCCCTCATAGGACCATTGGAAGTTACTAGACTAATGGCCCTATGGCCCTTACAAGCCTAGCCAAGTTCTACCCTTATTTCTACGATCAGCACGTAATGTCCATGTCCAATAGGGACAAGGTGGAACCCCAGGTCTGAATTTATGGTTACCAATCCAGTCATCCACATTGGGTTTAAAGAGGGCCAATGAGGTGCTCTGTTTGACATGAAATGGGAGTCTGTTCCAAAGGTGTGGTAACCTCTGTGAGACAAATCTGTCCCTCCAGCAGGTTCTATTAATGTCTCATACCAGGTTAAGGTCTCTAGAGTGAGTAACCCATGTACCATTTGACTTACGGATATGCAGCATTTCCAGTAAAGTAGGGTCAGAGATTGCCTTGTATGTAAGGCAGAGATCACTTCTGAGAAGTCTGTATGAAACAGAATAAAGTGACAGTGATTTCAGATGATCCACTTAGTACAGATGCTGAAGACCTTGAATTTCCCTTGTGAGGACCCTTTGTGGTTTCTCCAATTGCTCCAGGTGCTTGGAAAGGTACGTACCAAAAGAGGCATTATATTCAATTATTGGCCTGATGAGAGAAGAGTACAGGGAGGTTATAACTTTTTTTTCATACATGAAGATATTCACTTGTGTGCTGTTACAAAGACTTAATTTCAGGATAACATAGCATGCCATTCGTATTGGGCTGCAATGGTTATCCGGTAGTTAGGATGAATGGGAATGGTGGGGAGCAGATACAGTTTTATCAGGAACTCTCTTGGGTCCTGTCAAATCTTATAGAATGCCACTATTGAACTTTTACAGATCCTAGTGTATCTCAACTAAAGCATGTACCATATCATTGCCAACTACAGGTCCCCTTCTATGTCTCTTCACAGCAAACTGAGCATCTAAATCAACTCAAAAAGCTACCCATTAAGCAAATGGGTTTATTTTGAGAAAAGAGCCATAGCTAGCTGTTCTGCCACCTCCCTGTTCTGGTAGCCACCTCCCATAATCCTATTCAAATAAAAAAAACATTCTTCTCCTCCAAGTTGTGATGCGAAAAAAAATGTATTCTGACTTCAAGGAGCTTTTCAGGAAAAAGAAAACAAGGTTCTTCTTTCAGTGTTTGTAGCAATGCAGCTTGCTACATTCATTCCACACACGGACTGCTAAAGGAAAAAACATTTTTCTTTCAGTAAGTGTAGCAAACCACTTGCTACAAATGTAAAAAATGGTTTACTATGTTTATTCCACACATGGGGTTCTGAAGCCATAGTGCTGCAAGAGCTTCACCCCTGACTACAAATACAATACCTGCACTTAAATGCCAGTATTGTGCTACCACTGATCCAAATCTATTGATTGATACCACTGAGACCTTGCCCCCAGGGCCACTGCTCTCTTCAACCCATCCTAGTTATGGTACTGATTTTGGGTGACTACCTTTTAATCAACTGGCTAGCCTATACAACCAACAATAGAAGTTGTTCAGAAGTGGATTCATTTTGTAAACACCAGGCCTCTAATGCAATTTGTGCCGCCTCCACTAGGGATACACCCCTTCTTGATCATGTCATTACTAACAGCTCCACATTCTGTACTACCCCACATGCCACCACTTCCCTAGTTAAATCAGATCATCAGGCAGTAACTTTTGTCCTGAATACAAGCCTCCTAGCCCATAAAAAACCTACTGTAAAGCAAGGTTTTTCTAAATCCACCTTACTGCTACTAACAGTTACCCTGGACAACCACAACTTGGACATTCTAGTAAAAACAAGCTGATTTATGTATCACCCATGTTCTAAAACCCTACAAAGTGTACAAAGTTGTCAGAGAAGCACCACAGTTCAGTTTTAGGAATGGGTATCACTGAAGAGGCAACTTAGCTATAAGAATATGAGATTGTTATATACCCCCTTCACAACTACAAGGGACATGTCCCTGCATGCATTGCAAAGCCTGTAAATATATTCAAAGTGGGAGTTTGTTTGTACACTCCACAGTGAATTTTTCTATAGAGACTACACTTTATGCAGATTGTGCAACTAAAGATTTGGTTTATTTTGCCTTTTGCACAAAGTGCTTTATGTTTTATGTAGGGAAGATGAATAGGTCCCTAAGGGAGAGAGTTTTAGAACATGTAAATGACATGAAACACAATAGGATAAAGAGTGCTTTAACTGTACATGTGTCAGAGTTTCATCAGGGACATGATTTTAAATTTTTAGTTCTTGAGATTTTAGAAGTCAATAAAAGAGGTGATGATTTTAAAAATCTCACTGATAAGAGGGAGCAAGACTGGACTGTATGCCTTAATGTGGATAGGCCCTCTGGTTTGAATGAGCATATTACCTTGAAACCTAAACTTAGGGCTCGTCCACTCTTGCATTAATTCAATATACACACATATATATGTTTATTTTCATAAGTAAATAAAATTCTTAGGGATATTTCAATATTTTTATATTTGTTTTTCACATTTTTTATATTTTCTTTATATTTTGATTATGATGTATACAACTGGTGTGATTTTATTATGTACTAGAGAATGTTTAGAGAGCTTCTAGACTGATTAATTGTTAGGTGCTAGTGATTGGCTATTTTGAGTTTAAATAGGTGCAAATGTAACACACTATTAGGTCTAACGAAGCAGTTTGTTAACTGTAAAAGCACTTACCAACTTATTGTAATTGATTTTATGTTTTGTTTTTTCTATATTAAAGTTTTACAGTTTATTTATCCTCAGCCTTGGAGTTCACCTAGGTCATTATTTTTTTTCTTGGACACTGAAACTAGATACCAAAAAAATGCATTACAGTATCCTTTGGAAAGTCATCTATCCTAGCAATTACCACATTGAAAACTGCCCCTAACAGTTGACAGAGTTGTTTGGGATTTGGAAACTTATGTAGACAGTGACTTAACTTTCAACCAGTATGTGTCAGCTGTAATATGAAAGTCCTTCTTTATGGTGTAATGGGTGTATGTCATATGATTGCAAGGTCATATGATCGAGTTGCACAAGATCAAGTCTCAGAACATCAAACTGGCTTATCCAATGGTTGCCTATATTTTTTGGGGTCAGGTGTTTGCCCTTTCTAAAGTGGAGCGATTTCAAACCTGGTATATATAATACTTATGAGGTGTGAAGAGTACAGGTGGGCTTGCTTTCCTGCAAAAAACACTTTTGTTTGTGTTCCCAGCTTCCTGAGGGGAAGACAGTTTGATATTCTGAGACTCAATCTTGTGCGACTCAATTATATGGTCTTGCAATCAAATGACATAGATCCTGTGCAGTTTATAAACAAAGGGATTGTGTCTAGATCTAGAGATGTCATTGTCCTATTTTTCTCAGTCCTCGTTAGGCCAGTCATTGAGTATAATGCTTCCTTTGGCATGTATTTGTCCAGACACATACAACAGCTGGAACTCCCAGAGACATACCTTACTAAAAGGATATGAGGTCTAAACAATATGTCCTACATGGACTAACTCAAATCCCTGTCACTTTACTCAGTATCCTACAGACTGCTAAGACGCGACCTGTGTCTGGTATACAAGGCATCCTCTAACCCATTACTGAAGGACATACTGCACATCATCAAGTCAAATGACATTAGAAATACTTGGTCTAGAGATATAAACCTCTTCTGCAACATCAAAAGAATGGTTCAGAAGCACAAGTATATCTTGTATAGAATACATCTGCTCTGGAACAGACTCCCTATCCAAGTAAAATAAAACTTATCCCTGTCCATATTCAAGTGCATCTTATGGATGGGCAATAAATCACTTACCCCAATACCGCATCCTCTGTTAGTACTGGACAGAGACAGCTGCTAACAGCTTTATCCCATGCATGGGTCCCCCAAATTATACATGGAATGACCCCAGTTATTCTCAAAAGGGGTAATAAATATTTTTGTATTTTAAACTCTGCTCGGACAAAGTCTTGTAGTTTAATTCACAGTTGTGGCAGAACTGCGTACTACTACCAGATTTGTGCCTTTAACTTTTATTACTACATTTTTCCATAAACAGTGTTACTGTTAAATTTCTGCATAGTCTGGTGCCTTAAACTGTAGTAGTTCAATAGTGACAGAATTATTTCTGATCTAGTCTATGCTTTAGTACTTTTATAATCTGCTTATCATCTACTGCTTGCATCCTGTGCTGTCCATCCCCCAATAACACATTAAGCTAAAGTTTCTGAAAGAGTTCCAATATTGCCTATATTTGATTGGATGTCTGTCTAACTAGCCTATTTCCAGCAAAGAACTACCCCCACCCAGTGTATTTTATCCAAGACCTGGAGAGGTGTGGAATTGTGAGTAACTAGCTTTTTATCAAAAATGAAAGAGAATTAAATTATTGTAATTATTTCAATTTTACTTGAATATTTAAGTGCACTTATAGTGACCTGTTTGTTGATACTGCTTTGTGCCTTTCTGCGGTGTTATATCTGATTGCATTTTTAGTTTTTTCAAGCTATCTGTTTGTATTTTAAACCCTGCAGGGCCAAAGGCTTGAGGTTTAATTCACAGTTTTGTACTTTAATAATTTATTACTGCATTTTTCCATGAACAGCATTATTGGCAAATTTCTTCATCACCTGATGCCTTAAACTGTAGTAGAAGTTAAACAGTGAGAGAATTATCTCTGCTCCAGTATGTGCTTCAGTGCTTTTATATTCTGCTTATCATTTAACTGCTTAAAGTGGCATTCTACGTCTGCCTCATCCCCCATTAACATTTTAAGCTAATGTTTCTGAAAGAGCTCCAGTATTCCCTTTATTTGATTCTTAACCTCTGTAGCTAGTCTGCTTGTTTCTTGATACATTCTCATACTTCTGTTGTTGTTTGCCCTCTACTCCTTATGATTATCTGATTTCCAAAGCCCCTCCCTCCCCTCTTTCATTGCTATTGTTGTTGTATAAGCTGTTTATGTACTCTTCCCATTCATTGTTTTCCATAGACCCATGATACTGAGTGCCTCTCCAGCAAACCAGTATTGTTCTTGTGTAAACCTCCTTTACTACACACTATCTCCTGTTCATTTTCTTGAAGCTCAGAAAAGCTTGTAGTCCTAGCTTGCATTCCTGATCTGTTTTATTGGTTCCACTTTATAATCTTGAAATACTGAAATCTCGAATTTCA
Source organism: Protopterus annectens (assembly GCF_019279795.1). NCBI lineage: Eukaryota > Metazoa > Chordata > Ceratodontiformes > Protopteridae > Protopterus > Protopterus annectens. The sequence goes on from NC_056734.1 coordinate 192,055,669, forward strand.
GTATCTCAAGACCATATAGTCGAAAGCTTGAAATCCCCAAACCCCAAAACAGCGAAACACAAAATTGCGAACATAAACACATCATACACCACACAGCACATACACCATCCTACCCACACTACAACAAATAAACAAACAAAACACACACAAACACAAAAACACAAATCAACAAACCTACACTACATATAAGCAGGGGGGCATGACCCCCTGCACTCCCATGTGGAGGCCTGTGTGCCCCCCTCCCCCCTACTTATATATACTAATTCCGAGATCACACCAAACAGAAAAAGACAGCAAACTCATCAGTATACACTCTACAGTACCCTCACACACACACACATCACAAATATACAAACACCACCACTTTCAACACTTAAACATTCATACTTTTACCTGCCTACCCTAACCCACACATAAAACGTCCAAACACACTCACATACACTCAAGCACATAGCTAAAACCCTAAAAAATGCTCACTTTCCTTACATAGCAGCCACATCCACACACTAAACCGTACATGCTGCACATACTACATCCCGTGTCAAATACTGGAACACCATAACTGTGAATTCGACATTGCCGGATTTGTGGTTCTGGAGTTTTGCGATTTTAAAAATTCAACTTTATGGTCTCAAGATACTGAAATTCGAGATTTCGAGATGATAAAGTGGAAGCATTTTATTGTATCCACTGCCACCCAGGCAAAGTTAAGTACCTTTGATTGTTAAATCACACAAGTTATTTTGAGTGATCACTTTTGTTTCCTTGTTTCATTTGTGCATTTCACAGATTTTTTTTTTTTTTTTTGCAAAACAGTTGCTCTTTCTCTCACTGTTACTGTCTCGAAGTTACCTTCAGCAAGGGATTTCCAGTTATTTGTAAGAGTGGTTTGTGTTATTATTGCAGTTGTGGGTCTCTTCTGCTGTGTTTTTGCATCGGGAGGACTAGGTTTATTCATCTTGTGGCAGGAGGTGCTGCCTGGTCTATCTGAGTTGGAAAGTACACATAAGGACTCATAGTGTAGTCATTTTATTGGTCAGAGGGCTCATTATTTAGTTTTCTGGTTTTTCTGTAATGCTATAAATTTTGCATGTTTTTGTGGGTTTGCAGTGCCCTGTACAGCAGCAAACACCTAGAAAGAATTTTTCTCTGCAGAACAGTCCATAAAACTGTGACCTGTAAAGCAGCAATATACAGCAAATACCTTGTGTGCCAAGAAGCGTATAGCAGCTAGACGGGCATCAAGTGGCAATACCTACAGATTTAGTAGAATTTGGTATTGTGTAAACATTAAAGTTAGGGAGGGTGGCCTAATGGTTAAGGTGTTTGCCTTGCAAGCACAAGGTACAGGGTTTGAGTCTCACAAGGGATAATTGGCTAGGCTTAAAATGGCTCGCAAGGGCAGTTAGCTTAGTACTAATCTATGAACCTATGAACCTAGTAGAATTTAGTACTGTTTAGCTTAATCTGCCCCAGTAAAGCACCCTTATTAGTCTGCAAAATCAAAGCACCCTTAATAGCCTTCTAAACCCAATACACCACCCCCTTGTAGCTCATAAATCAAAGGACTGGACAGTATGGCTATGCACTTTCCTAACTTCTGTGTAGCCAGCTGGGTAGTTATGGGCATCTGAAACAATGAAGCAATTGTCTCATGTTTACTGACAACTATTTAATCCTTAAAGAATCAGACATGGTATGAGAGGTATACTTGCACAATAACACTGAAGGCTAAACTCTTGCAAAGTCCAACATCAGGTTTTCAAAACCACACACACAACACCCACTTCAAATAGCACAAATCACACACATAGGCTATCATATGCTGAAACACATAAAAGCAATCTTCCTAAACAACAAAAATCACCTAGAGGCACTTAGAAAAAATCAACATGTAACACCGCACATACTGTCCAAAACACTAAGCCCTTAAGGCAAGCAAATGCACTTCTTAGGATTCTCGTCACAGGGAACTCCATTGTAAGATATACTGATGCCCCTCTAACCAGTCTGTACAAAGAGAAGATAACTGTTGCTTGCTTATCTGGATCAGAATCTGCCAAATCACTCATGCACTCAAGTCATTATGCCACAGGTACCAGTATGATTACATCTGATTCCATCATAGTCCATTGTAGGTGGAAATAACCTGAGATGTCCCTCCCTGGAATGTATGAAGATAGACATTATGGAGTTTTCAGACTATGTGTCTCAGGCTGGTATGAGCCTAGCATTGAACAGCATATTACCATCACCGAGGATGATACCACAATATGAGCAAAAAATTATTCATTTCAACAAACTGGCTGTCTTTCTGGTGTCATTCTACGGGGATCCAATATTTGTCAGCTTGGAAGGACATGGTCAACAGGCCATGCTCCTTTGCCAAGGATGATCTTCACCTTCACATCTAGGCTTTTGAATGCTGGCTAAGGATTTGGCAACCCCCATAATGCTAAATTGACAAACCTACAGACATAGCAAAATCACCTGAACAGAACCTCTTAGCATTACTACTCAATGCCAGGAGCATAAATAAAATAATAAAAAAAAAAAAAAAATACTCCCTTCAAGCCCTCCTCACACTCAAGAATATAGATATCTGAGTAGTTACCAAGACATAAGCAGCTGAGTACTCTGCCAGTGCAAGGTTTCAGTGCCTTCCACACTTTTAGACCAGTAGCTGCACAGACAAGGATTAAAGGTGGAGGTGTATCAGTATACATTAACACCAAGCATAACTCTAGGTTGGTCAATCAAGATGATGTGCTGAATTTCCTCCCCATGCAGATCACCATAGACAAAATCTCGGGTTCACTACATAATCTCAAAATTTTGAAATATCGAATTTCAAAATCTCGAAACCATATAGCTGAAATCCCTAAATACTGAAAGACCAGAAGTGCGAATTTCAAAATCCCAAAGTTCGGAGATGTTAAAGTAGCGCTTCTGTTGTTTCGGTTTGTGAATGGATAGGTGGAAGGTCAGGTAAGTATCTATGTTTAAGTGTGCTGGTTAGGGGCTTTAGTGTGTGTGTGTGTGTGTGTGTGTGTGTGTGTGTGTGTGTGTGTGTGTGTGTGTGTGTGTGTGTGTGTGTGCGTGTGTGTAAGTGTGTGTGTTGTGATTGTGATGTGTGTGTGTGAGAGGGGAATGTAGGTGTGTGGCTGTGTTTCCGTGTGTTTGTCTGTGTAGTGTGACCTTGGAGTTACAATATTTAAGTAGGGGGTGTGGGGGATGCAGGCCCCCACATGGGGGGTGCAGGGGGGCTTGCCCCCTTCTTATATGCAGTGTAGGTTTGTGTGTTTGTGTTTTGGGTGAAGGTGTGTGTATACATGTGTGTGGTGTATGTTTAGTGTAGTGTTCGGGATTTTGAAATTTGCGCTTCTGGTCTTTCGGTATTTAGGGGTTTCAGCTATATGGTCTTGAGATTTTTAAATTCGATATTTCAAAATTTCGAGATTATGTAGTGAACCCAAAATCTCATACTACAGCCTAACCAGCTATAGGTCACCCTCCATGTCCCAAAAAGCTCAAAACGCATACTTAGATCTACAGGAGATACTTACCATCCAAACCAACATCATACTCATGGTAGACTGTAATTAGTCCTCTATAGATTGGGAATCTTACATGACCTCAAATCTATAGGCACAAAGATTCCTGGACTTCCTAAATACAAACACCCTTAAAAAAATGGTGAATATGCCAACTAGAGGCTCCAAAATACTAGACCTTGTGTTCGCAAATATGAGAAAATGCAGCACCCTTCCCCCATGGTTCATCCTCCGTGATAAAGTCTGACCATAAAGCTATCTCCTTCTGAATCAAAACCAACTCCATAATCCCATTAAAACCAGTAACAATTAGGAACTATTCCAAGGCAATTTACCTGTTATTAAGTGATGCTTTGTCAAAATCAAATGCCCCTCCAAACCCTAGAACATACCAGCTTATACTGAATTGTTTTCAAAATTCTGTACAACCATGTCGATGGCTGCACAGAGGCTCCTGTACCTACCAGACATAAGAAAAGAGCTAGCCCCATAAACAAAACTGCTTTGGAACCATTCCAAATTAAACAGGATATAAAAAAAAGGAAAAAATAATATGGCAAAAATCAGGAAGGGTAATTCTCATAAAGATAAAAACTCTCTCATCAAAGCAAATAGGTAACTAAGGAGGCTCATTATGTCAAGAAAAAGACAACTTTGAGGTTAAGATATCCTCCCAGCTGAAGGAAAACTATAAGGTCTTCTACAGCTATGTCAGAAACTTCAAGGGCAGCACACAGCAGTCTGCTAAATTGGTGGTTAATGATGCCACAGTCACCAAGCCTAGTGATATAGTGAACCTGTTAGTGGATAAATTCAGTTCCAGTATTACCGCCTCTCACCCTCAACAATCCCCCCAGTAATACTTTCAAACATAACCCCTCCAACTATAACTTGGGAGCATGTACTGGTTGGACGCACTAAAGCCAAGACCATGGCTTCAATGGGTTGTGATAACATCACAGTATGTCTTCTGAATAGTCTAAAAAGAGAATAATTAGGACCCCTGGAGTTATTATTTAACAAAACAAGCTTTGTGCCTTGTGAATGAAGGACTGTGATGGTCATCCCCATTCATAAGGGAGGACCCTCAAGAGATCCTGAAAACTACAAACCAATCTAACTTGTCTTATTTGCAAAGCCATGGAAAGAATTGCCATAGAAATTATCAACAAAGACATAGGAGACCTCCAGACACTGCATCCATCCTTGTTTGGCTTTGTTAAAGTTAGGTCATGCTTACTGAATATGGTGATCTTCTTTGAAAAGGGAACTAAGGCAATGGATGGGGGGAAGATGGTTCATGCTGCCTACCTTGATATGGCTAAGGCATTTGTTACAATGCTCCACTCAGGCATTGTCAATAAACTTAGCAAACTAGGCATAAACCCCTTTATAACATGATGGATAGCTACCTGGCTGACTATTAGGAGCAAAGAGGTTAGAATCGGTAAGACCACCTCCACAAAGAGGTCGGTCAGCAGTGGTGTCCCCTAGGGCTCTGTACTAGGCCCACTCCTCTTTGGCATCTACTTCTTAGATGCCAAAGTCAATGTCAAAGGCTTTTGGCTAACCAAGTTCACAGATGATTATAAATTGGGAGCAGTTATTGAATTCCCCCCAAGATGAGACCACCCTTCAGGAAAGTCTAATACACACAAGCACTTGGTGCCAAAGCCATGGCTTAAAGCTCAATAGCAAGAAATGCCACTTCAGGTAACTATGTCATCATTAAAACACCCTTAAAAGTCAATTCACTAATCAGGGATCTGGGAATTCATGTAGATAGCAGCCTGTCCTTCGACCAACATGTGTCCAAGGTAGTAAGAATATCCTTCTATGTTGCACAATTTGTAAACAAGGGCATGGCACCTAGGTCAGGAGTGGTCATCATACCACTGTACTTGGCTCTCATTAGTAAAGCAACAGTATCAGTTCAATGACAAGTCCGTTATTAATAAGCAAAACTGACAAAACAAAAAAGTAACTGGAACCACAAGCAGGGATAAAACAATAGCTGTTTGTTCAAAAAGTATAAAGTCTACAACTTACTTGAAAAGCTGTTTTGTAAAAAGTAAGAGATATTTATTCCAAAAGTTTAAAATCCACCGTTTACTTAAAGAGTTACGTTGCAAGTGCAAATAACACTTTCACCTAGATAGGCTTCTTCAGGCAAAAATCTGAACAGCTGATTGTGTTTAGCTTATATAATCAAGATGTAGTCACATGATCAAATCACAAGTTAAAATTGTAGTCAAATGATAAGATTAAAATAAAATATAAAAGGTGTATAAAATAATGTGTAAATAATATTTAAAAAACAATGAACAGTTAAAAATAAAAAGTAAAAAAATAATAAGTGATAATACTACTTATGAAATTTTGATTTTTAAAACACGTAATATGGAAACAAATACAAGAAGTCCAGTGTATTTGAGTATGTAAATACTGCCAGTGGGTCTTGATGATAACCATGTCATTCAAGACAGGGAGTATGTGTGCCTTAAATCTAAAAATCCATTGCAGTTCTATCCTCTCTGTATGGAATTTTAAGTCACCCCCACCGAGCGGCACACGTATAACTTGCAAAATAGCAAATTTAAAGGTATGAGTTAGATCTGTATAAAGGGTATGTTTATACAAGGCATTTGTTTGAACACTTCTCCTGATGTCTGATATGTGTTGACCTATTCTCTCTTTTAGTTTTGTTTTTTGTCTTGCCTAACTTGGCTCTCATCAGGCCCATCATAGAGTATAATGCCCCCTTTAGTATGTACCTGAGGGTCTATGTTCACGCATCAAAAAAATTACAGCGAATGGCTAATAATCGAATGTTAAACAGTGAAAGTTTAAAGTACTGAAAAAGCTAAAACAGCAAGAAATTATTCATCAAATGGCCATAGCTCTCCAACAACCAGGAAGTACCAAGGTGCATAATGTAAGCGAAGGAAATCTTTTTAAAATTTGCCCTATTCCCCAACTGTAGTGTGATCTTGTCATTGGTATATATGGTTAGGGGGGTGTGGGGGTGCTGCCCCCCACCTTGGTTGGTTATGTTTGCGATGTTGGCCAACTATGGCCATTCAATTAATTATTTTTTGCTGTTAAGCTTTTTCGGTACTTTAAACTTTCACTGTTTAACATTTGATTATTAGCCATTCGCTGTAATTTTTTTTGATGAATGAACATTGACCCTGTACCTGACCAAAGATATTCAGCAACTGGAACATCCACAAAGGATCTTTACAAAAAGAGTACAGGGAGTAAGTACAAAGGCTTATGTTGATTGCCTCAAAGCCCTGACTCTTTACTCAGTATCATGCAAACTTCTGAGTGGTGATTTTTGCCTGGCATACAAGGTATCCCTAGACCCTATTTTAATTAATTTTTACACATCTACAAAACAAACAGCATCTGAATTACTAGATTAAAAGACCTTAACTTTGCTTGCAACATAAATAGGGCATGTTGGAGAGACAGATATGTTTCTCACAGAATTCCCATTCTCTGGAAGAGGCTCCCCACCCATGTAAAGCAGAGTTCCTCCCTATAGCTATTTAAGTGCAACTTGAACCCATGGATGGGTAATCGAAAATTCACCCCAGGTCCGGCTCCTATGTCTCTGATGGACAGACAGTTAGTAAATCACCCCTATAAATCAAATACAAATCAAATTTGTGGGTCACATTTGGGTTGCACGAGTAAGCTTATAAGGGCGCTACTGGTTGTTAGCCTAATATACACCTATGAACCTATAAACCTATGAACATCCTGGAAGAAAGCTGTTGTGGCTGTAATACCTAAAGATGACAAAGACTCATCAGATCCAGCTTCATATAGGCCTATTTCAATTCTAAACCATGATTGTAAAGTGTTTATGTCTATAAGGCTGAAAGAATGGCAAAGGTAATGCCAAAATTGATATGGATCAATGTGGTTTTGTGGAGGGGAGGCAAACATTTAACAACATGAATCATGCAATGATGATTCAGAGGGAAGCACGATATAAGAAAATACCACTGTTGGTGGTGGGTCTTGATGCAGAGGAAGCATTCAACAGAGTAAACTGGGATTTTATGAGTAGGAGAATGGAAGCATAATGTTAATTAGGAGGATATATGAGGTACTGGGGGAAAAATATAAAGTGGGAGTTCCTCTCTGATAAATTTTGTGTGAGCAGAGGAACCAGGCAGGGGTATCCTCTTTGCTCTTTGTTATTTGAGTTATATTTAGAACCACTGGCAAAGAAAATAGGGGGATCAGAAATTCAAGGATATAATTGGTATGGTAATCAAGAAAAGTTGACCTTATTTGCATATGGTATTATTTTGTACCTGATAAAACCAGAAAAGGACATTTCAGTGTTGTGGAACAATCTGAGAAAGTTTTAAGTCTTTTCAGGATTCAGAATTAATGAAGATAAAACAGACAATCGTTGTAAACACATGAAATGGTTCAGCAATACCCATATTTATGGGAGCATGATAGAATCAAGTATTTAGGAGTACGGATTAAAAAGGATTATGCTATGGAAGCTAAGGATAAGTGGGAAGAGACTAAACAAAGGGCAGTACAAGAACCGAGAAATGGATAGCAAGATACAAGCAGTGAAAATGTTTTTAGTCCCTTTAGTTTTAATCACAGGTCAGGCACATTATTATCAACCAGAGGAGAAGTTGTGGATAGCAGTTAATAAAGAGTTGAAGGATTTATCTGGGAGGTGAGGAGGGCAAGAGTCAAGTGGGATAAGTTGATCCTTTCAGTAGAGCAAGTTGGTTTGGGAGTACCTGATCTGAAGGAGTATTTTAGAGCTACACATTTAAAGCTTCTGTACATAGCACAAGCAGAAAACTATATTTCGAAGTGAAAAGGGATGGAGATGAAATGGGGGACAGCTCAAGAAATAAGGAGAAACTGGAATGTTGGATGCAGATCAAGAAATAAGGAGAAATTGGAATGTTGGATGCAGATCCCTAAGAAGAAGAAGAATAACCATACAGATTATTATATTCATAAAGCAGCAGAAAGCATTCTAAGAACTAGCCCAACACAGGAATGGAGAAAATAGTTTCTGTCAGTAGGGATGACTGCAATTAGGGGTACAGAGAATAAGCAAGAGGAGGCCAGAATTTACTGGAGAAAACTGACAAAGGAACCAAGGTATTAGGAGCAAATAATTAGAAAGGGAAAGGTAATATAATGGGAAGAGATTAAGAACTCATTTGGTCTGCAGGCTAGAGACTGTCTTCCCAATCAAGGATTAATATCAGAGTATTGGCTAAGAGAACAGAATAGAGGGATCCTAAGTGGAAGAGTGGTAGAGTCTTTAGTAGAATCTAGAAGAGAAGTTGCTGTTAAAAAAGGGTAGGGCATATAAAATATTGCATGAAAGCTACAGCAATCAATTGGAGGATGTTAGAATGGATTGGGAAAAGAGCTTGGAGAAGCAATTCATGAAGAAAGAATGGAAGGACATATGTATGGCTCCCAAATATGCATCAAAGTCTAAAAGATTTAAGATCTTTGCTTGTAAGTGTTTGCATAAGTTTTTTTTTGACCCAAGCAGACTCCCAAGAATTTTTCCTCAGGTAGATTGTAAATGTTGGGGGTATGATAGGAAAGAAAGAGATAACTAGGAACATGTTTTTTGAGGAATGTAATAAGTTGGCAGACTTAAAAAAATCTCTGAAGACTACTATCAGAACTACTGGGTAAACAAATTGGTGTAACTGAGGATTTCTTTTTTTGAGCTGTGATACAGAATCGGAATTGCCTAGATATAGTAAGGCCTTGCTGAGTCTAATTATGTTGACTGCCAAAACAGCAATTACTAGAAAATGGAAATCAAAGTCTAAACCAACCATACTAGAAGTGATGAATAGAGTAACAGAAATAAAAGAAATGAAGATGGAATCTTTAATAAAGGATAGGAACAAATTACATAGAAAAAACGAGAAATGTGGGAACAATACATGCAGAATAATGTTTGGGAGGAGGAGTGAGGTTTATGGGAAGGCAGGAATTAAATGAGCTCTGTAATGTTTGACTGGCAATGAGTCTATAGAAGATGATAAGTGTTGTATAATGTTTGCAGCTTAAAATATGTCAATATGTTTTTTTAATTACATAAATGTATATAAATGTATGGCTGCATATTTCATAAGTGATAATTCAGTAAAGATGTTTCGTTTATAAAAAAAAAAAAAAGAAGAAGAAAATAATTCTGTGTTGCCCAACGTATAGGTAAGGGTATGTCATCCAGGTCCAAAGAAGTTATAGTACCACTCTATCCAGCCTTTATCAGACATGTCATTGAATACAATGCTCCTTTGGCAAATATCTAACCAGACACATGCAATAATTGGAGCACTCACAAAAGCTTCTCACCAGGAGAATTCAAGGCATGAATATCCTGCCCTACACTGATCACCCAAAGGCTCTGTCTCTCTATTCATGCTGCTAAGATGGGCTCTTTGCTTGCCTTACAGAGCTTTCTAAGAATAAGCCCTGATGGATCTCTTTCACACGCATACCTTCGGTCTGGCCCACATGCTCCTTATGGACAGAGGCCGTTAATAAGAAAAGTATTATCCTAACCAATACCCTCTCTAAAAATCCTTAGCTACCTCCCTACTAACATGTCCCCCCATGTATGATACTTGGGATCCAAATGGTTTGGGCTGTGCGGCTAGGCTTGTAAAGGCCTCACAGATTGTTAGCCTAGTAACAACCTATGAACCTATCTACTGTGTTTAACTAATGTTAATCAGCCATAACTTTTTGTCTAAATATTTTTTATTGCTTATAGAATACATGGCAATGTTTTTTTTTTTGGGAAAATAGGCTGTGGCTAAAAATTGACATGGGTACCCACTTTACATTCATACCCTAAACAAACAAATACATAAATAAATGCATATACACATGCATGCAGGAATTAATGCATAATGCGCAAACAAATAAATAAATAATTTGCACATTGTTAATTAACCTGCCGTTTAAACAGAAATGCAGAACCTTTGCACTCAACAGACAAGATGCCATAGATTAATGTACCATAGATATTACAAAACATTTCCTTCTACATGTTGCAGGCTAGGTAGCTTCTATAACTGCCCTAGATGTGTATATCTCAGCTCACTACTCAAATAGCTGTTGTTGCACTGCAGTGACTTAAGAATGCAGTATTCTAATGAAAGAACAATGTAAACTAATAATGTTAAAAGTGGATCTGAATCACACAGTCTCCCTTTTTTTTTGTTTAAGAAAAAAACTATGGTGACAACAAAACTGAAGAAGATGTGGAGCCCCTTAATCTGGATGACCTGCTGAAGTTTTCTAATGATGTTGCACAAGGAATGGCTTTTCTGTCTTCAAAGAATGTAAGAAATTAGAGTACAAATGACTACTATAATATTGTCTGCACACCATGTTAAAGTTGTGTATGTGATGCTTATATTCTGTTTACTAGCAAAACCTGAGTTTCTTAGTAGGGCAAAGGCATCATGTGATCAAGTGCATGTAATAGTATGCTGCTCTAATGTATTAGCATCTCAAGTGGGTACAATAGCAATTCTTTTTCTGGTAGCCATGTTTGGTTACATTATAAGAATAAATGTTTCTGAATAATTAGTGGTAGAAAAACATGGAGTTCTTCTACAAGTCTAAAACAAACTCTTTTATATAATCATTTTCTTGATTTAAAACATTTTACATATCTACTTCTTAAGACTGTGAATGAAATGATTAAATGTGTGGCATCAGTCAGCAAACACACATTCACAGACACATAGCCTGTAAACTATAGGCAGAGATTTTAGGGGAAAGCTTTGTTGCTCAAGGCACTAAGGAAATTTCACTTACCTCTTCAGAGTAAGTGCTTGGGTTCTTTTTCTTCTAAATGAATACCACATAGGACACCAGTAGTAAGAAGCCTGGTAAAGTGACCACAGTATTTTCCACTTTATTCAGATACCAGGATTTCATTTAAGACTTCATTCTCAACCAGGAACTAGAACCTAAAGCCTTCCAGTTCAGATATGTATGTGCTGCCATATGCACCACACTGACATCAGCCAGTCTGTACAAATTAAGGACAGCCTAAAATATCTCACAATAAAAGCTAATGAGAGCCCCTTCAAATGATTGGAACCTGTGGGGAAATAACTCCTACAAATTATTTTATGTTTTTTTCTGGGGTAGATGGCTTTGTCTTCACTTATTTCATCTCTGTAAATAAAACTGGGTCTTTGTTCAGAACTCTAAAGGTGCAGACAGATTGGTAATGGTGTCTTATTAAAGCTTCATTGTAAAGTGGTCAAACAGTAACTTGCAGTATGAAACACCTCTTTGTCCTTGGGTTGTGAGAACATGTCATATATATCACATTTACCTAACAGCTGAAGAAAGACTGTCTACACCCTATTTTGAAGGTAAGGCTGAAATATGTATGGTGCATATTAAATTTATGTTTTAGGAATTCTATTCTTAAAATATTTTTAAAGGCCCCAGTGGTGCTATGGAAAGATAAGTTCCACATATTAACACAGCAGTAAAATCTTTCTCCCATGGATGGCTATTCAACAGATGTACTGCCCTCATCCAGTGATCCTTAAAAATGAATCATCTCTGATTATGAGTATGTGTTACATGTCTATCTTTGCAATACCAGAAACAACAGCTCCAATGGCAACCATTTTGACATACTTCGTGATGAGGAAAAGCAGAGGCTGAACCCCTTCAGAGGCTCCTAATAAACATGCTTATGACCTTATCATCTTCTTATGGTGAACTCTGACTCAGAATTTTTGTTTAGTGTTTTACTACATAATTTTATTGCTTCAGTATTTATATCTATGGTGGGAATCAAAACATTATGCAAACTCTTCCAAAGGGATGATATACTCTTTCAGAATTTGTTTTGGATTCTTGGGTAAGTGACTTAAATACATTTAAACAAATTCAGGTTCAAAATAATGTATATTATTATAGCAATAACCCACACCTGAGTGTGGGTAATGCTGGATTTACCCACGGTTGGTGTGGTTTGGTCACGAGGGCGAAGCCCGAGTGGCCAAACAAAGACAACCGTGGGTAAATCCAGCATTACCCACACCCAGAAGTGGGTTATTGCTATTATACAATGACATTATTTAAGAAAAAAAATAATTACTTTTCTTAAATAATGGCATTGTATAATGCCTCCTTGCTGCCCTTCCGCAGCTGTCTGGTATTCTGCGGCAGTTCTGATGTACTGCGCATGCGTATGCTTACGCAGTATATCAGAGCTGTGGGCAAAACCAATGGAGAAAGCAAGATCTCCGTTGCTTTTTACAAACTGTCTTGCTATGTTAAAGGAGTTTAACATAACGAGACAGCGTTAAAAAAAGCAACGGAGAATCTCTGTTGCTTTTTTTAAAGCTGTCTCGCTATGTTAAACCCATTTAATATAGCGAGACATCTTTAAAAAAAGCAACAGAGATAGGAAGATCTCCATTACTTTTTTAAAGCTGTCTCACTATGTTAAACGTTTAACATAGCGAGACAGTGTGTAAAAAGCAACGGAGATCTTGCATTCTCCGTTGTTGTAAAAAAGAGTTATACTAATGGAAAAATTTCGGGCGAATGGACGTTTTTCCATTACTATAACTCTGATTTACAACGTGCACGCTGACCAATCAGCGTGCACGTTTTGGAATATTAATGGGGGGGTTGTTGTATAACAGCACATTCTGCACTGTATTATTTAATTATGTGCTTGTTTGGTTGTAATTGATGACTGGAAAATTCTGACCAGGTATAACCTACTTTTCAGAGAATGTCAGTAGAGAAAAGTTCAATTGGGGACAGTTATAAACAGGATTAATAGCAATGAATGACATCTTAGGAAGAGTAAACAAAACAGTTAAAACATACATGTGCATTCGTATGAATAAATTTCAGTCTAGGCCTAGCCACATATTAAAAACATGTGTGTTTTTAGTTTAGCTTACTGGGCTGATTTACACCTGTTGGTTTAGAACTCGTATTGAGGTCTCTTGCAGAATAATTTACAGTGTAGTAAGTCAGACTAAGTTACCTTGCACATTTATTTCATTTGATCTTAACAATAGTTAGTATTTATTAGCTGGAATGATTTATATAATTAGTATAGTGTTGTGGAACAAGGCTTATTCTTTAATGGTCTCAGTTTTTTGTATTTTTTAAAGTCTGTGCCCTAGTAAGAACAAACATGTATTCTTAGTCTGTTTCTCTGGTATGTGATCAGAGTTAGATGAGAACTGATTGTCTCTTTCTAAAAGGCTTGTGTCTTTTGCGAGCATCTTTGGTATCTGATTAGTACTAAATGTACACTGATTGCTTCTAAAAGGATAGTAAAGCTGTTTATCAGAAGCCCGGAGGTGCAGTCTACTAATTGGAATTTTAAGGTATATAAATGATGACAGCTCATCTGCTAAGCTTAATTGTACTTCAGTTTGTCACTTATATGGATATTGCTAAGTAGGTTAAATAAAATGCATCTACATAAAAATTAAGAACAAAATAAAGAGAAAAGGTTGTGGATCTGAAAATGGAACATGAAGGAAATAGCACAGGCTGGACAAGAAGAATGACAGAGCGAGAGATATGTGAGGGGATCACAATGTGAAGCAGTTACTTGGGTCAAGGAGCTTTGCGATGTTAGATGGGGTTGGGAGGATGGCCTAATGGTTAAGGTGTTTGCCTTACAAACACAAGGTGCAGGGTTCAAGTCTCACAAGGGATAATTGGCTAAGCTTAAAATAGCTCGCAAGGGCAGTTAGCTTAGTACTATCCTATGAACCTATGAACCTATGATGTAGGCTCCCCAGGACAATTGGGAAGTTTCATTGTAGAACATAGACCTAGAGATGGTACTAGGTGGGTCAGTCAAGCAAGAAAGGACACAATGAGGCTGAAGAAGATATAACATTAGAACAGCAAACGGGACACCATGGGGAAAGATAATGGGGAAAAGGGCAGATGACAGAATGGCATGGGCAGACATTGCAAGAAAAATACAGGGAAATGGTTTAGCGCAAAAAAAGGTGAATGGAAGGAGTGATTCATCCACAAATGAGAATACAGGGGGAAGGAACCCAGGCTGGAGTGATTCACCCCCAAATGGGAGGAGAAGGAGAAGGAACCCAGGCTGAAAGGACAGATACAAACAGTAGGGACAAATAATAAGAGGGAGAAACAACCAGAGGTTGCTATGCAAGAACAAACACCATGAAAGAAGAGAAAGGGAGTAGGGGAGCACTCATACGGATGGGAGAAGTCAAAAGAAAGGCAGAGAGAGATAGAGAGAGAGAATAGTGGAGAGGAACTGTATGAAGACCACAGGAGGAATATGGACTTGGAAGGGAAATGTTGCAGACTGACAGGGTAGTGGCATGAAGTGCAAAGAGAGGGACAAAGGAGAAAAGGAGAGGTACAAAAAGAAGAAGGCCAGTGGGAATGGGTCAAGGATGGAGGATTCAGTACTACTGACAAGGGTGTGAGGAAGAGGCTAAAAAGAGAAGAATGTAAATGTGGCTACATAAGAATGTAAAACTAGTAAATATGGCAAATATAAGGCCTAATAAGGTAGAAAGGAAAGGATGCGGAGGTAGTTAAGGCAAAATAAAAGATTTCAGAAAGGCAACAAAGAAATTTAGGTAGCAAAAGACAATTTTTCCATCTCTTTTTGGCTCCCCACAACTGTCCATCAACTGTTTCCACATCTTTATTAATCTACCAGGTGTGCTGAACCCAACCTAGCTACCCCTGGACTAACTCTAACTCATGTTTGGGGTCAGTGAGAAGATCAAGGCAACTGTGACAGCAACCTACCACTGTTGAGAAGTGTTTTCTGTTATATTACACTCCCAGTGCATGCCTGTGGATTTGTTCTTTTGTTTTATTTTGTGTTCCCTGACTCTGCTTCACTGCGGTACCAGATGCTCATGTTCAAACTCAAAAGTGAGTTCAACCACATAGCTGCTACACCATCTACTCATGTCCTAGGAGATTGACAAAAGCAAGTGCTCACAATGGAACAGGTAAGCAGGGTAGGGGAGTGATGGGGGGTGAGGTTATGTTAGGGATGGGGGACAGAGAGTGTAGTGTAAACTTTAGGGTTAGAGAGATGAAGACATGGATGAGAGGAGGAAAGGGATTTTAGTTTTAGGGAGCAATTGGAACTTTAATGATAGGGTGAGGAAGGGTATTTTAGGTTTAGGTAAAGATTGGAACTATAGTATTAGGCACTGGGTGGGAGTTTTTAAAGTTAGGATCAGGCTTCTGGTAAGGATAATTAGCATTATGGGGAACGAGTTACTGGGAGTTACAGCACTTGCCAAAATGAGTGAGTGCTAGTTAAGGATATGTGTCTTGAGCAAATGTGTCTCAAGCACATGTACAGTGGATGTAAAAAGTGTACACACCCCTGTTAAAGTGCCAGGTTTTTGTGATTTAAAAAACAATGAGACCACAATAAATAATTTCAAAACTTTTCCCACCCTTAATATGACCTATAACCGGTACAATTCAATTGAAAAACAAACAAATCTGTTAGGGGAAAAATATAAAAAATAAAAAACGTACAATATGCTGGTTGGATAAGTGTGCACACCCTTAAACTAATACTTTGTTGAAGCACCTTTTGATTTAATTACAGCATTCAGTCTTCTTGGGTAGGAGTCTATTAGCACGACACATCTTGACATGGCAATATTTGCCCATTCTTCCTTGCAAAAGCGATCCAAATCTGTCAGATTGTGAGGGCATCTCTTGTGCACAGCCCTTTTCAGGTCACCCCAGAGATTCTCTATTGGATTTAGGTCTGGGCCCTGGCTGGGCAATTCCAAAACTTTAATTTTCTTCTAAAGCTATTCTTTTCTTGATTTGGATGTATGTTTATGGTCATTGTTTTGTTGAAAGGTGAAATTCCTTTTCATCTTCAGCTTTCTAGCAGATGCCTGAAAGTTTTGGGGCAAAAGTGACTGGTATTTGGAACTGCTCATAATTTCCTCCACCATGACTAAAGCCCCAGTTTGTGTTCTTTTAGTGATGCGAAGTGTTGGTTTTGCACCAAACGTACCTTTTAGAATTGTGACCAGAAAGTTCAGCCTTGGTCTCATCAGACCATAGCACATTTTCCCACATGCTTTTAGGAGACTTGATGTATTGTTTTGCAATTTTTGGCTAGGTCTGGATACTTTTATGTGTAAGAAAAGCCTTCCATCTTGCAACCCTACCCCATAGTCCAAACATATGGAGAATATGGGAGATTGTTGTCACATATAGTACACAGCTAGTACTTGCCAGAAATTCCTGCAGCTCCTTCAGTGTTGCTGCAGATCTCTTGGCAGCCTCCCTGACCAGTTTTCATCTTGTCTTTTCATCAATTTTGGAGGGATGTCAGGTTCTTTGCAATGTCACTGTTGCCCCATATTTTCTCCACTTTTTAATAACTGTCTTCACTGTGTTCCATGGTATATCCAATGCTGTGGAAATTTTTTGTACCCTTTTCCTGACTGATACCTTTCAACAATGAGATCCCTTTGATGCTTTGTAAGCTCTCTGCGAAACATGGCTTTTGCTGTAGCAGGCAACTGAGTAAATGTCAGGAAAATCCTGCTAGGGCAGTTGAACTTTATTTGAGGTCTCTTTAATTGATGGCAGGTGTGTACCCATGAAGAATGAATGCCATAATTAAATCAAAAGGTGCTTCAACAAAGCATTAGTTTAAGGGTGTGCACACTTATGCAACCATCATATTGTACTTTTTTTATTTTTTATAATTTTCCCCTAACAGATTTGATTGTTTTTCAGTTGAATTGTACAGGTTATAGGTCACATTAAAGGTGGGAAAAGTTTTGAAATTATTTATTGTGGTCTCATTTTTTTATATCACAAAAACCTGTCCTTTTAACAGGGGTGTGTGCACTTTTTATATCCACTGTATTAGACCCAAAACACAGAAATGAGACACATACCTTTTGACAGGGATCTCTCTCAGTATCATTTTTTATACATAAGAATTCCACAGAAATAAAAAAAAAATCTGTCAGCCTGATCTATCGATCTATCCATCTGATTACCTAAGGAGAATACAAGCCTAACCAGTATACTACATAAACATGTGGAAATTCAATAAATCAAATACAGTCTATATATGAAAACTGCAACTAATAACCTGCTTACATAACTTGTTTAAAACTAATTGAGTTAAATAAAAAGGCAGCTTAACAACTCTTATTGAAATAATATATAAAAACATAACTGTAAAGAGGAAAATGAGAATAACATAATCCAGAGGAAAATATAGGATCCGCAAAAAGAACCACATGCCTTTTTCAATGCACAGGCCACTGCCAATATAATATAATAACCTATTAACACAACCTCAATCATATGTTGATATGAAATGAGCAAACTATTTAAAAGTATTATCAGCATTACTGTTTTTCCCTTTTTTTCTTTCCCTCCCACTAGTCTCTTCCTTGTTTTCTCATTCATATTTTATTTTTTTTCTATTTATTTTCTTGCTTTTTACTTTTAAAATATCACAGAGAGGTATAACAAACATTGCACATAAATCTAAAATACCAATATCATCTGAATAAAATTCATATGAATATATATTTTAATTGGTCAGTGTACAGAGGACATGTTTTATAACTTTGAACGTGTTCTACACAAAGTAAACTATTCAAAAATTTCAGTCAGACTTATTGACAAATAGCAAATGGTTAAAACAATTATATCATGTCAATGCATCTAAACTAATGAGACAAACAGCACTGCTACCCAATTTTGCTTCAGCAGCTCAGCAAAGGACAAGCCAAATCATAAAAGGATATCCTAAAAACTTGAGTTAATGAAATGACTGAATATTGTGTAGAAAAAACAACAGCAACTATTTCTAATTGTTTGAACTCAAAGACCAGTATAGATCATAAAAGAGGCAAATAATAATAGCTTTGAATGAATGAATGAAATGTACAGAGAAAAGCAGTCATAATGGTAAAAGCAATAATCAAAACAGAACTGAAAGCATTATGGCTGGCAAGCAGAAGTGAAGCCAGCCCAACAAAGCAAAACCACTTACTCAAAGCAAAAGCTCACAGCAAGCATGCCATACGACTTTATGCATACAAACACAGCAAAGTCACCATATCTTATCCGTATCTTATCCAAATAAACATACAAGAGCCAGCTGTAACCTCTAAAACGTTTATGAATCTATCGTAACAAATTTCATCCCCATCTCTCCAACAGTCTTTGTCAAAGTGAACAGCTGTAATTAAGCAGAATCTAACACTGCAGAGAAAAAGAACAGATAACTTACCCCAGCCCAAATGCAGCATAATAAAAATAATATTCACTAATGTCCCATGATATGGGGAGGTGGGTTGGGGACATGCACAAAAGTGTTCTCACTGCTGGGATGCAAATGAGTGCACAAACATCCCCATGTCAGCCTGAATGATGGTCCCTCCAGTCAGTTCTTCCCCTTGTAGACATGGGAAGCTTCCACCACTAGGGAACAAATTAGAATAAGATTATGGTCAGCTGATAAATGGGAAAAAGCACCTAGGAAAAACAGAAAAGACAAAGAAAAACTTGACAGCATACTCCTTGATTTAAGGAGAGAAAATGATAACATTCACATAGAATATGACTCAACAAAAAAAACTTTGATTTTAATAAAGAAACTTTCAGGACTTTTAAAGTGAAGTAAGATAGCCCTGTAATTCTTTGAAGAGGAGTATATCTGGTTGTCTTCTTCAGAGCCCAAACTGCCCAGTGCTCAGTGCTGCTTCCTACTCTGGTGCTCCTAAAAACTCTGCTTGAGTTAACTTCTCTGCTTACCTGCAGAGAGCAACTGACTCTTCTGGGACAAAACCATAAGCTCTAATTTAGAAGTGCTGATCTTCATTGCAGCCACTTCACAGTATGCTGAGGCCAAGAGGACAATGGCATCTGCAAACAACAGAGATGCAACCCTCATAGCCCAAGCTGGATACTGTCCAAACTGTGGCTGCACCTTGATATTGTGTCCAAAAAAATCACAAACTGAAAGGAAAGAAAAAAAAAAAACCCTTACAGAGCTGTATACCGACCTTGGATATATTCTTCTTAACACCAAGAATATGGACACAACTCTCATTCTGTAAGTACAGGGACCAGACAGTATGAACCTAAAACTCATTCTGTTGTAGCACCCCCAAAGGTCATTCTGTGGGACTCAGTGATATGTTTTCTCCAGTTCAAAAAGCACATCTGGACAGTATTGGCAGATTTTCATGACACCTCCAATATTTGTGCAAGAGCAAAGACTTTTTGCACTGTTCAATGGCCAGGATGTATGTCACATTGCTCCTCCTGAATCAGAGCCTCACCATCATACACAGCCTCTTTACCAGCACCCTGGCATATACTTTCCCAGGAATGATGAAGAATGTGCCTATGTATAATTACAGGACACACTAATAGCCCCTTTTTAAAAATGGGGGCCAACAACTCAGTTTCCGACTTTAGAGGTACTGTTCAGTCCTTCCAAACAACACTAAAAATAAATTAATTTTGACACTCCAACAACATTCAAAACCTTCAGCATTTCTAGTTGAATGTTGAATTTCATACAGTTGTATGTATGTATGTATATACATATATATATATATATATATATATATATATATATATATATATATATATACTTTATAGAATGGTGCACATCCATTTTACCCATTATATGCATGGCACACATGCTGAGCAATATAATTGCTTAAATCCATCTTTCTCACCTCACTGAATAACTTACAGTCTGGGTGGCAGAGAAACTGTGAGATATTTTTCAAATCTTTTCTCTGTGCTGAACATCTCCCTGCTGCCTTGCAAATTTCTGAGCTTTCTAAGCTTTCTGAGCTTTTGGTACCCTCCTTCTACCTTTTAATTTAACTCTTAACCCTTAATGCCCTCCTACATCTTCCCCCTTTCCATACTGTATAGTTGTAGCCTTGCCATATCTCTCTCCACTCCCTTAAACATTTCACCTCTCTTGAGAGTGAAAACCACCCCATTTACATCTAACACTCAGCCATTCTTCTTGTAAATTCCTGCTAACCTTGTCTCTAACCTAAATCCTTTGCACTTATAATCTAGTACTATCCTGTAAAACAAACTGTTTCCCCCACCAAAGTAAAATAGCAATGCATTCCTCTTTGTTTCTCCACATCAGTAACCATCTCACTATCATTACTATTTGGTAGTGTCCCCCTGTCAGATACTTTTCCAACATACCCTGTGCAAAAAGTACATTTACGCATTCACCTCTAGTTATAGGCATTCCTGAAAATGATAAGAACTATCCTGCACCACTTTACTGATGTGTGCTGACCCTAACCATACCCCACCCCTACCTCTGACCCACCCTAAGCCTACACATTACAGTACTAAAAATTCTCTCCCTAACAGTGCCACTAATTAAGACAAAAGGGCACAGAATACCACAACAACAGTCAAGCAAAACACTAAAATCAATCCCCTTACCTAACCCTATAATTAACGCTAACCAAGAACATTTTCACATACACACTACCCACTTTAATGCAGTGTTGCATATTCTCACAACCACCTTTTCAAACATACATTTTACTGTACAGACAATCTGCCAACAAAATTACATTCAACCAAAAATTATTTTCAGTCATTTGTGCTGTCACACTTTTTGCATTCACACAAATATATATATATATATATATATATATATATATATATATATATATATATACACACACACACACACACACACACACACACCACACATATACACACACAAACACGCACACAAACACACACACATACACACACACACACACACACACACACACACACACACACACACACACACACACACACACAAGTGCACATGTGCGCTTGCGTGTGTGCATGTATGTATACATAACTATATATATATATATATATATATATATATATATATATATATATATATATATATATATATATATATATATATATATATATATATGTATGCACATAAATATATATAAATCCAAATAATCAGGCAGAGAGGCAACCAGGACATAAAAATAGTAGAGTTCGTTCACGAAATAAAATATCCAAAATGCAAGCAGGAAAAAATAAAACGGATTTTAATTCATACACACACAGTAAGCGCTTTCACAAAAGCTTCTTCAGACCGTTAAAATTCAAACAGGCTAATTAATCTAATATATATAAACATCATGTGATCCCTCTCAAAAATCAATTAACCTATTTAAAGGAACATTATTGCTAAAGGCTTATGATAAACGCTATTCAGCAATAACACAACTTTAAAATAACCATCATAACGAGATAGCAACAACTAAAATAATTGTTTCATGAATTCTCATCATTTAAATAATTCAATCGTGTAGTGCAAATAACATAATAGTTAGTTGCAACTATATACTATGTAATGAAACCCTCATATAAAAAAACATGAAGTGCTATCCTTTAACAGTTACGAAATTCACCAAAGTAATATACTGTCATCAACGTGCTAATTAAAAAAAAAAAAAAAAAAAAATATATATATATATATATATATATATATATATATAGTATATAATATAAAATATATATATAAAAATCAAGCAATTAGATATTAAAAATAAGCGTATACTGAGTTTGTATAAATGTATAAATACGATAATTTATTAGAGATATATAAGCAAATTATATTAGCATTGTAGAGTTGGTTTGATACATCTCAATGAAATTTAGTGTGGTTTAATGCTGTAATGGTCATTATACTAATGTTTATTTTTTAGGTATTGAATAACCTGATTTTTTACGTGCTTAATTTCTAATAGCACGTTGCTGACAGTAAGTTACATCGGTATAATCTATAACTTAGACGATGAATGCAGTAAATGCTGAAGTACAGCATTTTAAAAAATTTTTTACAAGCATGTAATTTTTATGAAAGTATACTGAGCTTATATTAATGCATATGTATATATTAGGGTCGTATATGCGTTTTGAATCATCAGTACATAGATGGTTTGCTATGTCCTTATGAACTATTTGTTCAGCTTGTTTTAATGTGTAAAGGTTAATATATGTACACTTATTTTTAATATCTAATTGCTTGATTTTTATATATATATTTTATATTATATACTATATATATATTTTTTTTTTAATTAGCACATTGATGACAGTATATTACTTTGATGAATTTCGTAACTGTTAAAGGATAGCACTTCATGTTTTTTTATATGAGGGTTTCATTACATAGTATATAGTTGCAACTAACTATTATGTTATTTGCACTACACGATTGAATTATTTAAATGATGAGAATTCATGAAACAATTATTTTAGTTGTTGCTATCTCGTTATGATAGTTATTTTAAAGTTGTGTTATTGCTGAATAGCGTTTATCATAAGCCTTTAGCAATAATGTTCCTTTAAATAGGTTAATTGATTTTTGAGAGGGATCACATGATGTTTATATATATTAGATTAATTAGCCTGTTTGAATTTTAACGGTCTGAAGAAGCTTTTGTGAAAGCGCTCACTGTGTGTGCATGAATTAAAATCCGTTTTATTTTTTCCTGCTTGCATTTTGGATATTTTATTTCGTGAACGAACTCTACTATTTTTATGCCCTGGTTGCCTCTCTGCCTGATTATTACCAAATTAAAGTTTATGTACTTGTTTTATGCTGTGCTGCTGTGTGTCATCCTTACACTATTTATTGATCTTGTTTGATTCTATATGTTCAGGAATAGTTGTACTTTGTAGAAAGTCCATGAAAATATTGAACATAACATTAGTACTGATGGAAAGATCAACTGTTGTAGATCTCAGATGGTATAATCAGGTATATAGAATTATAACAATGTATGCTTATGTTATAAGTAAAGAAAAGGACAATTTATTTCACAAATGTTTGGATTATGTAGCAATTAATATGACTATAATATTAATAGAAGATTTTAATTGTGATTTGAAAGCAAAAAAGAAGGAAGGAAGGAATTGATGTTAAGAACATTTTTCAAGTTTATATATATATATATATATATATATATATATATATATATATATATTTAAAGATTTGGAATAATAATTTGTGAGCATATAGTCAAGGTATACATAAGACAAAAATAGATTATTTTAATACATTACAAGGTTTAAATATAGCTAAGGGGGAAATACTTGTAACAGGCTTTTCAGATCACTCAGCCATTTGAATAGAAATACAAAAAAATAAAGAGTATATTAGATTGAGAAAAGAAATAAAAATAAGTTTGTGTTTATGGAAAGATCACATTTCCACTATAATGTGTTATAAAAACTGATCTGAGTGGTGGCTAGCTTTGAAAGAAAAATACAAAAATGTTTTTTTTTTAGAATGGCAGTCAGATGAAACAAAAGTGAGAAAATAAACTATAAACCAATGTATATGTATGCTTTAAATGATTTGGAAAGGAACAATGGGAAATATTATGAATAAATCAGGAGAAAATCAAAGAATTATTATTTATGCAAAGATATTTCTTACAAGATAAAAAAGAAGAGTTATTATCTTACTTGAGTAGCATAATTAAAGAGAATGTTAGTATAATGAGAGAAATGAAAGATAACTTAGTAGAGGTAAGAAGATCTCAAAGTATGACTATCTTAATAAATTATGTAAAGAAAATGGGCCGGATTCACGATGGCTTGCACGGAGTCTACGAGTAGAGTAAGACTCCATGCAGCCATCATGTCCAACGAGCGATCCACCAACAGCCTGTAGGGGCGTGTAAGAGAGCTCCTAACACATCTCCTACACGGAGAGGGCTGTGATATGCAAATTACCTCACTTGCAGCCGAAAGGCATGCAAATGAGGTAAATTTGCGATCCAGGAAGTAGAAACCTGTCCGAGTAGGAGACGTGTTAGCTGCAGAAATGTACTCAGTTGACAACTGAGTACCATTCTGCAGATAGCACAATGGAGCCTTGTCAGCTCCAAATAAAGGTTGCATATGGTTGAGGAAGCATGCCAATGGCCAAATATATGGCCATTGGAAAGTTCCCCTGATGCAAAATTAAAATAAAACTAATTTTTTTTTTCGGTGATTTCCGATGTTTAAGAGTAGCACAGCGCCGCACAAACGGGGTGCACTATAAAAATCATAAAATAAGGAAATAAAAGCCACAAACATGGAATTTATGAAAATTGTCAAATTTCAATGTAAGGGAATAGCAGGCTGAAGACAACATGGCCACCGAGTAGGGGTTGCTAAGGGGAGAAGCCCAGTCTAAGACATGTAACCAAGCATTAGTAGGCAATCCTATGTAAATGAGTGTTAGGATAGTGAATCACACTTTTACATAGCAAATGAGCACAGTCAGTGGAGTGTAGGAGTAGAATATGGGGAGGAACAGAGTAGGAGATGGGTGACATCACAAGGGGGGTATGTATGAAAGTAGTGCAGCTCATTGGAGGACAGTGGCATCTGTTAGGTGTCAGTTAGACATCATGGAAAGAGGTGTGTCAACAGGTAGGCCAGAGAAAGCCAAGAAATGGAAGGTGTATACTGTGGATAACACCAAAGTTTCTTGCTGAGCGGGTATGCACGCGTGTGCACGCCTGTAAACTTGAGAAAGACAGAGTGCACGCGTGGAAGCATGAGTGCATGCGTTTAAGCCGGAGTAAGCATGTATAAGGCTGTTTGAAGACCTGTAAGTGCATTTGCGCTGGTGCACGCGCGTTTTAACCCGAATAAGCAAGTTTTAGTCCATCTAAGCATGTGTGCGCGCGTGTGGGCTGCTGTGAGCACGTTTGCGCTTGAATGAGCGTCACTCCCCCTGAGGAAACAGAAAGGAAAAAAGAAGCACAACAAATAGCAGGAAGCTACCAGGTGATACTAGTAGAGCTAACAGGTGAAAACGATCCAAATCAGGCAATAACACAGGCAGAGCACTAACCTAGCCCAGCCCAGCACTTAAAACTCTGCAAACAACAGTGCAGTTTGTTCTTAACAAGAGACACTGAAACACTGGCTGTTGCTACTAGAAGTGAAAACTGAAAAAGCTTCACTCAGACAAAAAATGCTAGGGGCTGCCATTGCTGTTATAAGACGACATATGCAACATGCTGAGGGTGGTGACAATGCAAATGCTGCCGGACAACCCACAGTGAGGAGATGGAGAAGAGTGTACATGCCCAGGGTCACCTACCAGGGGTTACATGAGCTGGAGATAGTGGAGTGCTATAGAGTGGACAGAGACCTACTGCAGCAAATTGTGGAGCTGTGCAGGCCACGCCTCACACACAGAACCAACAGAGGGGAACCCATCCCAGTGGAAACCAAGTTATGTGCTGGCCTAAGAATACTAGCAACAGGTACCTTTCAGAGACCAACTGGTGATATGATGGGGATATCACAGGCATCATCATTCAGGGTACTGCACCAGTTCCTGTATGCCATGTCAGCACATGTCGGTGATCATGTATATTTCCCAAATTCCCGTGAGGTATTGGCCAGCAATATGCGTCTCTTCCAGCAAATAGCAGAATACCCTGAGGTAGTGGGTGCAATAGACTGCACGCATATATGCATCAAATCACCAGCCGGTGAGCGGGGTAGGGCCTACATTAAGGCAAGAGGTTACCCCGACAAATTAATTGATGAAGTAGAAGAGGAGGTAAGAATGGGAAGGAATAGTAAATTCAAGCCTATTCTAGGTGTAATGAATTGGCAAGAGCAAGGTGTGAAAAATGAGAAATATGAGGGTAAAAGCAATTTGGTAATAGATTTTAGTGGCGAAGCTTTGAAAATTAGAAAAATAGTAGAAAGTGAATGGACTAAATTTGGGGAAATATCTGATTTGGAATGCCTGTTTTCTTCACCTCTGAAGTGCACCTATAGAAAAGGCAAGAGCCTTAAAAACTATTTTGAAAATAAATATCAGAAGAATAAATCTAAAGAGGGGAGAGTAGGGACATACAAATGCGGAAGATGTAACCAATGTGGTTTTGTACTTCCCAAAGATACCTTATATATTAAAAGCAGGGATATGTTGATTCAAAGTAAACAATATGCAAATTGCCAGACAAGTGGGATTATATACTTAGATTTATGCAAAATGTGTGATGCATTCTATATAGAGAAATCAGAGAGAAAACTAAGAAATAGAATATATGAGCACTATTATGACATCAAGATTAAGTGCATTAATAATGCCCTATATAGACATAAAGTGAACTGCGAGCAAGCCTCTTTCACTTTTTTTGTACTAGAAGTAGTAAATAGAGATATAAGAGGCTGACCATGGGAAACCTCTATTGAGTATAAGGAACTCTTATGGCAATTGTATTTAGAGGCCAATAAACCACCTGGGTTGAATGATACCATATCCATTGCCCCTGTATTAAAAATGAGAGCGGCTAAGCTATGAGGAATAGTTAAAGATGTTTTACTATTAATGATATTATACTTGTTTAGTAATTATTTTTGTTCTGCATTCTAGTAACTAATTTGTAGTTTATATAGGAATTATTAAATCCCAGCTCCATTATATATAGAGTAATTTAAAAAGTGTGGAGAAGTGTGAGACAAGTTTCTCCTTCTTATCAGTAGATGGCGATTTGTTCAAGTAATGCATATATACTGGAATTAGGTGCGTTTTTAACCTAATTAATGAACTAAATATGGCATTTACAATATAAAGATTTTTAGAAGAATTATTTATAAGTATTTTTTAGAAGCAATGTGCAATGTATTGTATGTTTTTAATATTTTTCTAATGTTGATATTGAGTGCTATGAACTGACTCAGGCTTTAGTATAATTCCTTATGGAGTGCACATAATTAATTAAGTATGAATTAATTTATTACTTAATTATGGTCATTAGTAAGAGTATTTAAAGCTGTATGGAATACATTGAGTTTATTCAGACATATCTGAGGAAATTGTGTAAATGAAAACGCAGTGTGGATATTCAGCGTTAATGTGCTTTTGATCTGTGGTTCGTTCCTGGTGTTGCTGTGTATCAGACTTTGTGGATTAAACGTTGGTGATTAAGTCTCTCAGAGCCTTATTTCCTCCACGAGTGTTACTTGCTTTGCTAGGGCCTACATTAACCACAAGAGCTTCCCCTCCATTAACTGCCAGGTCGTGTGTGATGCCCAGGGTATAATAATGAATGTGTGTGCTGGCTTCCCTGGAAGCTACCATGATTCCCATATCTGGCATCTGACACAGCTGTACCAGACATTTGCCAATGGGGACATCCCACATGGTCACTTAGTGGGGGATGCTGGCTATGCACTGGAGCCATGGCTGATGACACCCATCAGAAATGCACACACACCTGAACAAGAACGCCATAATGAGGCAGACGCACAAACATGAAATGTAATCGAGCGTGTGTTTGGGTTGCTCAAGTCACGGTTCTGGTGCCTGGACACATCTGGTGGAGCCTTGCAACACTCACCAACTACATGTACCCAAATTGTCATGGTATGTGCTATGCTACATAATATGATCCTGTGAAAACAGCTGCAACAGGACCAGCATAGGCCTGGGCCAAACAGCCCCCCCACCAGTACCAAGGCCATCACAGGCAGAGCGTGACTCGGAGGAGGAACAACCTGAGCCTGCCCCAGTAGGCAGAAGGAGGCGTGCCCAGTATGCCCTGGCCTTGGCAAAGAGGCAACGCATAGTACATACACTGGCTCAGTAGGAACCCTGGAAATTATACCTCTCTCTGACTCGCACATATAGTAAAAGGGATGCCTAACTTGACACTACCTGTTGCCAAACATGTATAGGGAGTGCAGTATGTGCATCCGACATAGGCAGCCCTGCAGCAACACCTGAGGCATGATTGCCATGTGTTAAGCAATGTAAGGTAGTGCTAAACAGCATTTACCACCATGTTGTATATGCAAATTTGATGACCTTCAGTAGCATCCTACCCTCACCAAACATGAGACCACAATATGAAGACAAGATGATCAATTACAACAATTGGCTTAAGTATTGGTGTCAGTGAAAGGGGATTCAATGCCTATCAGCCTGGGATGAGATGCTCGACAAGACATGATGCTTTGCTAGGGATGGATTTCACCTATCACCTGTGGCCTATTGGATATTGCCAAAGGCTCTTGTCACCCCCATAGTGTCTTTTCTAGGTAAGGCTCAAAACACAAACCCACCTCCATAGGTATCACAAGGGATAAGAAAGTATAAGTAATGCTACTCAATGCCAGAAGTCTAAACTGCAAGATGCATTCACTCCAAACACTCAAACCTGGTTCAAGGCTCCCAAGAGCACCCTAGCATTCACAGCTATACCTCATACCATGCTTTACAGCTGCAAAACATGAAACAAACTACAAAAGGAGGGTGAGTATCAATATTTGTCAAAGATACCCACAACCCCAGGTTGGTGACACAGCATGAAGCATCAGAGACTACCCATGTGTAACCAACAGTGGGTAAAACCGCCTTCCAGTTCATAGCCTGCTACAGACCACCCTCCTAAACCCAGGAACCGCACTTGGCCGACTGGAGAACACATGAAAATATGAAGATCTCTCCAAACACCATTATATTGGGTGGCTTCAACTACCCAAACATACACTGGGAGCATTACCCTAGCTCCAACACCCTAGGCCAAAGGTTCCCAGAATTTTTAAACCAAAATGCTATGGAACAACTTGCTACCACTCCCACAAGCGAGGAAAACATACTGGACCTGATCATCACCAACATGGGGACTCTATGCCCAGGACCAGAAGTGTATCCCTCACTGGTATGATCACACCAGATAGTAATCTAACTGGATATCCACATCCCCACCCCAGCCCATGGCCAGAAAACCACAGTGAAAAATGTTCACTAAAGCATATGTCACACACCTCAAAACTGAGGTGGAATCCTTCACAGCCCCTGTGTCTGTGGAAAATACGGCCCAGACCTCATAACCCTTTATAAACACATTCTATGAACACCGTCAGGAATGCATGGATCATGCAATCCCAAATAAAACCAAGACCCAATCCTCCAAAGGCAGGCATCCTGTTTGGTGGACCCCATCCATAAACAAACCATACAATACAAGGAGGAAGCTACTATATGATAGATCCAAATCACAAAAAGGGAAGCCATCTCTGACCAGTATTATTGAAAAACAACATCCACACATAAAATTGTCTAAGGCCATCTGTGAGATAAAAATCGTACAGAACACCAAGGATAATCACAAGGCATTCTTTACTTATTGTAGGAACCTGTGTGGGAATCCCCAGGTATGTTCAGAATTAGTCCAAAATGACAAACAATACAACAAACCCACAGACATTGCCAACATCCAAGCTGACAGGTTCAGTGCAAACTCCCCCCCCCCCACCAAAAGGGCAAATATCTATCCCAGCAGAGTGCTAGCCCCCTGACATCGCAGATGCGCAGGTAACAGCCAGCCTCTCCAAAGCAAAACACACAGCATCAATGGGACCAGACGGTGTCCTGGGCTGTGTCCAACATGAACCCCAAGCAGAATTGAACACACACATAAAACCACTGTTCAATGTCAGCCTTAACACATGATATGTACCCAAAGAGCAGTGTACAGCAACAGTGGACCCTCTCCACAATGGTGGTGCCTCAACGGATACTGCAAACAATCGCCCCAGAAGCCTGACTAGGTTGATCTGCAAAGCTATGGAAAGGATCATCATGGACCTCAGAAATAAACATATTGGGGACACACAGACACTGGATCCTACCCATTTTGGCTTTGGTAAGGGCAGATCCTGCCTCTTAAACCTGGTTGAGTCATTTGAAACAGTCACCAAGGCCATTGACGAGGGGATGGTGGTCCACACAGCCTACCTGGACCTTGCAAAAGCCTTCCATACAGTACCCCACTTGGTCATCATAGATAAGATCACCAGCTTCAATAGAAACCCCTATGTCAGTAGATGGGTTGCAAACTGGCTCAAGGACAGAACCCACATGGTCTGAAATGCTGGAGCCATGTCAGACCACAAACCAGCTACAAGTGGCATCCCACAAGGCTCAGTCCTGGGACCTCCCTTGTTTGGTATATATTTCTCAGAGGTACAGGCCAACACAGAAGGACAGTTGGTGAACAAGTTTGTAGATGACTGCAAACTGGGCGCCATAATCGACCCTCCAGCTGACACAAGCATCCTACAAAAGGGCTTCATAGAAACAGACAACTGGTGCCAGAGCCATGTCCTCAAGCTAAACACAAAACAGTGAATAGTCCTCCCCTGTGTCAAAAACTAAGTGCCCACAAATTACTACATATGTGGTAACCCATTAAGTTTGGAAGAAGTGATAAGGGTCCTGGGGACCCAAATCTATAGCAATCTCACATTCGACAACCATGTGGCCAAAGTGTTCAGAGAAACATTTCATATAGCCCACCTAATCATGAAGGTAATCACATGTACATCAGTGGAGGTCATTGTGCCTCTTAACTCATCCCTCATCACCTGCAGCAGCTAGAAAGACTACAAAAGTACCTCACCAGGAGGATCAAAGGGCTCAGACACATGCCAGTCACTGCCCGGTTAAAGAAACTGCAGCTCCACTCAGTGGCATACTGCCTGCCCAGAGGCAATCTGTGCCAGATGTATAAAGCCATGTCCAACCTGGAATCAATGGACATGCTGCACCTTGGAAAATCAGAATCCCATCAAGCTATGCGCTCAAGAGACCTGAACCTCAGGACTGAAATAAATAGGACATGCTGGAGTGACAGATCCATAACCCAGAGGCTCCCCCCACTCTTGAGTAAACTCCCACTCCAGGTTAGCCAGAGTCCCTCATTGACTCTCTTCAAGAGGAATCCTGATGAGTGGATGGGAGATTGTAGGTTTACCCTGGGTATCACTTCTATGTCACTGTTAGCCAGAGGCACAGTATACTAACCATGAAAAATGTAATGGCAAACTCCACTTACAATGTGTGTTGAAAGCCAAACACACTCTGGCTAGGATTATAAATGCCCTAGGGCAGATAGCCTAGTATAAACCTATGAACATAATCACACACACCAAGTAGTACAACTGTGGTCACTGTGGAGTAATGTTTGCCAATGTCCACCCAAGTTGGTGAATACACAGCAATGTTGGACAAGCCTGGTTTAAGTACACCATAGCTGAACAAAATGCAACATGCTCATAGTTGCCCAACTGGCCCTTAACTAGTCTGGTCTTCTCAGTATGAGCATTTACAGCAGTGATGGGACTCAAACCCATGATATTGTGCACCGTAATGAAAATACTGAACCACTACACCATGATAGTATTGCAGTGTTCAGTCAGTATGAGAGAATGTTGCCAAGTCTTTGCAAACTATCCCATGGAAACCCTGCAAGCACAGCATAATCCCTGTTGAGTTATGACACAATGGAGTCTGGCAGTAAGAACACAACATGACTTCCAACACACACAGTATTAATGTCAATATTGGTCATGTTCACACACAACCACAAATGTAGTGGACTTCAGATCACAACATATGGAAAGGTCACACTGGGCATGCTCACACACTTGGATAAATGAGACACATGTCAGGCGACAAACCATGGAAAGCCTGAACTGGGCATGCTCACACACTTAGGCCATGTCTGAGTATAGCAGTCAGTCACACATATCTGGCAGTTGTATGTGTTAAGCCAGGAACCTCCCACAATCCAGCAATCCACCCTGTGCACACAGTTAAATGACAACAGACACATATATTAATATACCAGAACCCTGTCATGATCAAACATGTTACCACACGTTGTTCACAGAAACTGTGAAAGCTATGGCAATTAAGACCTGCAAACAATAGCAGCAACAAATATTGTGCATCCCAAACATAAACATAGGTGCAGAGGTGAATACTAGGCTGTCTGCCCTGGGGAATTCATAAGCCTAGGCAGAGTGTATTTGGCGTCTGCCTCCCCAGTAGAGTAGCCTACTGTGCCTCTGTAAAGTAGGTCATAGAAGGCACCCTTTAAGGCTACTTTGCTGTGCCTCTGTCAAGCAGGGACACAGTGGAGATCCCAGGGGTGAATATGCAATTTCCCATCCATGCGGCTGTATTTTGCTGGAAGAGGGTTGGTGAGTGGCTATGTCTAACTTTAATTGGGATTCAATTCCAGAGTGAGGGGAGCCTGTGAGTAATGAATCTGTCCCTGCAGCATGTCCTATTTATGTTTGTGCTGAGGTTTTCGTCCCTGGAGTGTGTAGCTGTAAGGGTCTTGGATGTTATGAGGTGGAGCATGTCCATAACTTCTGGGTTTGAAATGGCTGTGTACGTCAGGCATAGATTACCTCTGAGTAGGCATTAAGCAACTGAGTAGAGCTGGAGATCCTTTAGCTGAGCTGCATAGGACATCTGCGTGTAGCCCATGATTCTCTTCAGGAGGTACTGTTGTGTTCACTGTAGTTGCCACAGGTGTTGGGTAAGGTACACCCCAAAAGGGGCATTGTAGTCAAACATGGTCCTGATGAATGAGTAGTAGAGGGCCACAATGACCTCACATGATCTACATGCAAACACCCATGTGAGAAGCAGTGCTATACAAAGTTCTTAGCAATGACTCTCTGTCAGTGTGATTAGCAAAGGAGAGGTTATGATCTATCTGGGTCTGTGGGATATTGCTCTGTTATGTAGTAGCTTCCTCCTTCTGTTGTACAACTTATATATGGCTGGGGTCAACCAGACAGGTCTCCTGTTTTGGAGGAGTCATGGTTTTATGTGGGATAGCATGATCAATGCATACCTGCAGCTGCTCATACAACACGTTTGTAAAGAATTCTGCAGATTGGTCTGTATTAACCTCCAGGACGGGGCCTCTGAAGTATTCCACCCCAGTCTTCACAAGTGCAAATTCTGCCTTTAAGAAATTCTTTACAGTGCTTTCCTTGGCTGGGTGTGGGGATGGGATATGGATGTCCAGGGAAAGGTGAACATGGTCTGATCTTAACAATGGCAGTTCTACCTCTGGTGTGGAACATAGAGTCCCCATGTTGGTGATGATCAGGTCCAATATGTGTTCCCCCTAGTGGGTGTGGTGACTGGTTGTGCCATAGCACATGGATTCACAAATTGTAGTGGCTGTAGGATGATGTTGAGGGCTTGAGTAGTATCCCCAGTCAATATTTGTGTACCTGAAGTCAACCACTATAATGGTGTGTGTGAAGACCTTCATATCTGACACTGTACCCAGGAAAGCCAAGTGTGGTTACTGGGTATGAGTGGGTGGTCTGAACTACACACCAAACCAAAAGGCAGTTTTGCACAATGGTAGGTGTATATGTATGGCCTGTCATGCTTAGTGCAGTGGGACCAACCCAGAGGTGTGTGTATCTGTGATGTATATGGATACACCCCCTACTTGTGTTCTGTGTCACAAGTCCTGTGGTCACGGAGCATGGTATAGAATATAACCTGGCAGTGCCAGTGTGCATATGTGACCCTGAACTAGGTTTCTGCGAATGCACAGATATTGTTATCCTCCATACTGAGGGATAGTTAAAGATGTACATTCTTCTTTGGAAACACTGATGATGTCAGCACCCTATAAATACAGCAGGAGAAGGGAAATCATCCAGTAATGCGAATAGCGTGCTGTGCTAATGCATCTCTCTTAAGTGCCATAACCTAGTTAGGTAGGGGTTTGAATCCTACAAACGCCATGTGTGCGTAGGGGTGTGTGTATATCTGTAATTCTTTTTGAAAGGAATGGCCATTTTGAAGACTGGGATAACACACTAAAAGATGTACATTCTTCTTTGGAAACACTGATGATGTCAGCACCCTATAAATACAGCAGGAGAAGGGCAATCTTCCAGTAATGTGAATAGCGTGCTGTGCTAATGCATCTCTTTCAAGTGCCATAACCTAGTTAGTTAGGGGTTTGAATCTTACAAATGCCATGTGTGCGTTGGGTTGTGTGTATGTCTGCAATTCTTTTTGAAAGGAATGGCCATTTTGAAGACTGGGATAACACACTAAAAGATGTACATTCTTCTTTGGAAACACTGATGATGTCAGCACCCTATAAATACAGCAGGAGAAGGGAAATCATCCAGTAATGCGAATAGCGTGCTGTGCTAATGCATCTCTCTTAAGTGCCATAACCTAGTTAGGTAGGAGTTTGAATCCTACAAATGCCATGTGTGCGTAGGGGTGTGTGTATGTCTGCAATTCTTTTTGAAAGGAATGGCCATTTTGAAGACTGGAATAACACACTAAAAGATGTACATTCTTCTTTGGAAACACTGATGATGTCAGCACCCTATAAATACAGCAGGAGAAAGGCAATCATCCAGTAATGAGAATAGCGTGCTGTGCTAATGCATCTCTCTCAAGTGCCATAACCTAGTTAGGTAGGAGTTTGAATCCTACAAATGCCATGTGTGCGTTTGTTACACAGTTTGTGAATGTGTTTTGCTTTCATTATTGTATGACATATTATCATAACAGTAATTGCCATGCACACATCAGGTATGTGTTTGCCACATACAGCTATGTACCTGTGACCTATAATAGTTCCTATGTGTGAAGCCTGCCCCATATGAATACATTTGTTACCTTTGCCGCCATATGCCGCAGCTTACCAGACCTTAGGCCATACATGTATGTTGGTGACAATGCAAGCTGCTGCAGTGATCTGTGTCCTAGGCCAACTGTGTGACACACACCCATGAAAGCTTTGATAGATTAATGTGGGTGATGGTTCATGTCTGCAGTATATGTCAGACATGTTAAAACACAGCAAAGTATGTGAGTGATGGTCATCCAGTGTAGGTGTATGGCAAATGTTGCCAATATGCATACAGACACCTTCTTGCTTAGGTGATACACAGAGGGACTGCAGAATACCTTTGGAAATGTGAATATCACAGGATAGACAAGATAACACCTGTCCACATGTACACACCATTACCCGTTCTACATGATGGGTACTACCACCTACATGGTACTGTTGGAATACTATGTTAACTACATGCCAATGACAATGCCACAGTAGCGTTACAGCAATATACCATGGTTTGGACAACAGGTATCTGTCCGTATGATACCCTTGTGGTGGTTAGGTGTGTCATGTGTAGAATGCATTGTAGGCCACTGTATGTATTTGCAGTCATGGATGGACATATCCATAGTGTGTTGGCATGTACATGAGACTGCTATATGCCAAAGGGTATTGTTCCCAGGGATGTGTGGGGCTCAGTAACAATGGCTACCGCTATAGTGTAGTACTGCAGGGATATCACTGACACCAGGTTCCTACGTCTGTGTATCAGTTGAGGAGACACCATGTAATGACCACTGAATGTCAGGCTATGTAAGCTGTGTATACTACCAGAATGCAGACCATTGACATGTGGAAACCGTATCACCGACAGCATACTGTCAAACCATGTCATGTTCCATGCTGACCATGTTCACAAATGTACACCTGCAAATCAGTGATGCAAACATCACACATGTACTGTCCACACCCCAACACATGCAGGCACAGGTACACACAACAGCCATGTGGCACATGTGCAGACAGTACACTTTGGGAATTAACAATGGTGTATACAAAACTGCAATGACAAACATAGTTAATGCATCATGCATGCTCAAATCTACCCACAACAATATCATTACACTGTACTGTTAACAACATGATAATAATACTACAGTGCTATGTAGTCACCCTGTGCATCAGTACCATGCTATCCTGTTCCAGCATCAATGTTACAGATGGCAGGAGGTGGCACAGTTTCATCATATGCACAGGGTGTGTACTTGGTTTGCCAGAGTCTGCCATTGACACATCCAATCGACATGTATGTGTGTGTGTGTGTTGGTGAGGGACAACAGTACAAGATGGGGCAATGTTGCTGCAATGTGTGTGTGTATGTGTTAGCTCTAGGTGCTAGCATTATGTGTGTGTGTATGCATGCACACAGTTCCACCATGTGGCTGCCATATACGGGTGTTTGTGGACAGCCACAGACTGTACCTGCCAGGTCATACAGGTCACTGTCTCTAGCCAAGGACACAGTACCTGTGCCTGGCAGGGGTGCTACGGACAGTATCAGGTACTAAGCCAGACTGGGTACTGTCATCAGAAGCAGTGGGTTGTTGACTGGACACATGTCCCTGCTGGGACTGTCCAGAGCCACATGCACGTTGTCTTCTAGGATGGCCTACTGACAGCACAGAGCCAGCATTGCTGGGGCTGGTACTGGCACTATGGGAGCGGCTGCAGGTTTGTTGTCATCCGCGATGACTGGCAGCTGATAATGTTGCTGACAGACGTCCACGTTGACGCCTCAATCGTCCTGCACTGTCCTGGCTCCTGGACATGCAGTTGTGAAACAGATCTAATGTGTCCCCCAATGACTATTAATGACGTCGCTGATGTTACAGATGGCAGACGCAACGTCACGCATAGTGTCATTCATAGCGGTGCGATGTGCTCTGAGCTTCCTCAGACCCTGTCTGGTGTACTGTTCCATATGTGCCTGTGCCTGCATTGCAGCCCGGAACATAGTTGAGGTTGATAGACCTCTGTGGGCACGTCTGACAGGGGCAGTACGACCACAGATGCTCCCACGAGAACCCCTGGACATCTGCCTTTGTGGTACCATGTCAGGAATCTGGCCATGGCTGCTGTGAGGGGATGCATGTGCCAATGATACCACACTACCCTGGTCAATGCCCACTGTATGCTGTCCCTCAGCTAAGGACATTGGTGACAATGGATGTATCAGCAGGATGATTGTGCGCATTGATGGAGTTGACTGCTGTGTACTGTTAATTGGTTGACCAACGACAGATCCTTTCACACCTCCCTGTGCCATTACACATGTATCATCATTAGCACTATCCCCAGCAGTGGCTTCAGGTTCCCTGCTGCACTCCACCAGAGCAACATTAGAACCTGTGAGAGGAAGATAGAAAACACAGTTTACAAATGTGTACACGATATTAGCACACAGGCACACATGCACACATGCACACATGCACTCAGGCGCACAAGCTCACAGGTGCACATGCACACATGCACACATGCACACAGGCACACATGCACACAGGCGCACATGCACACATGCACACATGCACACAGGTGCACATGCACACATGCACACAGGTGCACATGCACACATTCACACATGCACACATGCACACAGGCACACATGCACACATGCACACATGCACACAGGCGCACATGCACACAGACGCACATGTACACATACACACAGGAGCACATGCACACAGGCGCACATGCACACATGCGCACAGGCGCACATGCACAGAGGCGCACATGCACACATGCACACAGGCGCACATGCACACAGGCGCACAGGCACACAGGCACACATGCACACAAGCACACAGGCACACATGCACACAGGCACACTCCTCAGTACAGCAGATACAAACACAGACACACCTGCAATCCAACACATACACAATACTGTTTTAGGGTGGGTGACCATTTCACAAGGAAAAACATCACTGCGGACGTGTCAGCATGCAGGTTATGTGTTGCACAGGAACATGCAGTGCAAGTGTAGACAGCCATTGTTAATAACAGTATATGTGTACTTGATGCTTGTGTGTAGTTGTTCAGTGATTGTCTCCACCCTGGGACACAATGTGTACAAGGACATTACAATGTTGTGCAAGTGTTACAAGCTGTGGGTGCATAGATTTGCACACACACACACACACACACACACACACAAAACACATGACGGTGCTACACAATAACAGCTATGTGTACTTTTGTGGTCAGTGGAACTGGATGTGGTGTAGTAAAGTGAGCCATGATCAACATGCGTCTTGTGGTCAGTCAACAATAATAATGTGTGCCAGACAGGCAGCTAGCATGCTGTACCTGAAGTGCAGTAACATGACTACATCCACAATTACACAGCCACTTGTTACATCGGTGTGTAAAGTGGCCAATAGTGAGCATTGCCTAACATGAATGTATTATTTGTTCCAGACTGTTGCACAAAGACATGATAGGCCTCTACCCCTCAGGTATATTATGTGTACTGCGTAGATAAGTGGGATGCTGAAGGCTGACCATACAGCAGATGTCATAATTGGACATGTGTAGCAGGCTAAGGTGTAGTGTGTATGCCAAACATGTGTGTGTTGTGTACATGTGTATCTGGTGTGCCTATACAATGTCCTGTGTTGCCACACATGTGTGTCATGCTCTGTGTATTGAATGTGAGTGAGGCAGCTACTGAGAATAATGGGATATGCATAGTCTCACAGCAAACATGCACAGCATGCATTATGTGTAGGTGTGTTACATGTGCACACACTACACCTCCATATGACATGCACATGTCATTAGCAATAGTATTGTTATTACACGCTCACCAGCATGGATTGGCTGCCTTGCTGTCACTCCAGAGGGACCTGCAAACATATGAGAGTGATTGCCAGTTGCCACAACTGTGTCTTTGATACTGTGAGTATGATAAAGTACAGTAGTACAACAGGTGGCTTTCACAGGTGTACAGATTATGCTCAGAATATCAATCTTGCAGAAGACTGGGCAGGTTAACAGCTACACAAACAGTACACATCTCACACATGCATAGACTACCAGTACAGAGAACAGTCAACTACAGATATGGGATGTTACCTGCACACTCCATTTCAACATGCTGGGTGGCTCCGGCCTCCATGATGACACATGTTTGTGGATGTTCTTGTTGTTGGCCTGGAGCCACAACACTTAGGAGGTGCTCCTCCACACTGGTGAGGGGGGGTGGATAGGTACCCCACCACCTGTGGCAAGCTGTTGTCTGTGGATATCAGATGCATGCTGCCGGACATGTCTAATTAAATCACTGCAGTGATGGCGTACCTGCTAATATGTCCGGTTATGCATGCCTATGTCATTTACCCAACAGACAAGTTCTTGCCATGGTGTAGCCCTCTCATGCTGGTTCTGGCTGGTCCTGGAAAACAGCACAGAGTAATTATGCACCAGGCTCTGGTGGATCTCCTGATCCTCTGCTGCTGTATACGGTGGGTTTCTCTGATGTACCATTACCCTGGAAGGAAGGAAAAGAAAAATATGTGAGCAAGTCATGTGGCACACTTAATATTCAAATGTACTGATATCACTTCACTGCCATATATAGCATCTGTCTGTCTACCAGGGGATACACATGTTCAATACCACATATCAGTGCTCAGACCACAACTGTCTGACAGTGCCTGCCACACTCCATACAACAAACTAGTATACACCAGCACTCGGCACACTGTTTGGGATACAATGCACAACCTCACACTGGGGTATGTATCAAGCTAATGGATGAAGAATATTGTCGTCCCATGCAATGCATGCAATACACATGTACAGTTTCAATGGTAATCCACCCTAGTCTTTCATGCGATACCCCTACCTGACATACGTGCACAGTTGTTACTAAAGCCAGCATACTGCTGTCACAGAGTATACATGCTGCCAGGTACACACACATACCCTGTAGCACACATGTGATTG
Organism: Protopterus annectens; assembly: GCF_019279795.1. NCBI lineage: Eukaryota > Metazoa > Chordata > Ceratodontiformes > Protopteridae > Protopterus > Protopterus annectens. The sequence goes on from NC_056734.1 coordinate 192,095,810, forward strand.
CGGCCATGGTACAGGCATCATTACACACACATTACACATACATACAACACACAAATGTATGACGAAACAGATGAGCATTAACTGTGTACCTTATAGTACTGTGTGCCCCTACTTATAGATACCTATGCATGAGGTATGTAATCTGTGCAGACTACAGGTAACTCACCAGTGTTACCACAGACTGTGAACATACACCATACTGTGGTGTTTATGCCTTCAACATCAGGTAATACAACAGTTCATATGTGAGCTGGATTCAACAGCAGTACCACTTACTAAGCATTCATGTATTGCTTCTGCCTATGATGGGACACCACAGTCGTACACAGGGAACTAC